>NC_139221.1:281126358-281131358 GCF_055691185.1 Crinia signifera
AGGGACAAGTATAAGGGGTCTACTATTGTGTTGCATGATGTGCAAAAGGGGCATATGGTGTGCTTCAATACATTCAAAGACCCACCCCCTTTTGAGTGACCACACCTCCTCTTTCTGCAGTGCGGCCCTTGAATATTTGCTGGAAGTGTTAAATGCCCCCCAGCTGAAATAATTGCCCACCCCTGCTCTACTGCAGTGTCCTCAACCATAATGTCTGGCCAGCTACTTTCTGATGCTCGAGTGCTCTGCACTTGCTGTTCCTGGAGAAAGGGCACATCTATAATGTGGGCCATACATCTATTAGCCAATTCCAAAATTCTGACTATGCTTACAGTATATTCATCTGCCTATTGTCAGATTCTGATGATTTCTGATTTTGGGGGAGATTCTCTAAGAATCTCCGCCCCCCTTCGCCGCCCATCGCATATTTAATTATTGCATATGCTGTAACATATGCGATAATTAAGGCAAAGGACAGCTCTTGCGTTAAGAGCTGTCCTTTGCGGTGAGAGTCGCCGGGTCCCAGCGGGTCCCGGCGGCTCTCCCCTCCCTCCCACACCCGGCGCTGCTGCTGCTGCGCCGGGCTCTCCTCCTCCCTGCACCCGGAAGAGGATCAGTGCAGGGAGGAGGTCACAGGTCCGGGCAGCACTGCGCTGTGCTGCCCGGAAACAGGTGAGGGGGCGATGCGGGTCGGCGCGGGGCGGCGGAGGGTTGCGATAGAAGCCCATTGGCTTCTATGGGGCATCGCCAGATTTTTCTGGCGATGCCCCCCGCCGCGGTAACCCGGCGAGGGATGCTTACAGCATCCCAAAATGCGGTAAAAACCACGATAACGGGGTTTTTACCGCATTTTTAGATTAGAGAATCTCCCCCTTTGTCAGAGGGATTGGAAAAGTCCTACATGTTAGAAATGTCATTGCCGCGGATTCTAATCACTTTTGGGTTGGTAAGAGAGAATCAAGGATTTCCAACATGTTGCAATTTGCTGATGGGGAATTGGTGCAATTAATGTATGGGCCGCATAAGTTTCCCACAATTCAGAGCAGATATTAGGAACTCAACAATCTTTAGGGTAATTAATAACAATGCACTGTCCCTACTACCTCGGGAGTAACACCTATGAATGTGGGGCTCCTATCAAACTGACACACAAATTGCTTTTTCAAATGCACCATTAAATGAAATTACATCCGTACTTCCAACTAAGTGCAAGTAAATCCTGTTAGTGAATAGTTATATATCGCCTAAAAGATAAAGTGTAAAGCATACTAAAACAATTTAAAATGATAAATTTAGATGTAAATTTGAGCTACTTCTTATTGTTACCATTATAATGGATAGTATGGTGTGTATTGGTTTTCTGAACAAAACTTATCAAACAAAACCAGTGGTGCACCAACACTGTCCTGCATTAGTTAAGCCAATTGTCTTGATTTAAGATGGCACTGTCCCAATACGAGTATTGATAGTATGATCAAGACAAAAAACCTAAAGATGGATGATGTGTGCTTATTAGAACCCAATTTCTAATGATTTATCCCGTATACATGCTATAGAATAAGGTGCTATTCAGATGTGCTTGGAGGTACTGTACTATGACGGCTTCTTCCTTCATGCATGGTAATGCAGCAGGAGGCATTGGTTACAAGCAAACTCCATCTGCAATTGTGATCATACCTGCATCCTAGGATCCAGCATTGGATCACTCACTTGCCATCAGACCTCTTGTGGCACCCATTGTGCAAGCTGCCCTTCACAGAAGCCAGTAAATCTCTATGAAATCCCGGGGCTCTTCCTTCCCCATAACCGGCGGCTACATGCCTCTGTTTTCACAAATGGAGACGGTAGATGCTCCATCCTTGCCCTCAAGTGGCAGCAGACTGTCAATCACTCAGTGATGCTGCTGCCGCATACTACAGGACCCATTTGTACACCTGCAGAACGGGTCTCTGCATGTGTAAAGTACCGATTCACAATTGCGCATCAGGAAACCACTTCAACCACATCTGAATAACCCCCTATATGTGAAGCACTGGTTCGTATATGCCATCACATTCTTTGTTAAAATGAATATGGCTTATGTTTTGACAGTTGAAATATTTTGTTAAAGGAACTAAAGCAGGGCTGGCCAAACCTGTCCTTGAGATCTACCAACAGTTCACCTGTCCAGACCACCCAACAACTGGTGCATAGGTGTAGTCATTACTAATGCTGGGTCCACTACTACTACTGGGAGCAAGGCCATGCTGTATTCGGCATTGCTAGCAACATCCCCCAATTGAGCCCCATGTACAGATGATGGGGGATGGTGACCTTTTTAAATGTATTAAGAAATTGTGGTAACATAGCTGTGGGCTGGAAACAAACTAATCCATCACTACGATCTATAATATTTCTTGTATAGAATTTGACTAGCATTATCAATAAATCCTCCAAACCCAGCAACTTTCTTCTCCCTTCCATATCAAACGATTAATAGAACATACTAGGCCCTTCCGTACCCTTTTTTCACACATTAATTTTCCTTTTTAGACGCAAACTGAAGATCCTCCTTCTCTTTTCTTTCCTTCATCTTTTCTTCACTTCTCTTTTTCTGCCCTTTCTCCTGATTTTCTTTGCCTTTCCTCATCTTTAGGTCCACGATGATGGGGGAAAATTGCTGGGCTGAAAAACGCTCAGGTCATACACACTGGACGATTTTCTAGGCTGGGCTGCTAAACGATCAGTGCATACACACTGGACGATTTTGTGCGCTAGGCTGGAAAACGATCAGTGCATACACACTGCACTATTTTCTGGGCTGGGCTGGAAAATGATCAGTGCATACACACTGGACTATTTTCTGGGCTGGGCTGGAAAATGATCAGTGCATACACACTGGATGATTTTCTGGCCTGGAAAACGATCAGTACATACACACTGGATGATTTTCTGGGCTGGAAAACGATCAGTGCATACACACTGGACTATTTAGTGGGCTGGGCTGGAAAACGATCAGTGCATACACACTGGATGATTTTCTGGGCTGGAAAACGATCAGTGCATACACACTGGATGATTTTCTGGGCTGGAAAACGATCAGTGCATACACACTGGACTATTTAGTGGGCTGGGCTGGAAAACGATCAGTGCATACACACTGGACGATTTTCTGGGCTGGAAAACGATCAGTGCATACACACTGGATGATTTTCTGGGCTGGAAAACGATCAGTGCATACACACTGGACTATTTTGTGGGCTGGGCTGGAAAACGATCAGTACATACACACTGGACTATTTTTTGGGCTGGGCTGGAAAACGATCAGTGCATACACACTGGACTATTTTCTGGGCTGGGCTGCTAAACGATCAGTGCATACACACTGACCGTTTTTCAACCGTTTTAGTGATCTTCCCAAGACGACTTTCCATAGTGGGACGCTATGGAAAGCCCTCCACTCCGTCACTCATCTGCTGGTAATGCCAGCAGATGAGCGGCCAGGCCAGCGATGATGCGATCACTGATCATTGCTGTCCCATACACACTAGGTGGCTTTCGAGCTAAAAGCAGCGCAAATGAGTAAACTGTACTGCTTTCAGCTCAGTCGCCCAGTGTGTATGGGCCTTCATATATAATAATACCATTGCATTGATGTACTACTGTGTTTCATTTGTACAAATTCTTGTAAATGTTACTATATCCAATAAACCTCTTTAATGACATGTTAACGGCAACTTCGTTCAAAATCTTGTCTAGTGTGAACCCTGCTTAACGGTCACATTTTCATGCATTCATTCCTAAAGCTGTGTACACATGGGGCGATATATCGCTCAGTGTCCCGTTTGCATCAGTGACTAAAGATGGTCGCTGATGAAAAAGAAACTGCCGGGGGAGCCTGGCAGTGGAAATCAGCTGGTCGCAGGAGCATGTTCCAGCGATCACTACGGGGGTAAAAACGGGAGCGCGCACCCAGCGATATATCGCCGGCGCACACTCCCATCACGGGCAATATGGTCGCTCAGCGGCCATATTGCCCACGATATTAGCAGAAACCGCCCCCGTGTGACACACACCATAACTGACACACTCTACAGATTCACATGTGGTCAGGAAAACATGAATTGTTGGTAGATATTTAGGACCGGTTTGGACCCCGAACTAAAGGAAGGCTATAGTTCACTATGTTTTTTTTTTTTTAAAGGTATATAAATAGAGATTTATATATTTAACCCTTGTACAAAAAGAGGTGCTATCTGTCCTCTTAGCGATCTAGACTATGCAGAGGGATGTTTGCTCTGAGTCAACACTAGGTGTCAGTATTTATATGATTCCATTTAACCTAATAACGTGTAACCAGAATTCCTGGTTTCGTTGTTATTGAAATACATCCCTCAAACATGCATGCATTCATTTAAGCTCGCATATTACCAGATTGCACATTCATGGAGTTACCTCTCAAGAATCAATTTGTCATCTGTTTCAGTAGAATTACTGTATTATCAGCTACACCCTTCCCAAAGTTATGTATCAACATTTCAATATAAATAGGCAGGTGCATCTATTTATGTCTCTGATGATTACACTAATACATGAAATGACGCCATCATTGGTGTGATTATATAATAAAGCCTCACTGGGACATATTTATGAGGCTTTTAGAAGACTTAACTCTAAAGTATCCTCAAAATGATTAAAGGCTTAATTGTGGGCAGCAAGTCAGTTTAATTGTGTTTTACAGAGAATTCCATAGATTGACAATGAAATCACATATTTTCTAAGACCTTTTCAGGCACCTATATTGTAATCGTGCCCTCTGCTTCCATTTTCTCCCACATCTATGAGCTACAGTATACATAGTGTAAACACCTTGGTTCCTCTCACTCTAGAATCAATCAGTCATGCGCTTTTTGGTTGGGGGGGGGGGGGTCATCAATAGCGTTCTACAGCGATGCACATCAAAGGTTATTATGCTAACGCAGTACCTTATGTTTTTCTGTGTATCTCTGTCGGGAAGACAA
>NC_139221.1:282341358-282791358 GCF_055691185.1 Crinia signifera
TTACAATAAAACAGAATATGAAAATTTAGACTGTGTTCAAACTCACCTTTTTCAGTATTCTGACTCACCTGCTTCAGTTTCCAACTCACTTAAGTAATCAAGCTTCACTTTAGTAATGCAAGCTTCCCTCTCAATGAGCACGCTCCCAAATGAGCTCTGCCCCTCCTTATATAGTATGTCAGGCCCCTGTTACACTCAGCTCCTCCATTTTGGCATAACTAGGCCAAAAAAGTACACGTCATGTTTTGGGTAAATAAATAAATGGCCAAATTTTTTTTACCAAAATTAACTTTTTGTAGGATTATGCAACTCTAATTGTAATTAAAGTATTTGTTTCATCGGTACTTGTTTCCTAGAACGGCCACCATTGGGGGTAATCGTGTACCGTAACTTAAGGTACACGATTACCCCCGATGGACCCGATTTCCTTTGAAATCAGGTCCATTTTGCCGGCAAAGGCAAAATCGGGTCCATTGCGTCGGTCGGGTGCATTAACATGGCACTCGACGCGACCGACGCGATGCATCCGATTTTGACGTCCCCCCCATTGTGAACGTCACCCCACGATTGACGCCAACCCGAAGCGTGGCGAGCATAGCGAGCCCGCGAGAGGTGGCGGTACGCGTCCTCCGACCTTTTCATACCCCTACTATCCACGTTGGCGTGGAGTTGAGAATATAAAGTGTGGCGAGCGCAGCGAGCCACCGAGCCCGAAGCGTGGCGAGCGCAGCGAGCCCTGCGAGGGGACAAGTATACCTGTGAAATTATATGCGTCCCCTCGCGGGGCTCGCTGCGCTCGCCACGCTTCGGGCACGGTGGCTCGCTGCGCTCGCTACACTTTATATTCTCAACTACACGCCGGCGTGGATAGTAGGGGTATGAAAAGGTCGGAGGACGCGTACCTCCGCCCCTTGCGGGCTCGCTACGCTTGCCACGCTTCGGGTTGGCGTCAATCGTGGGGTGCCATTGAGGGGGTTAAAATTGGGGTCTGGGGAGACTTTTACATTGAATCCAATGTAAAATAGGGTCCCAGGGACCCTATTCACATTTCAATCAATGTAAAAATCGGGACCATCACGTCGGTCGCATTACATGCGATGCGACTGACCTGATCAACATCGGTGTGGCCGTTCTAGGAAACAAGTACCGTTTCATCCAAATAATATTAATTTTGGTCTTTTTGTTTTTACAGTGTTGTTTAAAGTTTCCTCAAATTACCCTCAAAAAACTTTTTCAATTTTGATTTAATTGTTTTGTATTGAAATTAAATTTGTAAGCTTTTAACATTTAAAAAAAAAAAAAAAAAAATTCACAAATGACCCATTTGCCACCTTTCAATATGCCCACTAACAGCCTTCTACTGGGACTATGGAGCTGGCTAAATTTTGATAAGCAGAGCATTGGGTCATATGGTATGAGCCACACACCTTGCACACATTTTAGATATGCCACTGTGACTTCCTCACCTCTGTATGACTTCTATCAATAGGCTCTGGAACAGTCAAACTGGTAGTATTATGGGTGCCGTTTGGCAGGAAGCCACAAGGCAACATTGATATATATATTATTTTTCCATGGTAGATTGGAAGAGAAAACCCTTTAAGTAGGGTTCCCTGTAGTGTTAAGAAGGGCACCATCTAAAATTAACAAAATGATGCAAATAGAGAAAGGAGAGAGCCCTACATGTCATTAGACCTCTGAAGGGACTTTGATGTCATCCAAAGCTAAAGATATATACAGGAGAAGTAGAAAGTCTCCATATGTTGTGCTCCAACAAGAAGAAGGAGAGAGCAAATGCCTATTTCATATGGAAATAGCAAGGAAGACCATCTTGAAGAAAAAAACAAGGTACTTGTGTAGTTTCACGTTGGCCGTTACGTAGTTAGCATAGCGTCCCTGTCAGAATCAGCGTAGTGTTCCAGCGCTCAGCTTACGTAGTTAGTGTAGTCAGTCAGGCATCCCTGTCAGTATCAGCGCAGTGTTCCCGCCCGCTCGCAGCCAGCTGGAGCTTATGTAGTTTGCGTAGTCAGTCAGCGTTATGCAGTTAGTGTAGTCAGTCAGCGCTTATTACATTGTGTGGGAACCATTGACTATTTTAACCTGCCTGACATTTTATACCATGTGGTGAGTGCAGCGAGCCACCAAGCCCGAAGTGCACACGTCAAGTAATCCGCGTGCACTCGCCATGCTTCAGGCTTTATAAAATAAACTCCACGCTGACATGGATAGTGGGGGTATCCGCGTCCCCCCACGGGGCTCGCTACGCTCGACACACTTCGGGCTGGTGTGGATAGCGGGGGTTTGAAATGGAGGCATTTGCCAGTATGTAACATGGAGCACTGGCAAATGCCTCCTTTATTGTGCATGAGGCACACTTCCACAGCACCCCCCCTTTGTGCACAAGACGCATGTGCTAGGAACCCCTAACCCTGTCCGTTTCCCTGAAGCGGACACAGTTAGGGTTGCCGTACCCTGCTGCACAAATTACTGAGATGCACAAGCGTCTGAGACACTATCCGGCGGCGCCCGCCAGCGCAGGGGATCTGGCGTTTACCAGCCTCCCTGGCAAGCTCATTAGGCTTGCCAGGAATGTTGCGGACAGACCTGCAGCTCCCGGGGACAGTACGGTGACTAGCTGCCTGATGGGTAAACTACGCTGACTACACAGGGCTGCCATGGAGTCACTACACTGACTAAGCTAGGCAGCCGTTGGTGGTGGGGGGGGGGGCGTATGTTGAGACAGGCAGCATGGCTTTGCCAGATTTAGTTTCCCCCGTGTATGATCTTGTGCAATAGAAACCAATATTCCATCTAGATAGGCCATAGCAATTCTAGTCTGCTTCTGTTTTGGTGATACTTTAGCATTCAGGGCATTCCTCGCTCTCAAATGGTATATGGTCATTACGTCGACAGCAAGATCGATATGCATTGGGTTGACCACTAAAGGTCGACATGGGGTTTTCCCATTTTTTGGAGCCAACATGTGCCAACAGGTGGTATTTCCTGCCCTACCATCCACTAGGACACGGAGGGAGAATAAAATAATGTGCCGGGTGTATCGAGGCACCTTTCCCTAAGCATGGTGAGTTCAGCGAGCCATGCGAGGTGACATGGTGCTATGTTACGGTGTCCATGTCGATTGCATCAACCTTTTGACTGTAGACCTTGGTCATGTTGACCTAATGAACCTGTCAACCTAATCCCATGTCAACCTTCAAACATGTCAACATTGATGCATGTCGACCTTCAGTGGTTGACCCAATGCATGTCAACCTTTGTGCTGTTGACTCTATGACCCATACCCTCTCAAAGTATCTTCTGGACACAAGCAATCCCCAGCAGACTGTGGTATGTAATGCAGAAAGCCAATACTACCATGGCCTAATTATTGTAGATCTTACCCATAATCTAGCTGCTCTTGTTCCTGCCTTTTGAGAAATCCACTGTGTGTGGAGAAACCGGGTAAGGATACAGACATGTTTGACATATAAGACTCTGGTTATCACTGCTTTTCCTTTGGATATCATACTATTGGACTTGAAATGAGCCCAAAGCATGACGAGCGCATCGAGTCCCACGAGAGGATGCGGAATACACGTCAATTAATACACGCAATGCACGTCAAGTAATCTGCATCCCCTCACGGTGCTCGCTGCGCTCGCCACGCTTTGGGCTAGTTTTCCGCGTCCCCTTGTGGGGCGTGTTCGCCACACTTCGGGCTGACATGGATACTGGGGGTGTGCTAAATTGCATCACATGCAAATAGTATGCAAATAGCATGTAAATCATATGTAAATTGAATGTGATTTGCATACAGTGCAATCTGCGGGCAGTGCCGCCATGAAACTACACAAGTACCCAAATTACATGTGCCACAGAGGGACAACTTGCATGGGGCATACACTCTTATCAGCCAGTCACGCTTAAGTCCCGATTGTGGGATAAGTTTGGGGTGCATGAACAGACAACTCCTGTGTACAGTTCTCCATCAGAGTTAATTTCCACCGACCACCCTCTAGTGGATTGTGCCGCACCACGACTGGTGCGTGGTACCGCCACTCAGCAAACCAGCATTTAAGAGGACTGTCCGGTGAGATACACAATGTACACAATGTACAATGTATTGTATTGTATCGTATCGCATTTTATTACATTAATAAATGTGTTTGCATTTGTGGTCTCTGTATAGTTAAGTGCCACTTGGTTTTACTGATTACTTTTACACTACATGGATTTTGACACTGACCTAATTTGACTAGCTCTTGGCTCTGAACCTCTGCCTATGTTTCTTGACTACAGTTTTGCAATATCTCATGGCTACCGAATTTGTAATCCTATTTGATCACGTACTAAAGTACCGGCTTTGGACTTGACTTTGGTTCTTTTTAACTCCTTGCTACCAGTCATTGGGCTCCTATCGCTGAGGCTATTTACTGCATATTCATCTGCAGTTCACTGCAACATGAGTGTATCAATAGCAGCAAGGTTATGAGCAAGTAACTGTCCATTGATTATAAAAGTATGGCAGGGTTTCAGTTACAGATTGTTCTTGGATAATGGAAGGGGAGTTTGTTGCAACTAGGCAACCTACAAATAATCAGATCCTAGCTTAAGGAACAGTTGAAGGCTGCAAGGAGTGATCCCTGGTGTAGGGTATGGTTATGTCACTTACGTGACAGTATAATGCTGAACGATTATTGCAACAGGACATCTATATGTTATTGCTGCAACTAATACCCCTTTCACACCGCACAAATAACCTGGGTCTAACCCGGATTGTTGCCGGGTCGACCTGGGTCACTGTGTGGTGAGAGGGCCTTTTAAAAAATCCCAGGTCCAGCAACCTGGCAATCTGACCTGGGATAAAAGAAGGGTTTTACCTAGGTTGGACCCAGGTTCCTGGGCAATGTGAATGGGCAACCCGGGTAGAGCGACCAGAGATCCGGTCACATTATAGGGAGGAGGCAGCATTATCTCCAAGAGCTGCCTCCTTCCCCTGCCCCCTGATGAAGTGCCGCCACTCCAGCTCCCCCCCCCCCCCCCGATAACGTCAGCTTATTACTGGGTCGGTTTCGGTATGAAATCCCGACAGGGTCAAAATCCCGAATAGGTCATAATACCGACAAGGACAAAATCCCGACAAGGACAAAAATCCCGACATTTAAAATCCCGACAAGGACAAAATCCCAACATTTAAAATCCCTACAGGGTCAAAATACCGACATATAGAATGTACAGGTGAAAAAGTCAACATGACTTTCCGTCGATAGGTCGCAAGGTCGACATGGGTTTTTGACTGTTTTTTTTACCCGAATGTCGACATAGTCGACATGGACACAGTTGGAAGTGAACCGCAGCCCCTCACATCGCTCACTTCGCTCGCAATGCTTTGGGCACACTATTTTATTCTCCCACCACGCCCTAGTGGATGGTAGGGCATGAAATACCGCCTGTCGGCACATGCCGGGTCAAAAAACTGTGAAAAAAAACATTTCGACCTTGCGACCTGTAGACGGAAAGTCATGTTGACTGTTTCACCTGTACATTCTATATGTCGGTATTTTGACCTTGTCGGAATTTTAAATGTCGGGATTTCGTCCTTGTCGGGATTTTAAATGTCGGGATTTTGTCCTTGTCGGGATTTTGTCCTTGTCGATATTATGACCTATTCGGGATTGTGACCGTCTGGATTTTTACTGCATCCCACTGGGTCGCTACGGGGAGCTTTACCTCACAAATGCCGGGTCGCTCCCAGAAAGAAATCTTTTCTAAATTTCGGGTGCGACTCGGCATTTGTGATGTGAAACAGTATTAAGAAACATGCCGGTGGAGGGGGGAGTATTTTATTTAAGTTAAAAAAATCAATATTATGGGCCAAATGTAATAGGTTGTAAGAATCAGAAAGTAAGAGGTTTTGGGAGAGTTTTCCCATTTTTTAAAAGCAGCAATCAATTGCATGGCAAAATCAACCTGTTTTTGTATTGTAAATGATTGCTGCTTTAAAAAAAAATATGGGAAACGATCCTAAAATCTCTCACCTACTGATTCTCAAACTCTATTACATTAAATTGCAGATTACTAACGTGTGTTATCTGACCATTTAATCATTTTGAAAGTTTTGTCACTGCATTTATGGATTTACACGATTGTAGTCAGTTAGGCACCAATATGTAGCTAATTTCATACCTCTTGAAATCTAAGCAGCTTCCGGCTATTCCGCAGTCCCTTGGACTCCCATGAATAGATGCAAGCAGCATATAATCACTGCTGCTTTGAGCAAAGCAGTGAGTGACAACCTTTTGACTATCGACCTTGCGTATGTCAACCATAAGCTTTCATCGACATTTTGGCTGTGTAGACCTAAGGTATGTTGACCCTTTTTTCGGATTCGACCTAGTCACTGTCAAACATTAGTGGACCTAGACATTGTCTATCATCTATACCGTAATTGGGTGGGACAGTCGGACAGTCCCCCCAAAATCGAGACAGGTAAGAGGTATTGATTCATGTTAGCAAATGAGAGTCTTAATAGTTCTCAAACTGGGATAGCAACACAACAAACATGTTTCTCTATGTATAGAATGTCTGCTTCTTTTCCAGAGAATGTGCTGCATTATTAAGCTATAAAATAACGCCTCTAGTTATAAAATGGAAAGATGTATGTCATGTGATTATCGATGGCAGATTTATAATCCTGTATCTCTCACACAGGATGTGGCTGTACATTCCACAAAGACTAAACTGTAACATCACTTACAATTTAGTTTATAAATCATCCTTGTTATATAACAGATACAGTATACAGCATAATGTTAAGTAAAATCTTGTTTTAGATTTGATCTCTAACTGCCAAACCCATCGTGTTTGTATAATATATTATTTTTAATTTGTGTGTCACAGTTATACAAAGAGCATGGGGGGGGGGGGGGGGGTACGCATTTTATTTATATTTGTTAATACATGGCATGTTTTAGTATAAGTTTCAGCACTTCCGACAGTCTCTGGGTAGTTTATATATCTAGTCTATCGGTAGTACCTGGTGTTGCCCAAGCAAGTCAGTGGCAAATGCAGGATATTCATGGGGGGTGTATATACTGTATATAGTGTTCATTCTAGCACCCGCCATCTTTTAAAACCCATAAAGTTCCTCTTGCCTGCCTGGAGTGTTGCTCTCTGCTGTAGTGCTTCTAGCACAGAGTGGTCTGTATATCAGCACTGATATACAAACTAGACCTGTGCTAGAAACACCACAGCAGACAGCAACACCCCAGGCAGGGAACAGGAACTGCATTTTAAAAGATGGCAGATGCTAGAATGAACACTATGTAGATAGATAGATAGATAGATAGATAGATAGATAGATAGATAGATAGATAGACGCTGTAGAAAGATAGATAGATAGAGATAGATAGAGAGATAGATAGATATCAAAATCATGGCACTCCATCTTCTTGCAAACACTGTGAATTTGTTCAAGCTCAAGCAATGTTTCAAATACATGTGAGTATTTTTCGTCAGGAGCCTGATGAAAATTCTCACATGTATTGAAACGTTGCTTGAATTTGAATGAATTAACTGTGTTTGCAAGAAGATGGAGTGCTGTGATTTTGATATCTACATACCTTACCATAGGAACCCTCTCCATAAAATCTCTAAGTGGCAGTGCTGGACCATATACAATATTTTTTATATATATATATATATATATATATATATATATATATATATATATATATACACACACGGTATTATATTGGCACAGAAAACTGTCACCCGATGTACTTGAAGTATAATCTAATAGAATGGCCTGGTTGGTTACATAATAATTTCATAGTGAATTTAAATAACTTTAGGACCAGTGTTTAAAAATAGCACTAGGAAAGATAATATTTTTTTTTAACACTCATTTGTTTTTTAAGAAAAACAAATGAATTATAATGAACAATATAAGTTGATACTACAGTCTGTTTTACAGGCATTAGATTGTGCAAATCTAAAGTCTTGAATAAAAATAAAAAAAAATATGTGATGGTGAATATCTAAAGAAATTTTTTATAATATTGAAATTTTAAAGTTTTGTTTCAGTAGCATGCAAAGTAGTTATTTGACATTACAATTCAACCTCTGAGATAATATGTGATTGATTTTACTAAGTGCAACTAATGTAAGTGAAAAAAAAAAACACATAAAATCTTTGGTACTTGTTTCCTAGCACGGCGCCACCGATTTTGATTGTGAGCATCGCGTCGGAAAAAATTGCGTCGATCGCATCGCATGCCAACCAAATCGCATGCGATGTGATCGACACGATTTTGCATTCATTTTTATGTGAAATGACCCAAAACACCCCATTGTAATAGAAACCCCCCCTGATGTTTGAAATGGCCCCCAATTTTAACGCCACCCCGCTATAGACGCCAACCCGAAGCATGGCGAGCGCAGGGAGCCCGCGAGGGGCGGCGGTACGCGTCCTCCGACCTTTTCATACCCCTACTATCCACGTTGGCGTGGAGTTGAGAATAGAAAGTGTGGCGAGCGCAGTGATCCACCGAGCCCGAAGCGTGGCAAGCGCAGCGAGCCCCGTAAGGGGACGCAGATACCTTCACAGGTATTGCAGCCCATCGCGGGCTTCACAGGTATCCGCGTCCCCTCGCGGGGCTCGCCACGCTTCGGGCTCGGTGGCTCGCTGCGCTCGCCACACTTTATATTCTCAACTCCACGCCGACGTGGATAGTAGGGGTATGAAAAGGTCGGAGGATTTTGACCTAAGGTAAAAGAATAAGCAATTCTGTTTGGTAAATAAAAATATTTTCTGCATTTTGCTAAGAAAAGAGATGTTATATGAACATTTTCATTAAACATTAAAAAATCCAATGTTTATTCTTACAATGAAATTTTACATTAAAAAAAATAAAAATAAATTGAAAAAAGCGATGAAATTCCATAGACAAAAAACCTTATGGTTTCAAATATCCCATTAAGGCTTCTTACACATGATCTGGCATTTCAGAAACCTATTCTAACTCTTCCAATCAAACTCCAAAAAGCAATGAAATGTCGATCATTAAGGCTGATGCCTTAATGGACGTGTTCAATACAGATATGGTATGCCATCACAGCCTGTGGGTAAGTGCAGATTCAGCACTCTGTTGCTCACACAATAGTGGAGCTGCTAATTCACAGATGCAGTCTATGCAACTGAAGGTCTTAGCAAAAGACAGCTGCTTGGATTAGGATAGAGTGGTGTTCATTGGAGTAAGGAGACAGAGCAGTGTGGATTGGGGAACAGAAATGCATCACCCTGTCATACCTCCCCTATATGCACCACTGTTTTTTTACCCATATGTGTTGTTTTGTCAGTGCTGCCTAGTCTTTCCCCCATCCACACATGTCTTCCTCAATCCACATTGCTCTGTCTCTTTACTCCAATCAACACCACTCTTACCTCATCCGAGCAGCTGTCTTCTTCTAAGACCTTCAGTTGCATAAACTGCATCTGTGAATTCGCAGTTCCACCATCGTGTGAGTGACAGCAATCTCACTCTGTGAGAATCCTGAATCTGCACTTACCCACAGGTTGTGATGGCAAACTATATCTGTATTGTGCAAGGAACACATCCATTAAGGCGTCAGCCTTAATGATCTGAATTTCATTGCTTTTTGGAGTTAGAGTCGAAAAATTACAACAGGTTTCCAGTATGCCAGATCATGTGTAAGAAGCCTAAATGAGGACATGTGAAACCGTAAGGTGTTTTGTCTATCAAATATATATATATATATATATATATATATATATATATACATATAGGATATTGGATGTAGTGGCACTCCGACTTATGGCTGTACAGCTACAATCAGCTAATCTCTGGTGCCCTCCGTAACAGCCAGCAGAACGCCAGCTGTGTAGATATCGGGGTGGGGGGGGGGGGGGGGGTGGGGCGGCGGCACTCAGCAAATAAATAACACCAGGACTCTGGTTACGGTCACCGTAACCAGAGTCCTGGTGTTATTTATTTGCTGAGTGCCGCCGCCCCCCCACCCCGATATATATACATATATATATATATATATATATGTATATATATATACATATACTGTATATGCACTAACACAAACTTTGCCAACAAACACATGTACTGTTCCCCAATACACTCACTGTGACCCCATACACACTTTGACCTTATAAACACACAATGTGGGGTTTATTCTGGTTGGTTTGGAAAAGCAAACTGCAGGTGAAGCTGATGTAACATGTGCAGAGAGAGTTACATTTGGGTGAGTTATTTTGTTTCTGTGCAGAGTAAATACTGGCTGCTCTATTTTTACACTGCAATTTATATTTCAGTTTGAACACACCTCACCAAAATGTAATTCTCTTTGTACATGTTACATCTGCCCCACCTGCAGTGCACATGGTTTTGTCCATTGAAGGAGTTTGCTTTTGCAAACCAACCAGAATAAGGCCCTTATACACACATTGTGCTACCACACACACTGTGGGCCTTATTCTAGTTCACTCTTTCTGACAAAAACCATGTGCACTGCAGGTGGGGCAGATGATACTTGTGCAGAGAGAATTAGATTTGAGTGAGTTATTTTGTTTCGGTGCAGGGTAAATACTGACTGCTTTATTTTTACACTGCAATATAGATCTCACTTTGAAGTAAAACCCCACCCAAATCTAATTCTCTCTGCACAAGTAACATCTGCCCCATCTGCAGTGCACATGGTTTTGTCCATCTAAGAAGGATTTTGTCAGAAAGAGTGAACTAGAATAAGGCCCTGTGCCCCAATACACATACTGTGATTCTATATACACACTGTGACCCCATACACACATTGTAGACACACACTGTGCCCCAATACACACACACACACAGTTCATAAGCAGGACTCACCTTCAACGCCAGTTGTTCAACTTAGTGGGATTGTTCCGCTGTAATCGTGACAGTTGGGAGGTATGTTTTTAGCATCACAATATCAGACAGTAGCTTCAATGTTAATTTATGGCTGCAGACTATCTTAAAAAAAGATAGTAAAATATAAATAAAAGACTTGTTGGTTTTAGATGGATATAATTGTTTCACTGTATATTGTAAATAAAAGTACATGCTGATGGTGAACTGTTGAATACCTGTCGCATATACTGCAATTGCTGTGGTGTGTACATCCTGGGAAGTGCACGTCACTGCATACAGTACAGTATGTGATTAAATACTGTATTTTTGAATGCACTTTTATGACTCATTTATTCCCAAATCTTCCATAGACCCAGTGAGCTTTGATGTCTTTGCCATCACTATTGCCATCTCTGTATATCCTTTGTCATAGTTGCCTACCCTTCTGCATTCTGCAGGAGACTCCCTGAAATAACAGCAATCTCCCTCTCTCCCTCATTAGTCTAGCAATCTCCCTCATGTCACCTAGCCCACATTACACTGTTACATTTTTGGGGAAAAAGGAATGAGAGACAGATACATTTACATTGAATCATCAGCGCCATTTCCCAGCACTTTACCAAGTATATTAGCTCTTACTAACTGCTTTGGGGCTCATCTACATTTGTATATAAGTAATTTTACTAGATTCCTCTCAGATGTAGCAGTACACACCCACGCTTCTAGGTGCCACGTTCAAAATCTCTCATCACAATCTCTCCATATATAGATCTAGACACACCCTGTGGGTCGAGAATGACACATCCCCCTCAATGGGGCGCTGCGCAAAATTCTATTACCAACTATAATCTCCCTGAAACTAGTTTTCAAAAGTAGGCAAGTATGTCCTTTGTTGATTTCTTTTTGGCCATATTGGTGACAACTGATGTTACACCTACTGGGAACATAGTGAAACAAGTGTCCTTTTGCTGTTTCCAGCAGAAAGTAAACATCTCTTCTGAGCTAGTGGGTGACCACATTGGTGCACATACAGCAGAACAGCAAGAGGAGGGAACAGTATAGAATTGCTGGTCAGAGGCTCACCAGGGGACAGACCACTGGGCAGTGGTGACGGTACCTACAGGGACACCAAACTCCACATGTGGACAGTAATGACAGAGAAGCCGCCTCAAGTAAGCTGCAGTCAGCGGGGTGTCAAGGAGTGTGTGCCAGTAATGTTGTACGGTTCAGGGAAAAAGGTCAATCGCCTCCGACCATCTGCAAAATTTCCCGTCATGTTAATGCGTTGCCCAGTCTTATGTGTAGAATGCAATCAAGCAGGATTCTAGTTTACTGCAAATATCTGTCAGGCTCAGAGAAATAAGTTTCAGCATTAGAAAAATAAACTAGAGTAAATACAGAATTGGCAGCAAACACACCGTGGGCCTGATTCTGGTTCACTTGGAAAAGCAAATTCACTCTCTAATGGACAAAACCACGTGCACTGCAGGTGGGGCAGATGTAACATGTGTAGAGATAGTTACATGTGGGTGTTATTTTGTTTCTGTGCAGAGTAAATTCTGTAATATTTTACACTGCAATATCAGTTTGAAGTACAAACCCGACCGAAATCTAACTCTCTCTGCACATGTTACATCTGCCCCACCTGCAGTGCACATGGTTTTGTTAGAGAGTGAATTTGCTTTTGCAAGTGAACCGGAATCAGGCCCCATGTATAGAAACACTCACATATGCAGAAAGTCCAAGATGCTGGTTAATACTGAGAACAGCAATGCTAATACCCACTGGAATAGTCAGGCAAGAACACAGGGGAATCAGATAGCAGAAAAACAAGAGCACAGGTTGGATAGCAGTAGGTGATACACATGGGAATAATAGCACAGGCCACGGACAGATCCTACTCCCATGATGACAAACCATGATCTGGCGAGTAACTGCTGTGCCAGCTGGACCTTAAGAATTCTTCTCGGCTGATGGGTAGAGATTAATAGTTACATGCAGAAAAATCAAGACCTCTGATTGACAAATATATACTGCAACCAGGACCAGATTGAGGGCCATACGTAATTAGGGCTGACAATGTTCAAGGGCCTATTGTGAAAAGAGGAGGAGCTATAAAGTTCTGTGTGGGTATGACTTGTGCCATGTAGGTATAAGCAATGCTGTGTGGGTGTGGTTAGAGCCTTGTGGGAGTGTACATCCCTAAGTTATCATCCCCGATGACTCCTTAAATGTACAGAGTACACAGTACAGGAACTGGAAAACTAAAACAGAAAAAGGTAACAGAACAACAATTCTTCGTACACAATTCAACTGAGATGTAGGGAAGCAAAGGAGTTGTCCGCGTACTACCAGGGGTGGGTTGTCGTTGGAAAAGATGAGCGAGAAGAGATGTGGGTATAGATGGTTGATGAGTAGGAGAGAGCTGTATTTGAAGTGTGAGAGAGGAAAGAAGGAATGAAGAAAGGAAGGTTTGAAGGAATGAAGGAATGAAGGACTATATGTTATTATGGATTATGCTCAACAAGGTTTAGGCAGCCGGTGGTAATTGGGTAGTCCCGGGCGAATTGCAAATTGGGTATAATTGTAAACCCCAGATAGATAGCTAGAGATAAATAGATAGATAGATATGAGATACATATTACATCTACAGAAATTAAATAGGAAGAAAATGTTTTATTTGCTTTAAACTATATTTTTAGTTTACATTGTAGCGCAATCTACATTTTATGTACGAGTCCTGTCGTTTACTTTGTAAACGACTTAAATTCACAGCAGTTGACCTGTTTTTAATTTTGCTTCTTAATTACATTGTATTGTCTTTAGCATTTTCCGTGTATTGACCAATTTTGCACCTCTGCTGCAATTGTTTAAAAGTGACATACTTTTCTTCAGCAGTCATACTGCCATGCAAGGTCAATTGTAAGTCTTTCTTCTCTAAGCAGCTCCATTGCCTCATGCATCACAATGCAAAATAAGAAAAAAAAAATCACTTTTAATGCTATGAATGCAATTCTTATCCCAACCAGTGGCTGTGGAATTAAGCAGCAGTCTCTAGAGTATAGAATATTCACAATAGCTTCCTACGGTTCAGCGAAAACCATTAATTTCACCTTTCAATGGGGATAAAGAACTTGCAAATTTGATGCAACCCAACAGTGCTTTAGCATTTTGAAGTCCCTATGATTTAGACTGAACACATTTTTTTATATGTCTGGTTTTCATTTTATACATATGATTACTATTTACTAGTACGGGCTGCAAAAAAATATTTATTGTACATTTTAATCATTTTCAATTACAGCAAGTTATTATTATTTTAATTTAGCCTTTTTTGTGTATGAACACATCGAAGTTTCCATTTTACCTAATTACATAAATTGTTTAAAAAAAAATGCCCCGATGGTTGAGTCATCATAAGTGAATAGCTTCTCTTGTGTGACCTGCAAGATATGTTAAGTAGATATAACAATAAATTAGAGACGGAAATTCCACGTATTTATAAAGGCGTAAACGGTTCTGATTCATCGCAATACATTTGTATTCGTTTTATTTTATTTCTAAATTACATTGTAGGTAACATTTATAGATGTTTTGTTCTGGTATATTATGTATAGAACCAAACACATTTTGATAAACTATGCTATGGTATTTAAGGCTTTTACCCGTTTGTAGAGTTTTGCTATCTGCATAGAGAAATAGGTGAGTCACTTTTCTCTGGTCATGCTGCTGTAATTGTAAACCACCCCAAACTATGCAATTCTTTTTTCTTTGTGTGTGTGTGTGTGTGTGTTTTGTGTTTTGTGTAATATTCAGGATTAAAATGAAAAAAATAAATCAGATGAAGGCGGGGGACAAATGGAAAATTGTACTGTATAGCAGTGACAATGTAACATTATAATTCTATTATTTTAATAGGGTAAGAGGTAGATTTTGACCTCAAGGGGCCCTAAGCAAGATACCGGTTGGGTCTCTTTTTACTCAAACAATCCATAGCACTATATTTCTGCTGCAGATTGCAGGTGGCATGGACAGAGTACCTTGGTGCGTGAACAGTCTACCAATAAACGCTCAGCTGTGTGAGCATCGGCATTGCGTGCATATATGAATAATGTTGTACAGATGGAGCCGCTGTCTTTCAGCTGGCAGCTGGTGATAGAATCGCCAGCTGCCAGCCCCCACCAGCAGCCGTAAGGGAATGCACACGCACAAGATGCACGTGCGCCCTGTTCCGACGGAGCTCTTGGCCATCTCCCTGTCGATCCCCGCTGGTCCCCTCTGGTCCCCACTGCCTTCTCACACCCCCTGAAGTGGAGACGGACAGGGACTCTGTAGCCCACCGCAGAGCGATGGAGCATATGGAGCTCACGCCAGCGGAGGGGATCTGGCAAGCGCTGGAGCTGCATTAGAGGCGCTCCATCTGTAGGTCTTTTGGAAGTAGGCTTAATACTTGTGTCACATTTAAAGTAAACTGAATGCCCACATACAGTGGATGAAACCATTATGATGAAAACATTTTTATATTATCAAAAAACATCAAATGTATTGATTGAGTGTGAGAGTGTGGGTAGGTCCATGTGATGTTATGACATCACGCAGTTGCCAGGCAATGATCCTCTGGGATCATTTTGCACGGCCAGGATATCTTGGACTGCAATAAAAAAAAGTGTTGTAATACAAATAGCAAGGGAGGGGCCTTTAGGAACCCATCGATGTACGATGACCGTACATGCAAGAGTGGACAATGCCAAAGATGGATCTTACAGATCCCTCTTCCAATACTTTTTGTGGACTATAACCTATAAGCTGTAATGGCTAATTCTATCTTTAGGTGGCATTAGCTACTGGGTAGGGTGGCCAATCCCGGGATCGGCAGGAGTTTGGAATTTGGCCCCTAAAAATCCAGGATTTCATTACCGGGATTTCGGGATTAGACTGCGCATGCGCAGTCTAATGCCGGGCAGTGTCTGAGCTCCTGCTCAGACGTTGCCTGGCTTCTCCCGTACCCAGCAGTGCCGAGGTCAGAGGTCACGCTGCGCAGGCCACACAGCAGGCCCGCTTAAGCCGCCTTGATTCTGGGCATGCTTCCCGCCTGCCCACACCGTGCTTTTGCAGCCTGCCGGCTCCCGGAGGAACACCCCGCCCACCATCCCGGCTCCTAGCAGCTGGTAGCAACAAGCCGCCCACCCGGCTCCTGGAAAGCGTATCCTGGGATTGAAAAAATGCCCTGGGATTGGCTTCCCTACTACTGGGGCCAATTTCCAGAATGCTTCACATTCCGGAGCTTGAAAAATTTAGCAAAAAAGCAGAATCTGGTGATCAATCTCAATGACTAAAAAAATAAAGAAATCTACAATCCAAATGCAGTGTTTGACAATGTCTGTGTAAAAATCCAAGCCTTAAATACGTATATCAGAAGATCTAGCACCCTAATGTAATACAGGGTAACCCAGCCCAATCATGGAGAAGAATATAGGAGTGAACAAATTCAGCACTTAGCAAGCAGCATAGACTGTCTCTATAGGTAAAGAAAGCTTGACGCTGCCCGGCATTAGACTGCACATGTGAGGGAGATTCCTGGCCTCTTCCTACCATCTATTCAGCGGCAACCATTTTTCCAAACAGAGCCTGTTGCCGCCCCTCCCAATCCCCGAAACAGCATCAGAGTGTCAATCAATGACAGTCTGATGCTGGCCTGCGTGCTATGCTGCTGGGCCCATTCGTGCTGTGCATGCACAAAGTACTGAAAAGCAATACTTGCTTCAATGGTTTCAGACGCAACTGCACCTGACCGGCCCCCCAAGTGCAGTCAAATACATACATAAATAGACTATGTAAATACTAGTGGCTTAGCACATGATGGGAGTGATTAGATCCAGTACACATGCAGTGCCGGGTTTCATGTACAGCAGCTGACTGATTTTTTTGCAACTGAGCATGTGTGAACATTTTCAGAAACCCCTATGGTGCATGTGATACACATAGGAGGTTGATCTGGTTGCTTCGCTCGGATGCAAATTCGCATCCTTGCGAGTCAACCAGATCCCAGCTTGCGAATGGTGGTATACTGGCCCCCATAGCACGGCACGTACGTTCACACAGCATGCGAATGGATGTTTTACATAAACATCCATTCGCAGCCAACGGGGAACACCGACATCACTCGATGGTCGGAACCCTTTGAATGATGTGGAACGTGCACACAGATCTAAGGTTGCTTAGATCTGCGTGCACATTCTGAGGGAATAGGGCGGGCAGCTGGCATCCGGTGATGTCATCTGCCCGCCCCCCGCACCCGCGTCATCTGCACATTAGCAGGAGAATGCCCAGCGTTCTCATGGTAATGCCCAAGAAACGCTAACCGTTCCCATATGCTAATGGCCCGCCCCTCTGCCCACCGGCCGCAAGGTTATACGCAAGGTCATAGTAGGTTGTACCCGCATGGAGTATCTCCATCTGTCATACATTGTCATGCTACAACTGATAGTGACACCTAACTGGTATTACTGCATGCACAGAAAGTGGGCCTCTCAGTCCTGGCACATTCAGCCACACGGCCTTACACAGGGAAGAAGTTTGTATCAACGGGATACGGTCAATGGGTCACCAGCATGTTGGTCAACAGTCATTAGGTCGACATGCATTTAGGTCGACATGGGGTTTTTCACAATTTTTTTGACCCGACATGTGCCGACAGGTGGTATTTCATGCCCTACCATCCACTAGGGCGTGGTGGGAGAATAAAATAGTGTGCCGAGCGCAGCCATACGAGGTAATGCAGTGCTATGTTTCAGTGTCCATGACGACGGTGTCGACATCCGGGACACATTTTTTAAAAAACCTCATGTAGACCTATTTACTGTCGACCTAACCCGGTCGACCTAATGACCCTGTCGACCGAACCCATGTCGACTTAGACTCATGTCGACCTAAATGCATGTCAACCTAATGACTGTCGACCAACATTGTGGTAACCTAATGATTCATACCTGTATCAACATTAACATAAACTCGCAGACAGACAACCGCCAATAGACATTGCTGCGGGTGACAGCTGAATCGGGCCCAAAACATAAATCACTAATCGTTAATAACTGTGAAAAATGTTGCTAAGATTTGCACATACCCAGACATTTCTCTAAATGATATTAAAAATGTAGAAGTTCTGCATTTTCTAAATCTGTAGACAAGCTCATTTGCAACCCATCAATTTTACTGCGGTAGTAGTAGACAGGAATGGCCCTGTGGTGCTGCTCTAAAAATAACCAAGCCTCCTTGCTTACTCTTCCTCTCCCTTTGCCTCTGTATATGTATGTGTGTGTGTGTGTGCGTGCGTGTGTGTGAATATATATTGGTTGAATCATGTTTATTTGAATAAAAAGATTTGAAATATGCTGAAAAAGGATTGATGAGTGCCCTCATTATAAAATTGCATTCTACATTTCAGCCTATAGCCAGGGCCGGATTTGTGCCTAGGCACGTGAGGCACCGGCCTCAGGGCGGCACCAATTAAGGGCGGCAGGCAGGCTGACATTCTGTTAAATAGCAGCATGGCACCTCGGGTGGGCAGCAGCGAGTGACGAGCGCCGCTGCCGCAGACATGAATTATCATGTGTAGGTGGCAACGCCGCTCGTCACCCGCCACTGCCCACCCGCTGTGCCATGCACATTATATCACCGCTTGATGGCTGGGTCTATTGGCTGCTGTGTATCCAGCAGCTGAGCTGAGTGGTGTGCAGATCCTCCCTGCACTCAGTCAGTCACAGTGTGAGAGAGACTGATGGAGAGGGACTGTGCTGTAAAACACTGTACTAATAAGTGCCTCCCTCCATCCAGTGAGTCCTCCGTACAGTGAGCAGTCCAGAGTGCTTAAAAAAATATTGAGGTGGGCTACAGTTAAATTTTAATGAAATATATAAATAAAATTGTATATACATATATATGAGTACATTAAAATAGATGGGGGGGGGGCACAAAAATGTTGTGCCTAGGGGCGGCCTGACCCCTAAATTCGCCCCTGCCTATAGCTTGAGGTCTTCTGCCTCTGTGGCCTCTTTGGAGCACCCCAATATATATATATATATATATATATATATATATATATATATATATATACACATACCTTTTGTGCGGCCAAGCACTCTCCTATATTCTTTCAGCTGCCCCTGGTGCCCTTCATATGCATGGACACTGTTATGAAATGTGCATCAGAAATGCGCCAACGTTTCGGGGCTCCAATCGCCCCTTTGTCAAGGCTAACTGCAAGGTGGTTTTTCATGATAAAAATTGGTTTGTTCTGAAAAGACCTCAGTCTGTTACAGTCTTTCTCTCCTGGACGTATATCTCTTGCAAGGAAGAAAGATATAATATATATATATATATAATATATATATATATATATATATATAGTGATGCGAAAGAAGACAGCAGCGGCACTCAAACGGGAACTTTTCAAACGTGTTTATCACAGCATAAAACGGACCGACGTTTCGGGGATTACACGCCCCTTTGTCAAGGTGTAGCAGTCAAACAAACTGACTGCTACACCTTGACAAAGGGGCGTGTAATCCCCGAAACGTCGGTCCGTTTTATGCTGTGATAATAAACACGTTTGAAAAGTTCCCGTTTGAGTGCCGCTGCTGTCTTCTTTCGCATCACTATCCTTCAGTTCCAGAAGGCACCCGGGCAGTTGCCCCAGAGGGAGAGTGCCAGGCCGACTCCATCGACTATATATATATATATATATATATATATATATATATATATATATATATATATATACGGTATATATATACATACTGGGCTATTTTTCAGCAGGCTCCAGCAGGAACTGAGGCCCTTATTCTAGTTCACTCTTTCTGACAAAATATTTCTTAGATGGACAAAACCATGTGCACTGCAGGTGAGGCGGGTGTTACTCGTGCAGAGATAATTAGATTTGGGTGGGGTTCTACACCTGCCTCACCTGCAGTGCACATGGTTTTGTCCATCTAAGAAATATTTTGTCAGAAAGAGTGAACTAGAATAAGGGCCTCAGTTCCTGCTGGAGCCTGCTGAAAAATAGCCCTGTATATATATATATATATATATATATATATATATATATATATATATATATATATATATGTCCAGAAAGTCTGCCCCTATAACATCCAAGCCAACACGACGGTGCTCAACTCCAGGGAGGTAAATCCAATAAATACAGAAGAAAATCGAGGTCAAAACTTTCGATGTAAGATACTGATCGTTATTAAAACCTTGATTCATCCGATTGGTGAATACCCTCAATTTTCTTCTGTATATATAGGAAAAAGGCTTTTTCATCCTTGAAAAAGCTGCCCTTGGAGGCAGTGAAACGTGTTGGAAGCTGCCATCCTTCAGGCCCCTAACTGCCACCATTGCACTGTGCACTTTTGGATCCAACCAGCCGCCTTTCATCTTTTGCCATTGGAGAACTGTTCCTTGGGAGATATCTACCCCTTTCCACAACATCGTGATTCTTAAAGCGGAGAAAGACTCATCTTTTTCACCTAACGGAGACAACAGCTACCTATGCTATCCTAAAAGGATACAAGACTCCATGGTGGAAAAAAAGTGGGTTTCTTACCAAAGGTAAGAGAGGGGCGCCGAGGATGGGGTGTTTGTGACCTGAGCGGCTCACACCAAGGAAGGTCAGTTCCTTGAGACAATACGTAGTAAAAAAGAAAACAAGAAGTGGAGCGCTAGGTAAAAAATTGGATTAAGGTCAATTGGGTATCACAATAAAAATACATTTATTTAAGCACATATAAAAAAAAGGCAATAATCGATTATGCTCATACAATAAATAATAAGAACAATGGTATCTCAACCATAAAAGCAATTAAGTATAAAATGGTATAAATGGGACCGAGCTTGTATAATTATGCGTTCTCCTACTTGCCAATAGTCCAGATCTCAAGGTGCCCCTTGGTTGCCCCTTTAGTTGGTTGGGGATCCGAATGAATGGGTGTCCATGACCATGCTGGGATGAATTCGGCCGCTGTGTCTCAGAGCTTACTGTCCGTTAGGTGGAATGACGGTTGCACAGATGGATAAACGGCTTCCCAAATAGGCTGGTGGTGGTATCCCAAACAGGATTTTTCCAATGCAGGGGTGCAATAAAGTTGGGTACAAGTGGTACCAGGCAAGGTAAATGTAGGAGTGTCCCGCTGTAAGGCTTCAGGTCCCAATAAACCACTGTATCCTGACGCGTTTCGTTACCCTAACTGGTAACTTTTTCAAAGGGATACTGCTGTATGGCTTGACAGGTTATTTATACCCTATTACAGGAAGTGCAATGTGCAACAGTAAAAACATTACCCAATTGACCAATTTCATCTAAAGAATAGGTTCTGACAGGAGGCAGACCTGTCATGTATATATAAGCATTTATACAGCTTTATTGGAGAATATAAAATGAGTTTAGTGGTATAAAACTGAGTTTTTATACAAGTACGATCCATTTCCTGTCTTTGGAACGCACTCAGGATGCGTATTTCCGGTTGGTGGAATGCATAAATTATTGGCGCCTTTTTTATCGGCTATACAGCGTTCATACGTGCGCTGTATTAATGTGCCACAACTATATAATTCCCCTCCTGGTTCAATAGTAGGGCACCTGTCTAACACAGGGCGGGGGAAGCGCCGGTGTCTGAACTGGCGTGGACCAGGGAGGACGCGTTGAGCGGCGTCATATCTAGCTTCCGGTTAGTAGCCGGAAGTTCAGTTGTATTTCCTGGTTATTGGAACGCAGGAAATATCATGATCAGCGCTCTCTATCTGTATGGAACGCACAATAGAGGAAGTCATGCGTTCCATATCGTTCAGCATACGTTTAAGGGGGGTGTTTCATTCAGGGTATATACACGGAGACATAGATTTATAAGTATAAGAGCTTCAGGTAGGACTATTGATCTCTTTGTTTATATTATGATAAATTAAATAAATATAAATATAGTATAATAATAATACTATTATTACTGGGGATACATAATACTGAAGCATAATAAATATATTAATAAAAATTAATATTAATAGAAAAAACGAAATGAAATAAAAAATGAAATGAAATAAAAAATGAATGAAATAAAAAATAATAAATAATAATAATAATAAAAATAATAATAATAATAATAATAAATATAAAAATAAATATAAAAATATTAATAAATGTATGTAAATAAAAATAAAAATAATAATAATAAAAATAATAATAAATATAGGATTGAAAATATAAATTGTATGTATTAAAGATGAGAAGCAATGGAAGGAGGAAGGTGATAATAGTATAGTGAGATAAATGTGAATATATATTTCAAACGGGCAATTATTTGACAGGCAAGTTTCAATAACCATGCAGAGTGCTATATTTATGATAAAAACATGCCCAAAAACGAGTTATGCTCAATAAGGACATTTACTAGAATGAGTTTGTATAGATATGGAATATTATGATTATTTCCATATCTTTTACAGATTAAACAATTATATACAGGATGAAAGATGAACAAGTACATATAAATGCATGTATATGAAGAAAATATACATATATATTTATGTAGTTATTCTATTTTTATTTTTGTTATTACTTAGAGACATGTGTTTAGCTCTACTTGGTCATTAAGTCCTTCAGGAAATATGGAGTTCATGCGGTGCATCCAATAAATTTCTTGTTGACACAGAATTTTGAAACGGTCTCCTCCTCTTTTTGTATTCTCAATGTGCTCGAGGCCAAGGATTTTGAGACAGGCTGGATTACTGTTATGATGGACTAAATAATGCTTCGATACACTGTGATTAATAAATTTGTTTATAACGTTCCTCCTATGTTCTAGGAACCGTTTCTTTAAGGACCGTGTGGTACGTCCTATATAGATCATTCCGCATGAGCAAGACAACATATAGATTATGTATGTACTTTCACAATTAATAAAACTTTTTATTTTGTACATCCTACCATCACTTGTTTTAAGTTCTTTCATGTTATTTTGAATATGCTGGCAAGTGATGCACCTATTTTTGTTACATCTAAAACAACCAGTCATACTGTTCTTTATAGATTGTAACCAGTTTGAATCCTTGGATTCTTTTATATCAAAAAAACTGGGTGCTAATAGATTTTTTATAGTTTTATTTTTGCGAAAAATGAAATTAGGTCTCTCCGGAATCTGCTCTTTCAATGTCGGATCGCATCTCAAGAGATTATAATTTTTATTTACAATTTTCTTGATTTGGACATATTCGCTGTTGTAAGTGGATATGAACGAAACTTCATTATCAGGAATTTGTTGTTCCTCTTTGCTAGTAATTCTGCCCTATCTAATTTTTCTGCTTCAATTTGGGCTTTCTCTATTATTTGTTCCGGATAGCCTCTCTCTAGAAAGGAATCGGTCATAATTTTGCTCTGAGCTTGGTATATAGCCACATCTGAACAGTTCCTGCGTAGGCGCAGGAACTGTCCTTTCGGGATGTTACGTTTCCATGGAGGATAATGAGCACTTTGGAAGTGAAGGTACGAATTAGTGTTGACCTCCTTATTATAATTTGAGGTCTGTATCCGATTATTTTCAATACTGAGGGCAATATCTAAATAATTAATTTGTGAAGGGTGGTAAGTGTGCGTGAATTGCAGATTAAAGGGATTATTGTTCAAATGAGTGACAAAAGAAAGTGCAGATTGTTCATCACCGTGCCAAACGAAGAATAAGTCATCTATATAACGGCCATAAAGCACCAGGGACGCCCCGTGTCCGCCACCCCACACCAGCTGGTCCTCAACCATGCCCATGTAGAGATTGGCGTAACTCGGGGCGAACCTGGTGCCCATGGCGGTCCCCATCACCTGTAAATAATATGTGTTATTAAAAAGAAAATAGTTGTGATGTAAAATAAAATAAATAGAGTCCAAAAGAAATTTGATGTGAGAATCACTGAGGTCACCATCTGCATGTAATTTGTCAGATATGGCTTTTAGGCCTAGAGCGTGTGGAATATTTGTGTATAGGCTAGAGACGTCGAGTGTCAGGAAGGCGTAGCCATCCTTCCACTCGACGTCCCCAATCAAATTCAGAAAATGTTGAGTATCTTTGATGTGTGACCTCAGTGATTGCACCCGTGACTGTAAAAAAGAATCAACATAAGCGGATAAATTAGAAGTGAGGGAGTGGATACCAGAAATTATGGGGCGACCAGGGGGTGAAGTTAGTGATTTGTGGATTTTGGGCAAATGATAATAAGTGGGGGTGACAGGATGTGATGGAAAAATAAATTGATATTCATCTTTGGAAATAACATGATTTTCAATTGCTGTATCTAAAAGCTGTTTTAAAGTGATGACATAACCGGGGGTGGGATCTTTTGTTAGTTTAGTGTAATGTATTGTATTGGTTAATTGTCTATTGGCTTCTTCGAGATAATCTTGAACATTTTGAATAACAACCCCCCCCCCCCTTATCTGCCTCTTTAAATATTATTGTGGAGTCTTTTTGTAAGTTTTTAAGGGCTCGTCGTTCCCATTTGTTTAAATTATCTTTTATTTTATGTTGTTTATTATCAGTTTTTAAACAAAGTGCTTTAAATTCCTCCATGGTTGCCTTGTAGAAAGCATCTATTGCTGTTCCTTTCGATCTAATCGGATAGAAATCCGATTTTGTTTAAAGCGTCTCCTGCCTCTATTTAGATCATAAATGGGCGTAGTTGAGGTACTTTGGGCACTATCTAATAAGAGAGATTCCAACTCGGAGATCGCCTGCTCATCTTTTTGGTCGAGAAGGATGGGTGTGGCTTCAACATCCATTTTTTTGAATTTTTGGCTCGCAAAGTATTTTTTCCGACATAAAGTCCGTACAAAGCGGTTAAGTTCTACGAAAAGAACAAAGATATTAGGAGGGGTGGTGGGAGAAAATTTAAGACCTTTCTCCAATATTTGTATTTCCCCTCTATTAAGGACCCTTGCTGAAAGATTAAACACTTTTTTCTTTTTATTATCGTTTTTGGTTTTGCTATTACTGAATATTTTTAAATTTTTACATTTTAGTTTTGATTTTAATTCCTTCCCTCCTCTCTTTCCTCTCTTTCTGAGTTTCTTCTCTTTTTGTTGGGATTTTTTGGATAGGTTTCCCTGTCCCAATACGTCTCTCTCTGGTTGGTTTTCCGTGAGAACTGGTCTAAAAAAACTTCAGGGGATTTTTCTCTCTGTGTCAATGGTCTAGTTTTGGGTCTGGCTCCAGTGTTATAATCAGGTTTTGGTGTTTCTTTCATAGGAATTGGATGGTATGGTTTCCTACTAGGTGATTTGTAGTTTCCTCTCCTATGCCAAAACCTAGGGGATCTGTCGCTATTCCTCCTAATAAATGGGGCTCTATTGGTGCTATATTCTCTATGGGGTGGGTATATAGATTGGATTTGGGTTCTCTCCAATTGGGGTATTTGTCTCTTCTTCCTATATGATCTAATATCCCCTCCCTTATAATCCTCTATGTCCCTTTGAAATTTTTTACATTTTGTCTCCATCAGAGAATTCTCAAATTTCAAAATTCTATCCGTGAGTATATCGTCTCTCTCTTGGTATTCGGTTGTGTTATTAAATTTATCTAATTTTTTCTTTAGATTTTCTATTTCTGCTTCTGTGGCTTTGGCTTTTTTAAATCTGAATTCTACTACCAACTCCATCAGAGCTATGGAACATTTATCCAACAGTCCATTCCATTTGTTCTGGAATTCTTCGTCAGTCTGGAAGATCGAGGGTTTGCTTAATCTCAGACCTCTCGGTATAATTTTCTGATCAATATATTTTTGAAGATTTGTCCCATCGAGCCAATGTCTCGTTTCTAGTCTCATCAAATCTTCCAGACTGTCGAAATCTCCCCTTAAATCATTATCCATATTAGGCATTTTCTCAATGGGTTTCTCCCATTTGGAAAAATAGGTCTGAATCCTATTGATCCTGTCATTATAATTTACAAAACAACCCATCCTTGTCAGCCCGCTGCGACAATAGTAGATAGAAAAAAAGTGGGTTTCTTACCAAAGGTAAGAGAGGGGCGCCGAGGATGGGGTGTTTGTGACCTGAGCGGCTCACACCAAGGAAGGTCAGTTCCTTGAGACAATACGTAGTAAAAAAGAAAACAAGAAGTGGAGCGCTAGGTAAAAAATTGGATTAAGGTCAATTGGGTATCACAATAAAAATACATTTATTTAAGCACATATAAAAAAAAGGCAATAATCGATTATGCTCATACAATAAATAATAAGAACAATGGTATCTCAACCATAAAAGCAATTAAGTATAAAATGGTATAAATGGGACCGAGCTTGTATAATTATGCGTTCTCCTACTTGCCAATAGTCCAGATCTCAAGGTGCCCCTTGGTTGCCCCTTTAGTTGGTTGGGGATCCGAATGAATGGGTGTCCATGACCATGCTGGGATGAATTCGGCCGCTGTGTCTCAGAGCTTACTGTCCGTTAGGTGGAATGACGGTTGCACAGATGGATAAACGGCTTCCCAAATAGGCTGGTGGTGGTATCCCAAACAGGATTTTTCCAATGCAGGGGTGCAATAAAGTTGGGTACAAGTGGTACCAGGCAAGGTAAATGTAGGAGTGTCCCGCTGTAAGGCTTCAGGTCCCAATAAACCACTGTATCCTGACGCGTTTCGTTACCCTAACTGGTAACTTTTTCAAAGGGATACTGCTATTTTGGAAATGGTTTTGTGATACCGGTGAGCGCAATTCAATGAAAAGATGCTGCCAGCTCCTGCAACAAATAGAAGGTACACCACCTTCACATGTACAATTGGAAAGAAATGGATATGTTGCTGGAGCTCGGCGCAACCCCTTTCAGTAAGATGTTATAAATCACTTGTGTTTGGAACAAGAATTTATTAATGACAAAATGATGAGGATAAAAATGAACAATCAAATATGGTGAGGACTTCACCTGAGTACAGTACCATACAATTCATGCAGATAAAACAATTAAGCATGGGGATCTTTATCTCACCAAAATAATGGGGTGCGGTGGGCTATGCTTCAAATAGAAGGTCTGCGGCACCACCGCAGATGGCTTGCTGGATAAAGGTCCACAAAGGTAAAGTGCTGGTGCGTCCTTGGTAAAGTGTCCTGTGCCTTCTTGTAAAGTGCAAAAAGTGTCTCCGATTGCACTGATGAAGGTTGGAAGTGTCCGTTAAGCTGCAACGCGTTTCGGAGAAACTACAGTCTCCTTTTTCAAGCTGGATGTGACACTCGCTGTAGCTGAGCCGGTTTTTGTACCCTAAACCGGATATCAGCTGATTTTCTTCTCCCAATGGTATTTTCGCAATTTTCGCGGGCCGGAAGTGCCGTGCGTTCCACACGGCACTTCCGCTTGCGTTCCATCTGTATATAGACGCCGCTACTCCGTCTTGATATTTTTAGGCTGGCGCGGTGACTCTACTTTCTTTATTACAGAACGGCAAACTAATAAACCACTTAGATTCTTCATATGTTCAAACTGGTCTTTCAATCTGGGATTTTCTTTATAGCGCTGCACGTTGAATCTTCTTCCACCATCTTGTTTTTGGGCAGAAGTAAGGGCAGACTTTCAATCCCATAGAATTCAATGAGATAACGAACGGGGGGGGAGGTTTCTCCTCATATACCTTCTATGCTGTACTTTGTATTCCAGCAGAGTCTATCCCTTATTACCGGGAGGACCCCCCCCCCCGTTCAGAATTTTCATTCTTCGTTGTCGATACATATAGTAGAAAATGATAGAAAGTGGTAGAATAAAATAAATTAATAATCATAAAATACCATCAGGACATTATTTTCAATTAAAGGACACATTTTTTAAAAATACATAAGAAGTTTAAAAAGACATATGTTAAAAAGGAAGATAAAACATTCTAAGAATCATTCTAAAAACCATTTTAGCTCGAAATCTGCATTATGACCATACGGGTGTAAACTATTTAATGTAAAAATCCATTTCATCTCATTTTTTGCGAGCCTGGTTTCCAAATCTCGGGTTTTCCAGTTTGTGCTCACTTGTTGGATTCCCAGGAATCTTTTTATCCCCCCTTCACATTTTTGATGAATTTTTAAAAAATGATCTGAGAGGGGATGGGTTGCACAGCCTTTACGTATATTGTAAATATGTTCGGCTGATCGCAACTTTAGGTTCCTGGTGGTTTTTCCTATGTAGATTTTGTTACATTCGCATTCAAGCAGATATATCACATTCCTTGAGTGACAAGTAATGAACTGGTTAATTTTGTACTCTACCCCATTTGCCTCGAAGGAGGTTGCCTTCTTTGTATACGGTTTCATATTAGTGGCTTTACACATGAGGCAGGACCCACATCTGTGAAATCCCTTGTTTCTCTCGCTACCTCCGGGTTTCTCCTTTAATGCACTTTTAACTAAAAGATTTTTTAGTGATGGCGCCCTTCGATAAATAAATCGTGGTTTCTCTGGCATCACTCTACCGAGTACTGGGTCGTCCAAAAGGATTCTCCAGTTCTTCTTAATAATGGATTCCACTTTTTTGTGGTGGGCCCCATATTGACAGAAAAACGCCCACTCTGTGAAATTCGACTCATCTTTATCTTCCTTTTTCTTTTCTTTAAGCAAGTCTTTCCTACTCATTTTATTGACTTTTTCTTTTGATTTATCTAAGTCTTCCTGTATATATCCTTTCTCCATGAACCGTTTGTCCATCTCAGAATACTGTTCTTCTAAGGTCTCATTTTTGGTACAGTTTCTTTTGAGGCGCATATATTGCCCCACAGGGATGCAATTTAGCCATCTTTCGTGGTGCTCGCTGTTGGTCTGGATATATGAGTTAGAGTCGGTCTCCTTTCTATGCGTTTTTGTATGAATTTGCCCTTCCTCAATATAAATATTGAGGTCGAGGAAGACCAACTCTGACTTGCTAATATTAAAAGTGAGTTTAATGTTAAAATCATTTTGATTTAAAATAGTACAAAAATCCTTTAAAAAGCATTCCTCTCCCCTCCAAATAAAAAGAACATCATCTATAAATCTCCACCATGCCACCAGGTTTGCCCCACTCGCCAGCCTTCCATCGATTGTTTCCTTTTCCCAGAAGGCCATAAAAAGGTTGGCGTAACTTGGGGCAAACCTGGTGCCCATGGCGGTTCCTCTTACTTGCAAGAAATAATTACCGTTGAAATAAAAATAATTATTACACAGGATAAAAGATATGGATTCGATTATAAAAACTTGTAAATTTTCTGGATAATCGCTGTTGTTCAGAAAGAATTGGACTGCTTCCTTGCCCCTGTTCCAATCGATGATTGTGTACAGTGTACTTACATCTGCACTGACAAGGAAGCTATCTTCTGTCCATTCTATTTGCTCCATTTTTCTCAGTACGTCCCCTGTATCTTTCAGGAAAGAACGTGTTTTACCAACTAGTGGTTGCAAGTAAAAATCCACCAGGGCCGAAAGATTGGATGTAATGCTTCCCGTCCCCGTTATAATGGGGCGCCCTGGTGGTTTTGTAAGGTGCTTGTGCATTTTGGGTAAAACATAGATGGTGGGGGTGGTGGGGTTTGGAATGTTTATAAAATCAAATTCTTGTTTTGATAAAATGTTGTCTTCCAAAGCTCTAGAACTTAAATCTTTAAGTTTCTTGACTATTGAGGCTGTAGGATCGCTTCTTAGTTTTTTATAAGTTAAATGATCTTCCAATTGACTCTCAATCTCACCAATATAATCTTTTTTGTTCATAATAACTACCCCCCCCCCCCTTGTCTGCTGGCTTTATTATTATTTGGTCATTAGTTCGCAGGTTTTCAATTGCTTGCCATTCTTTCTTAGTGATGTTCTTCTTTTTTGATGTTTCTACTGTTCTTAGTTCTTTCGATACTATGGAGTTGAAACAGTCAATGCTCCCTCCTTTTACGTGCTTGGGGTAAAATTTGGATTTGCATTTTAAGGATGTGTTGTTTTTTGTTTCATTATCTCCTTCTTCGGTGGTGGTTGATGTAGGTTCCCCCACCGCTTCTTTTGCTAAGAAGAATTTTTTTACACTCACTTTGCGTACAAATTGTAAAGCCACTAATATGAAACCGTATACAAAGAAGGCAACCTCCTTCGAGGCAAATGGGGTAGAGTACAAAATTAACCAGTTCATTACTTGTCACTCAAGGAATGTGATATATCTGCTTGAATGCGAATGTAACAAAATCTACATAGGAAAAACCACCAGGAACCTAAAGTTGCGATCAGCCGAACATATTTACAATATACGTAAAGGCTGTGCAACCCATCCCCTCTCAGATCATTTTTTAAAAATTCATCAAAAATGTGAAGGGGGGATAAAAAGATTCCTGGGAATCCAACAAGTGAGCACAAACTGGAAAACCCGAGATTTGGAAACCAGGCTCGCAAAAAATGAAATGAAATGGATTTTTACATTAAATAGTTTACACCCGTATGGTCATAATGCAGATTTCGAGCTAAAATGGTTTTTAGAATGATTCTTAGAATGTTTTATCTTCCTTTTTAACATATGTCTTTTTAAACTTCTTATGTATTTTTAAAAAAATGTGTCCTTTAATTGAAAATAATGTCCTGATGGTATTTTATGATTATTAATTTATTTTATTCTACCACTTTCTATCATTTTCTACTATATGTATCGACAACGAAGAATGAAAATTCTGAACGGGGGGGGGGGTCCTCCCGGTAATAAGGGATGGACTCTGCTGGAATACAAAGTACAGCATAGAAGGTATATGAGGAGAAACCTCCCCCCCCGTTCGTTATCTCATTGAATTCTATGGGATTGAAAGTCTGCCCTTACTTCTGCCCAAAAACAAGATGGTGGAAGAAGATTCAACGTGCAGCGCTATAAAGAAAATCCCAGATTGAAAGACCAGTTTGAACATATGAAGAATCTAAGTGGTTTATTAGTTTGCCGTTCTGTAATAAAGAAAGTAGAGTCACCGCGCCAGCCTAAAAATATCAAGACGGAGTAGCGGCGTCTATATACAGATGGAACGCAAGCGGAAGTGCCGTGTGGAACGCACGGCACTTCCGGCCCGCGAAAATTGCGAAAATACCATTGGGAGAAGAAAATCAGCTGATATCCGGTTTAGGGTACAAAAACCGGCTCAGCTACAGCGAGTGTCACATCCAGCTTGAAAAAGGAGACTGTAGTTTCTCCGAAACGCGTTGCAGCTTAACGGACACTTCCAACCTTCATCAGTGCAATCGGAGACACTTTTTGCACTTTACAAGAAGGCACAGGACACTTTACCAAGGACGCACCAGCACTTTACCTTTGTGGACCTTTATCCAGCAAGCCATCTGCGGTGGTGCCGCAGACCTTCTATTTGAAGCATAGCCCACCGCACCCCATTATTTTGGTGAGATAAAGATCCCCATGCTTAATTGTTTTATCTGCATGAATTGTATGGTACTGTACTCAGGTGAAGTCCTCACCATATTTGATTGTTCATTTTTATCCTCATCATTTTGTCATTAATAAATTCTTGTTCCAAACACAAGTGATTTATAACATCTTAATGAAAGGGGTTGCGCCGAGCTCCAGCAACATATCCATTTCTTTCCAAAGGGATACTGCTGTATGGCTTGACAGGTTATTTATACCCTATTACAGGAAGTGCAATGTGCAACAGTAAAAACATTACCCAATTGACCAATTTCATCTTAAGAATAGGTTCTGACAGGAGGCAGACCTGTCATGTATATATAAGCATTTATACAGCTTTATTGGAGAATATAAAATGAGTTTAGTGGTATAAAACTGAGTTTTTATACAAGTACGATCCATTTCCTGTCTTTGGAACGCACTCAGGATGCGTATTTCCGGTTGGTGGAATGCATAAATTATTGGCGCCTTTTTTATCGGCTATACAGCGTTCATACGTGCGCTGTATTAATGTGCCACAACTATATAATTCCCCTCCTGGTTCAATAGTAGGGCACCTGTCTAACACAGGGCGGGGGAAGCGCCGGTGTCTGACCTGGCGTGGACCAGGGAGGACGCGTTGAGCGGCGTCATATCTAGCTTCCGGTTAGTAGCCGGAAGTTCAGTTGTATTTCCTGGTTATTGGAACGCAGGAAATATCATGATCAGCGCTCTCTATCTGTATGGAACGCACAATAGAGGAAGTCATGCGTTCCATATCGTTCAGCATACGTTTAAGGGGGGTGTTTCATTCAGGGTATATACACGGAGACATAGATTTATAAGTATAAGAGCTTCAGGTAGGACTATTGATCTCTTTGTTTATATTATGATAAATTAAATAAATATAAATATAGTATAATAATAATACTATTATTACTGGGGATACATAATACTGAAGCATAATAAATATATTAATAAAAATTAATATTAATAGAAAAAACGAAATGAAATAAAAAATGAAATGAAATAAAAAATGGCTTCGTCGGACCGACGGACCAATCACAGCCAAGGAGGGGGATTTAAACTAACGGTGACTGCACTGCAGACGCCATTCCGGTCTGGAATAGCGTGCAGTGCGGTCACCGTACCCCCCTGCCGCCATACTGACCAGAACCTTGCTCCATACTTGCTCCATACTTACCTGATCGCTGCTTCATCACTGCTTCCTGGATCCTGTTGCTACTTGTGCCTTCCTGTGAAATTGTGCTGCTGCAGTGTACTAGCTAGATAGAGAGAGAGATAGATAGAGAGATAGAGAGAGATAGAGAGAGATAGAGAGAGATAGATAGAGAGAGATAGAGAGAGATAGAGAGAGATAGAGAGAGAGATAGTGTCAGAGAGTGCTATATTTTGTGCTGCTGCAGTGTGATATAGTTATAGATAGAGATAGAGAGAGAGAGATAGAGAGAGAGAGATAGATAGAGAGGCCTAGTGACAGAGTGCTATATTTTGTGCTGCTGCAGTGTGATAGTTATAGAGAGATAGAGAGAGATAGAGAGAGAGAGATAGAGAGAGAGATAGTGTCAGAGAGTGCTATATTTTGTGCTGCTGCAGTGTGATATAGTTATAGATAGAGAGAGATAGAGAGAGAGAGATAGATAGAGAGGCCTAGTGACAGAGTGCTATATTTTGTGCTGCTGCAGTGTGATAGTTATAGAGAGATAGAGAGAGATAGAGAGAGAGAGATAGAGAGAGATAGTAACAGATTGTGCTATATATTTTTGATATAACTGACTGCTGCCCCCTCCTTTTGTGCTGATCAGTATAAATTAACTGATCAGCAACTTTTTGGGGGCGCAGGTTTTTTTTTATATATAGATATACCTGTCAGTGCTGCTGCTGCAGTGTCATAGAGTGATAGATAGTGAGAGATAGAGAGATAGAGAGAGATAGTGACAGAGAGTGATAGAGAGTGCTAAATTTTGTGTCTGCTGCCCCCGCCTTTTGTGCTGATCACTATATCTGAGGTGATCAGCAACTTTTTTGGGGGTACAGAGGTTTTTTTTTTTTTATATATACCTGTCAGTTGCACCAAAGGTTGTGCACCTGCTGCACCTCACTGGTAATCAGTGTCGCATCACTGATCACCTTTTTTTTTTTGTGTGTGTGCTGTGGGGTCTTTTTTTAATTTTTTTTTTACACACACTGTGATTTTGTGGGTGTCCTGTGGCCGCTGTGCGCTGATCAGTGACGTACATCACTGATCATCTTTTTCGGCACAGGGTTGATCTATATATTTTTTTTTTTTATCAAATTCCTGTTGCCTTTGAGCGCTGTTCAGTGACAGACGTTACTGACCAACATCTGTGCTCAATTTTTGGCGCAGGACCTTTTTTTTTTTTTTAACCCCTTAAATTTTTTATTTTTAACCCCTTCATTTTTTTTTTTTTTATTGGTATAAAGTATTTTTTTTTTTCTGCACCACATACACACTACACACTACATACCCCCCGGATTGAAATAAAGTTTGTACCCCCCCCCCTACACTATACACGTGTTGAAACATTTCACTACCAGTAACACAAAAAAAAAAATGGCATCCCAAATGTCCTCCCAAATGTCCTCCCAAATGTCCTCCCAAATGTCCTCCCAGTCATCCAGGAGAATGTATTCAGTGGAGGAGGCATATGCCATGCTTGCTTCTGACTCTGACACAGCCAGTGATGCAAGCTGGGAATTTGAAGGATTCGCCTTAAGCTCCTCTTCCTCCTCTGGTGATGAGGGACCCCCTCAAAGACGCCCCCGTAGAGCAGCTGAGACCCCCCCCCCAATAATTGATCTCGTATGGACCCCACCACCAGACAATTTTGAGCCCCAGGTTCCTGAGTTTTTGGCCATGCCAGGAATCCAATTTGATTCCACAGGTCTCAGAGAAATTGACTTTTTCAAATTATTTTTCTCTGATGATTTTATAAATTTAATGGTGGACCAAACTAATTTATATGCCCAGCAGTTTATTGCTCAAAACCCCACGTCATCATTTGCTAGGTGGACCCCTGTAGATGCAGTAGAGATGATGACGTTTTGGGGTCTGGTGTTTCATATGGGCATAGTAAAAAAGCCAGAAATTAGGCAATATTGGAGTACAGATGTTCTGTACAGTACTCCATTTTACCGTATGGCCATGACCCGGACTCGATTTGAGACAATTCTTAAATTTATACATTACACCGATAATGCACAGTGCCCACCCAGAGATGATCCCACCTTTGACCGGCTATTCAAAGTCAGGCCGGTCATTGATCATTTCAGTGCCAAATTTGAAGAGGTGTACATCCCTGAAAAATTTATTTGTATCGACGAGTCCCTTATACATTTTAAAGGAAGGGTTAAATTCCGCCAGTACCTTCCCAGTAAGAGGGCAAGGTATGGCATAAAAATGTATAAACTGTGTGAAAGCACCTCAGGGTACACCCACAGGTTTAGGGTTTATGAAGGGATGGATTCAAGAATTGAACCGCCAGAATGCCCCCCCTCCCTCGTAGGTGTTAGTGGGAAAATTGTCTGGGATTTAGTGCACCCCTTCCTGGATAAAGGTTATCACCTCTATGTGGATAACTTTTACACCAGCATCCCCCTGTTTAAGGCCCTTGGTTCAAGAGGTACAGCAGCTTGCGGTACTGTGCGCAAGAACCAAAGAGGCCTCCCAAAAACGCACATTGCCCAAGTAATGAGAAGGGGTGAAAGCAGGGGAATATGCACCGAAAATATGTTGTTGGTCAAATATAAGGACAATAAGGACAAGAGGGATGTCCTTATACTGACAACAATTCACGGAGACAGTACCACCTCCATCCCTGTACGAGGTACCAGTACCCACACCTCAAAACCTAATTGTATCCTGGATTACAATAGGTACATGGGCGGAGTGGATCTTTCAGATCAGGTACTGAAGCCGTACAGTGCCCTGCGGAAAACAAAAATCTGGTACAAGAAGGTGGCCGTGTATATCATCCAGATGGCACTGTATAACGCTTACGTGCTATTCCGTTCTACCGGCCAGAGGGGGACATTTATGCACTTTCAAGAGGAAGTCATAAAGGGCCTAATATTTGGGAACCAGCAGGCAGAGGGCCCCAGTACTTCTAGTACTGGCCCCCGTATTGTACCAGGGCAGCATTTTCCTGATGAAATCCCCTCCACTGGAAAAAAGGGCAGGACACAAAAAAGGTGCAAAGTTTGCTATAAAAAGGGAATAAGAAAGCAAACTATTTTCCAGTGTGACACTTGCCCCGACAAACCCGGCCTATGTATAAAGGAGTGTTTTAAAATATACCACACATCTATGGAATATTAGGTTCATAATTTCACCGTGCTTCAGGGGTCTTGCTAATGCCACATAGCACCCACCATTCATTCCACCAGAATCTGAGCCGCAAAATCCAAAAATCACTCCTTCCCTTCTGAGTCCTGCCATGCACCCAACTGGTATTTTTTGGTCACATGTGAGGCATTGCCGTACTCGGGAGAAATTGGGGCACAGATTTTGGGGTGCTTTGTCTCCTTCATTCCTTGTGAAAATGAAAAATTTTGAGCCAGAACTGCATTTTTGTGTAAAAAAATGTAATTTTTCATGTTCACTGCCCACTTGTATCAAAATTGGTGAAACCCCTGGGGGTTTGAAATGTACACTATACCCCTAGATGAATTCCCTGAGGGGTGTAGTTTGCAAAATGGGGTCACTTGTGGGGGGGTTCCACTGTATTGGTGCTTTGGGGGTCTTGCTAATGCGACATAGAACCCACCATCATTCCACCAGAATTTGTGCTGCAAAATCCAAATATCACTCCTTCCCTTCTGAGTCCTGCCACTTTTTGGTCACACATGAGGCATTGCCGTACTCGGGAGAAATTGGGGCACAGATTTTGGGGTGCTTTTTCTCCTTCATACCTTCTGAAAATGAAAAATTTTGAGCCAGAACTGCATTTTTGTGTAAAAAATGTAATTTTTCTTTTTCACTGCCCACTTGTATCAAAATTGGTGAAACCCCTGGGGGTTTGAAATGTACACTATACCCCTAGATGAATTCCCTGAGGGGTGTAGTTTGCAAAATGGGGTCACTTGTGGGGGGGTTCCACTGTATTGGTGCAACATAGCACCCACCATTCATTCCACCAAAATCTGTGCTGCAAAATCCAAAAATCACTCCTTCCGTTCTGAGTCCTGCCATGCACCCAACTGGTATTTTTTGGTCACATGTGAGGCATTGCCGTACTCGGGAGAAATTGGGGCACAGATTTTGGGGTGCTTTTTCTCCTTCATACCTTCTGAAAATGAAAAATTTTGAGCCAGAACTGCATTTTTGTGTAAAAAATGTAATTTTTCTTTTTCACTGCCCACTTGTATCAAAATTGGTGAAACCCCTGGGGGTTTGAAATGTACACTATACCCCTAGATGAATTCCCTGAGGGGTGTAGTTTGCAAAATGGGGTCACTTGTGGGGGGGTTCCACTGTATTGGTGCTTGGGGGGTCTTGCTAATGCGACATAGCACCCACCAAAATTCCACCAGAATCTGAGCTGCAAAATCCAAAAATCACTCCTTCCCTTTTGAGTCCTGCCATGCACCCAACTGGTATTTTTTGGTCACATGTGAGGCATTGCCGTACTCGGGAGAAATTGGGGCACAGATTTTGGGGTGCTTTTTCTCCTTCATACCTTCTGAAAATGAAAAATTTTGAGCCAGAACTGCATTTTTGTGTAAAAAATGTAATTTTTCATGTTCACTGCCCACTTGTATCAAAATTGGTGAAACCCCTGGGGGTTTGAAATGTACACTATACCCCTAGATGAATTCCCTGAGGGGTGTAGTTTGCAAAATGGGGTCACTTGTGGGGGGGTTCCACTGTATTGGTGCTTGGGGGGTCTTGCTAATGCAACATAGCACCCACCAAAATTCCACCAGAATCTGAGCTGCAAAATACAAAAATCACTCCTTCCCTTCTGAGTCCTGCCATGCACCCAACTGGTATTTTTTGGTCACATGTGAGGCATTGCCGTACTCGGGAGAAATTGGGGCACAGATTTTGGGGTGCTTTGTCTCCTTCATACCTTCTGAAAATGAAAAATTTTGAGCCAGAACTGCATTTTTGTGTAAAAAAATGTAATTTTTCATTTTCACTGCCCACTTGTATCAAAATTGGTGAAACCCCTGGGGGTTTGAAATGTACACTATACCCCTAGATGAATTCCCTGAGGGGTGTACTTTGCAAAATGGGGTGACTTGTGGGGGGGTTCCACTGTATTGGTGCTTGGGGGGTCTTGCTAATGCGACATAGCACCCACCAAAATTCCACCAGAATCTGAGCCGCAAAATCCAAAAATCACTCCTTCCGTTCTGAGTCCTGCCATGCACCCAACTGGTATTTTTTGGTCACATGTGAGGCATTTCCGTACTCGGGAGAAATTGGGGCACATATTTTGGGGTGCTTTTTCTCCTTCATACCTTCTGAAAATGAAAAATTTTGAGCCAGAACTGCATTTTTGTGTAAAAAAATGTAATTTTTCATTTTCACTGCCCACTTGTATCAAAATTGGTGAAACCCCTGGGGGTTTGAAATGTACACTATACCCCTAGATGAATTCCCTGAGGGGTGTACTTTGCAAAATGGGGTGACTTGTGGGGGGGTTCCACTGTATTGGTGCAACATAGCACCCACCATTCATTCCACCAGAATCTGTGCTGCAAACTCCAAAAATCACTCCTTCCCTTCTGAGTCCTGCCATGCACCCAACTGGTATTTTTTGGTCACATGTGAGGCATTGCCGTACTCGGGAGAAATTGGGGCACAGATTTTGGGGTGCTTTTTCTCCTTCATACCTTCTGAAAATGAAAAATTTTGAGCCAGAACTGCATTTTTGTGTAAAAAAATGTAATTTTTCATTTTCACTGCCCACTTGTATCAAAATTGGTGAAACCCCTGGGGGTTTGAAATGTACACTATACCCCTAGATGAATTCCCTGAGGGGTGTAGTTTGCAAAATGGGGTGACTTGTGGGGGGGTTCCACTGTATTGGTGCTTGGGGGGTCTTGCTAATGCGACATAGCACCCACCAAAATTCCACCAGAATCTGAGCTGCAAAATCCAAAAATCACTCCTTCCCTTCTGAGTCCTGCCATGCACCCAACTGGTATTTTTTGGTCACATGTGAGGCATTGCCGTACTCGGGAGAAATTGGGGCACAGATTTTGGGGTGCTTTGTCTCCTTCATACCTTCTGAAAATGACAAATTTGGAGCCAGAACTGCATTTTTGTGTAAAAAAAATAATTTTTCATTTTCACTGCCCAGTTGTACCACAATTGGTGAAACCCCTGGGGGTTTGAAATGTACACTATACCCCTAGATGAATTCCCTGAGGGGTGTAGTTTGCAAAATGGGGTCACTTGTGGGGAAGTTCCTAACTTTTAGCATCTTATGGTGCCTTGAAACCTACATGGTGCCTAAAAAATAATCTCATAAAAAGGAGGCTCCAAAATCAAGTAGGTGCTCCTTCTATTATGAAGCCTGTGGTTTGGTCACCGTGCACACTAGGGCCACATATAGGATATTTATGAAAACAAAAGAATTGGGGGAATCAATTTTTAGTCACATTTCTCTAGTAAAATGTACTGTGTTCCTTATAAAAATGTATTAAAATTGCAAATCTGCAAAAAAAAAGAAATTTTGAAATTTCACCTACACTTTGTTTTAATTCCTGTGAAACACCTAAAGGGTTAACAAACTTCCAAAATGCTGTTTTGAATACTGTGAGGGGTGCAGTTTTTGAAATGGCATCATTTATGGGGGTGTCTCACATACAAGTCCCTCAAAGTCACATCAGAACTGAACTGGTCCCTAAAAAAATCAGTGTTTGAAATTTTCTTGAAAATTTGAGAATTTGCTATTCATATTGTAAGCCTCCTAGTGTCCCAAAAAATGAAAAGGAAGTTGAAATAATGATGTCAACATAAAGTAGACATATGGTCTATGTTAGTTATTCACTATTTTGAGTGGTAAGATTATTTGTCTCACAAGCAGAAAATTTAACATTTTGCAAATCGCTAAATTTTCCATTTTTTCACGATATTTTGGTATTTTTCACAAAAAAACACAGACTGTATCGACCCAAATTTACCACTAATTTGAAGTACAATGTGTCACGAAAAAACAATCTCAAAACCACTGGGATAAGTAAAAGCAAAAAAAAGTTATCCCCACTTAAGTGAGACATGTCAGATTTGAAAAAAAGGGCTCTGTCAGGAACGCAAAAACTGGCTCTGTCAGGAAGGGGTTAATCCAATTTTTTACCTAGCGCTCCACTTCTTGTTTTCTTTTTTAAGACTCCATGGTGACCCGCAGTGGTAACTATATCTACCCCCAAAACTGCTTTAAATCCAGTGGAAAGTTTACCAACTCCCCCATATGAACTGCAACTTCCCAAAATTTGTTTCACCATTCAGGCGGTATACATAGGAGCGGATCCTTACAAACACTCACATAGTGGCTAACAGAGGGCCGTGAATGAGATTTTTATTCATTATCCACTTTTCATGCTATAATTGTTTTTTATATTGTGATCCTTATGTACATTAAATTGGAAAGTGCTACTTTTTCTTCCCCTTTTTTGGGCTTCTTTGTACACGCCAAAATACAAAATCCTTTGTAAAAGGTGGTTTTTTTTGGACTGTAAACTGACTTTGAGTTCTGATGGAGAAATGCGCTATATAATTAAAATTATATTATTATTATTATTATTATTATTAGTATAAATTAAAGTAATTAATTGGACCAGAAAACCCTCTTCCATTGCCCCGTGGTCAAGTTCTGATACTCAAATTACCATTGTAGGCAATTTCAGTGGTGAACTGGGGTCAAAATGGGCACTTTGACTGGTCTGCACTGTGTGTTCTGACACCTTTCAATCATAGCATTAACGTTTTCTGCCACATTAGCTCTCCTGTGAATTACACCAGATCGACTTCACTTCTTATGTACAGTGAATCAATGAGTCCTATATGCCAAGGACCCTGTCATTGATACACCATTTGCCCTTCTTTAGACATATTTTGGCAGGTAACCACTGCATACTGGGTGCACCTCACAAGACCAGCCAGTTTGGAGATGCTCTTATCCAGTAATCTAGTCATCACAAATTGGCCCTTGTCAGACTGACCTTGATCCTTATGCTTAGATAGACAAATAGAGTGTGTCCCCTGACTGTTTGTACTACTGTCAGTTTCCTACCAGCTGAGGGAGGTGTTCCTGTTGTCTGTCAGGGCCATAAGTAGGGGGGGAGGCTAGGGGGTCACGCGCACCGGGCTCTGGAGGGTGGGGGCGCTAGTGTGGTGTCCCAGCAGCGTGGTCCCTGGGATGAGCAGCGGGGGTCCGGGGACTGGTGGGTTAACGCCAGGTCCTCTCGGGGTCCCGGGGACTGGTGGGTTAACTCCGGCTCCTAGCGCTGCCGGACGGTGGGCGGGAAGCAGGTTTTGAAAAGACTTGCCGGACGCTGATTGGCTGAATTCAGCCAATCAGCGTCTGGCAAGTCTTTTCAAAGTCATCAGCACTTCCCGCCGCCAGGCAGATAGCGCTAGGAGACGGAGTGAGTGAAGGCTGCCGCTACACCAGTCTCTGGACCCCTGGACGCTGCACACAGGTATGTTGGCAGCGGGGGTCCAGGGACTGGTGTAGCGGCAGCTTTCACATACACAGCCGCTCGCTATTTGCCTGGCGGTTTTCACATACACAGCCGCTCGCTATTTGCCTGGCGGCGGGAAGCGCTGATGATTTTGAAAAGACTTGCCGGACGCCGATTGGCTGAATTCAGGCAATCAGCGTCCGGCAAGTCTTCCCGCCCACCGCCCGGCAGCGCTAGGAGCCGGAGTTAACCTTCTCTAGTCCCCGCACCCCCGCTGCCTGTCCCCAAGGCAGTGATTTGTTGTTTTTTTTTGGGGGGGGGGGGGAGACACCAAATGACTGCCGACCCGGGCGCCGAAGCACCTAGTTTCGGCCCTGTGTCTGTAACACCATTATCTGGCTGCTACACAACATATGCCAGTTCTCCCTCCTCACAGGCCAGCACTACCCCACCATTTGTGCAGTTACCATGGCAATATCAATGTTTGCATTCTATAGTGACCAACTTTGGTTTACTATACAGCAACTGCCAGATCAGGTGTGACAGAATTCAAGGGCACGAGGACAGAATTAAATACAATTTACATAGGACAAGGCTTGCGGTGATGCCATGCAATCAATTCCTTCACTGCAGTACTCTGTGTGTGGAGTTGCCACAGGATCTACCCTCATGTTTTTAAATTGATCATCGGTTCCCCCTGCTGGCGTGTGATCTCTGCACATCAGCATAGTTGTGGAATGCCGCTCTCATGGCATTTTGAGTCTTGATGTAAGGAGTGATATCACCAGTCACCGACCGCAACATCACTTTCAAGGGGCCACAGCAGGAGGACAAAGTCCGTTCCATTTTTACAGAAAAGATTTATTCGATACAGATGGGAGAGCAGTGGGGCGGCTCGGACAATGGGATAATACGGCCTGGTCAGGTAACTACTACTGTAATTCCTGGATGCATTCGTATCCCTTATATTAGAGCCTGCACACCACCACAGAGAGAGGGGTTAAAGGGAAAGACTTGAAGAAAGTGTCTCTGTGTAGTGTGATTGGCCACTTTCAGGATTCACCTTTGCAGGATCTTGTTTTATCCCCAGTTGTAGTTGTCTCTAAGAAAATTCCAGGAAAATTGAAATTCATTCATCATCCTTCTGTTCCTGAGGGTTTCTATGATAGCCATATGGTTTCAGATCTTTGCCCAGAAACGTATCAGTCTTCGGACACTTTAGTCATTGTGAGATATTTTGGGTTGGAGCCCTGACGGGTAAGATAGAAGTAGAATCTTATTTCTGGCTGCTTCCATTTCCTCCTGGTTCTTTTTAAGTTTTTTTATGCTATGCCCACATACTAAACTAATGAAATCTAATGGAAAGTTTTCGCAACATGAAAGTTTAGTGGCATTCTTTAGCCTATGCAGAAGAAATAGAGTAAAGACAAAGCACTGCTTTTGAAATGATCCGTAACAAGTCTACCATGGGTAATTATTTAAATCCCTCCTCTTTAATGGATTAGACTGAGATAAATGCTGGTTACCTACAGTATTTCAATTACAAAAATAAGTTCACACATATAATTCAGGGCCTTATTCTGGTTTACTCTCAGAGGCAAATTCCTTCTCAAATGGTCACAACCATGTGCACTGTAGGGGGGGTGTAACATTTGCAGAGAGAATTAGATGTGGGTGAGTTATTTTGTTTCTGTGCAGAGAAAATACTGACTGCTTTATTTCTACACTGCAATATAGATCTCACTTTGAAGAAAAAAAAAACCACCCAAATCTAACTCTCTCTGCACATGTTACATCTGCCCCCCTGCAGTGCACGTGGATTTGTCCATTTGAGAAGGAATTTGCCTCTGAGGGTGAACCAGAATAAGGCCTTCAGCCAGGACTGGTGCATACTAGTAACCATGGCAACAAAGAAGTTGTGAATGTTACAGGGTTATTTGCAGTTCCTGTGATGCCCTCTGTATTATATGGCATCTTGGTGATGTTCTCTGTATCAGTTGACAGTCACTGCAATGTTCTCTGTATTATAAAGTGGTCGCTGTGATGTTCTCTGCATTATGTGGTGGTGACAGTCAAGTTATCATCCTAATACGGTGGTCATAGAGATGCTCTGTGATGTGTTTTCCACCTAGAACCACCAGCTAACTATGATACACTGCTCAGGGGCCAATGCTTTATATCTGTGCCCTGTGCTAATGTTTGCCAGCCACCTATTAATCTATGTAGACAGCATGCAAGATGGTAAACATGCATTAAGCCGACCGGTACAAAAGGTTGACAGATGAAAGGATGACAGTGGTTAGGGTCAACAGGTTCATAAACCGGGTGAAAAGGGCGATATGACAATGGTCTACACAAAAATGGCCTACATTGTTTTTTTAAGGGGTTAGGATCCATCTTGCATATTCCATTATATGATCACCATCATTAACAATGTGTATCCACACGGGTTTAGCCAAGGAGGCCCACGAAAAATGATTGCCAGCCATTGTCGACCATTTGTGTGTCACCATTGTCATGTCATCCTTTTGAATCTGTTGACCTTTATTTACCTGTCAACCTTAAGCACTGTTGACCTTTCATCTGTCAAATTTTTATACCTGCTAACCTAATGCATGTCAGCCTATTGACTGTGCACCTGGAAATTATAAATCTATCATCCGCCATTACTATAGATATATAAATAAGAATAGGATTATACCACACTGCTTCCAAATCATCATGTGGGGAACTCAATAAATGTCGCAGGAGGAGAATAGCACCATATGAATGAAATACGTATAGATGAGTGGTGTTCAAAATACCAATGGTGGCATCCCGATGGGGTCTGGAGAGTATACTTACCCTCCACCTGCCCCCTCCTAACCCTAATAATCCTTCCCGCCAGCCAAACCTCAACCTTTTTTGTTGGTGCTTAACCCTTTTTCAGGGCCGAATTAAGCCATTGGGGAGCCCGGGTCACTTTAGACAGGGGGGCCCCCTCCCACTTGTCATTACTGGCCCCAAATTGCATGCGAAAATATTTCACTGTCAAAACACAGAGTAAATGTCGTGCAACAGGCTGGGCATCGTACAGCGATTCGCTCTGCTCTAGCTTCTGGTACTAGTGACCAGCCTGTTGCACGACATTTTGCACAGGCTGGTCACAGTATGGCTAACCTAAAATACATCATTATAGACCATATACCAGCTAAATTGAGGGGGGGTAACCGCTCCTTGGAACTATTGCGGTGTGAATCACGCTGGATCCACCGTCTTAGGACCATGACACCCCATGGACTGAATGATCACTTGGGCTTTCATGCCTTTTTGTGATCTTAATGTGTATCTTGGCCTTTTGTGTCCCTAATCTTTAGGTAAACTTAATATAATGTGATTTAATGTATTACCTTTGCTTTGTTTCTTTGATATGATTATGTTCTAAAGGGTTGATACCCCTTTGTCTCCCTAGATGGACCTTTAAGTGACAGCGCATACGTCCTCACCTGATTCTGTCATTATCGTCATGTTTTCTTGTTTTTTTATTTTGATATACTTAAATGCATACATTGTTATAAACTATTGCATTTATATACTGTCTTTTGCATATATATCTTTTTTGCATACGTTTTGTATTGATGTATCAGCGCCTGTATTCCCCATCAATGCCGGCTTTTGCCTCTGGGTCACATGACCGCGGGTTAGTTCTGCCGTGTCATTTGGTTGTGCGCCGCTGTGTGTACGTCCCCTTGGCAACGCATCCATATTCTTTGTGGATGGTAACCGGGGTGACGATGACGCGGCCGACGCACGCTGATGACGTAGCGGGAGTCTTCCTGGCGCGAAACGTGACCGGAGCGTGCACGGGTGAACGGGGATATAAGGTGAGTGATTTGTTTGTGTTATTCATGCCTGATGACGATTATTTAAATCGAAACGTTGCATTGATTCCTGCCTACGTGATTCTTCACCCTCCTCTGTGTGCTGCAGTTGCTGCTCTCCAGCAGCGTGAGTATTATATATATATATATATATATATATATATATTGGCCCTCTGTACCTTACTCTGTAGGAACCCTGACAGGCTCAGCGCTGCCTCTGATTAAAAAACCCTCCCATGACGAAGCCGCTGCTGTCCTACATGGGCCTGAGAAGCCTATGATGAGCTCCACCAAGCAGAGCTCAGCACAAGCCTTTCAGCCTCTGTCCTCTTGCGCAAAGTCTTACGGGACTTAGCCTACTCCCAGTAGTGCACTGCACACTTGTGCAATCAGTGTGCCTTGGCTCCCGATACTCAGCAACATTAATCATTGCCACACTGGCAGATAGGTGAAGATGCAGCACTACCACATTCCCATGCACAAAACCTTTAGCTAAAAAAAATATATATATATATATTTTTTTAAATACATGCCAACCACAGGGGGCCCCTAGATAGAGGGGGCCCCAGGGGTACTGACCCCCTGTGCCCTCCTTAATCCAGCCCTGCCCCATCCTACTTACTCCAATGCCTAACCCTAACCCCCCTTCTATATGCGTAACCCTCCCTCCCTGCAGCCAAACCCTAACCCCCCCCCCCCCCCCAGGCAGCCTACCCTAAGTCCCCCCTAGTGCATAATTCTAACCCCCCCCCCACACACACATCTCCCTGGCCTAACACTGTCACGCTAGCAGAAGCACCAGCTGGAGTGTAACGGAGGCTAGGTGCCTTGATGTAAGGTTGTTGCATAGACGACAGAAGGGAGGAATGCAATTGGATAAAAGAAAACCAGTTTTAATAAAGATACTGCAATACAGAAGATGAACTGTGGCACAAAGGTAATACTAAAGATATGAAATAACCAGAGTCAATGATATATAAAACTTATTGTAAAGTTCGTAGTGGATGGATAACGAGGTTGAAAACTGATGGTGATTTGAAGTGTAGATTTGAAGAATAAACGTAAACTTGAATAGTTAATTTGAAGGATTTACTTGAAGAGATGATTGAATTGAAGATTGAATGATTGAATGAAAGTTTGGATGATTGAATGGTTGAACGATTGGATGATTGGACGATTGGATGGTTGGATGATTGGACGATTGGGTGATTGGAAGGTTGGAAGATTGGAAGATTGGATGGTTGATAGGATGAATCCGGGAAGTATAGCAGCAGGCCTGAGTAGCTGTGACCAGGGAGAGTTGCAGTGGAAGTAACCGTCAGGTGAGGAAAGGGTGATCCCCTTTGGGGGGCTAACCTTGTCCGGACCGTAGAGGCGGCAGCAGGGTTCTGCAGGTGGATGGTCTTCACAGCAGGCGAGCAGGAGTGGATTCAGTCTGGAGATAGCTGACAGGCAGCAGCGCTTTCAGCAGGAGTGGGAGTCAGATGCCTAGGGAAAGGACATCATGCCTGTTTGGCCCAGCTGGTCAGTATTTAAAAGGAGAGCTGCACTGTAATTGGCTGAAGGTAATTGGTAGTGCAGCCTGGTTGGAGAAACCAACAAGATGGCCGCCGCCAGGGAAGGCGACAGGTTTCAGAACCAGGAAGTGTGTGCAGTACACTCCAGGCAGCGTGTCCAGCAAGGCCAAGGCAGAGTTCACAGCATCATGGCGCCTCAGTGTGGGAGGCATGGGTGGCAGACATGGTGGTCGTGACAAACACTATGGGTATTCAACATAGAACAAGAATTAGCCCTCCTACCTCCATGTCGGTTTGTATCTACCCAGTTTGTTTATCGCTGTTGTCTCCAATTGTAAAGCACAACGGAATATGCTGCGCTATATAAGAAACTGTAAATAAATAAATAAACTAGAAAATAAACAATTGTTTTAAACCAGCATTATAGCTGTTGTATTTTTAGTATTTTATTTACAGTGCTTGGTTGGTGGTGCTCCTGGATAACTTAAGTACTGTATTTAAACTCACAGAAAAGGGGGAAGATCTACTAACGGGTAAATAAAGACTTAAAAAACTTTTGTCAGGGCACAGTTTACATGATTATAGTGTAGATGTATTTATTGTAATCAGATGCCTCCCCCCTCCACTGCCACCGCTGCTGCGGGTCCCCACCCGCTGTTGGTCCCCACCACTGCCGCCAGTCCCAGACCAGACCCCCACTGTGGGACCGGCACATATGCAGTAGCTTCATAGGTTCTGCGCATGAGCTGGCCCCAGCCTCTATGGGCTGCTTTGGTAGCAGCCCACAGATGAATATTCAGGGTCCTGGGTTGGCACATGTGCAGTAACGTCCTCTGTACTGCTCATGTGCAGAACCCATTTTATGGGCTGCCATGCAGTAGCCCACATAGAGGCATCCTGGAGGGGGGGAACACCTCCCAAAGGGACTGCCTTGGGTGACTGGCAGGTCGGACTTGAGAAGGTCTCACAGATTGCATCTGACTTCACACAGTGGCGAATTTTACAGCAGCCCATAGGTAAAAACCGCCACTGTCAGAGACCCACCCAAGAAATGCCTGAGCATGCCTGCATTTTCATAAATACACCCTGGAAAGGCCATATTTCCACCCCTAAACGCTGACTTTCTGTTTATTTGCAATATGTGAATGGCATGCGCAATGCAACCACTGCATATGAGTGTCCGATAATGGGAATTCTCTAATTAGTGATACTGTACATGCTGAAATAGGGCAAAATGTGCAAAACACAAGTGAAGCACAATACATCTGAAACCCAGTGCATCACATCTTACCGTTGTCAAATCATCTGACATTAATTATTCCCAAATAAACGTCCAATCAATTGTCAGATCCCTACAATTAGAGGATGGAATTCTAGTTGTTAAATAAAGGAAAATACTATATAAATTACACATCTAGATAGATAGATAGATAGATAGATACAGTAGATGTGTGTGTGTGTGTGTATGTGTCACATTAAGTCACTTTACATGCTTTTTTTGTATACTCGCTCCCACCGAGGTACAGTAGTTGGGTATTTAAAGAACAAAACCTACTTAAAATGATATAAAGAAGTAATGGAAAAAGGAGTGGTTTATCCTTCACTGTAAAAGTGCCCATAAAAGCTTTTATTGTTAAAGCTGGTATTTTACAAAGAGCAGTCTGAAACAGCTTTATGTAAGAGAAAATAGCATGCAGTAGCCCGAAGACAAAGATGTTATCAGTATCCTGTGTTAGTCAGATCCTAAGTTATTATATGGTTACACCGTACAGAAAATAGTATGTGTGCTGCTCCTGTTTTGTCTTGTTTTATACATGTGCCTAAGTGTATTGATATAGCGGACTGCATGTACAGATTTCTAATGCTTAGATGTAGCCAGCTGGTCTCGCAAATATATAGTCTACGGAAGTTTAAAGAGACTGCATAACATTTATTTGCTTGACTTATGAATTCTTTACTACTGTTGCCTTTACATTAAAACAAGAGCAATACAGTCTTTCCCCATATTTGTAGAAAAATTAGATCACTTTGCAATGGGATGAACATGGAATGTAGTGGTTTCTAGATACAACACAGTTTCCTGTTGCTAATACAAAGTAGAGTGTTACCTACTGCTACACAGGATTGATGTCATCTCTGGGTTCATCCTAGGCAGAGCGGCCTTAAACAATTTGATGCCCTAGCAAGATTTTGGCTGTTGCTCCCTAGCACCGCTGCTAGTTGCACCTCTGACCCAGCATCCCTCTTGCAGAACAGCACCCATCACTCAGCAGCACAGATCACAGCAGCCTGCAGCAATACACATCACCCTTCACCCATAGCAATCCTCTTCTGCAGAGCTATAAGTAGACATTTTAGAGCTCTGTTCAGCAAGTATTGGCACCCCAGCCCCCTTATATTTTAAAAAGGCACAGAGTGTGCCAAAGGAAAGTGGTCTTGCGGGTATGGGGCGTGATCACACAATATTACCCTAAATTCAAATTACACCACAGTAGAGCAACCCTATTCACATTACACCCCACAATAGTCCCCTTGTTCACATTATGTCATACAGTAATGTCCCTTATTCAATTTACCTCACACAAAAGTATGTATTTACCTTATACATGTTACACCCCACAGAAGTGCCTTCTTCCAGACCACAAAGCCTGTCACCTGACACCCCCCTTCCTTCCCCAGGCCACGAACTGGAGCTGCTATCCTGCTCCCATCATTGCCTGCTGTCAAACTGTGCAAGCCCTAGATTTGGAAGGCATGCCCCCTAGGCATTCCAAGTGCACCTGGGCTTTTCCTTGTTTGCAGATGCTGGCTGCCAACTTTGAATCCAGAGGAAAAGTTAATGGAAGTGGACTAGTAGTGTGCCACCAGTGGTGGCCTGCTAAGTATTAGACCACACTACTATCTATCTCTTTCCATGTTCCCTGTATTGTGCAAGGCTCATCGTAATTAGGAGTGTGTGAGCAATGCAGTCGCACAGGGCCCTGGAAGTGGCACCATTGCTGCCTTATTGCACATGCATGTAACTTGCAAGGAACTGCTCAAATCCTTCCAAATTCTGAAGAGCTGCCTAGAACTTCCTTAGGATGCTCATGGCAGTGCTCCATTTACCAGAGCCCTGTTTTAGCGCAGATTGTGCACCAGTGTTTAGAGAATTGTAAAGCAGATTAGAGCAGGTGCATCTAGCAACTATGGCCACACTCAGGGCCGGCTATTTACTATTAGACTTTATTTATTTTTTTATATTAAAAATCAAAAAATGGGTTGAAACATAGTAATACTATTTTAACAATGGTAGTGACTGCATTTGAAGCTCTGACAGGCCACATGTCCCTTGCTATATTTCCAATGATATATAACTTAATAGGATTTTCTGGAAAAAGAATACATTCGGTACTTGTGTATTATCACGGCGCCTGCGAAATCGCCCAAAAATCGGCAACAAATCGGCCGCAAATCGCATGCAAAAACAGGTTGCGATTTAGCAGCCGATTTGCGGCCGATTTTTGGCTAATTTTCCACGATTTCCTGCCGATTTGCATGCTATTCCATCCTTGCACACCCACAATATCCAAGTTAGCCTGGAGTGTGGCGAGTGGATGCGGTACGCGTCCTCCCGCCCTGTTCATACCCCCACTATCCACGTCGGCGTGGAGTTCATTTTATAAAGCTTGGCGAGCGCAGCGAGCCACCGAGCCCGAAGCGTGGCGAGCGCAGCGAACCCCATGAGGGGATGCGGAATACACGTCAAGCAATCCGTGTCCCCTCGCGGGGCTCTCTGCGCTCACCGAGCTTGGGGCTCGGTGGCTCGCTGCTCTCGCCACGGAGAAGTTTTCAGCGTCCACTTGCGGGGCTCGCTGCACTCGCCACACTTCCGGAGGAGTTGATTTTATAAAGCTTGGTGAGCGCAGCAAGCCACGTGAGGGGCCGCGGAAAATGATCCTGAAGCATGGCGAGCGAAGCGTGGCGAGCAGACACGGATTGTTTTACGTGTATTCCGCGTCCCCTGGTGGGGCTCGCTGCGCTCGCCACGCTTCAGGCTCAGTGGCTCGCTGCGCTCACCATGCTTTATAAAATTAACTCCATGCCGACGTGGATAGTGGGGGTATGAACAGGTCAGGAGGACGCATACCGCGTCCGCTCGCCACGCTTCCGGCTGACATGGATAGTGGGGGTGTGCAAGGATGGAATAGCATACAAATCAGCAGGAAATCGTGGAAAATCGTCCGAAAGTCTGCAAAACATCAGCCAAAAATTGGCCGCAAAATCGGCTGCGAAATCGCATTGCAGATCGAATCGGCCGCAAAATGGCCGCTAAATCGTATGTGATATCGTATACGATTTAGATAAAATTGGGCGCCATGATAATACACAAGTACCATACATTCATATGCAAAAATAACACAATTAAACCCTAAAAATACACATTTTCCCAAAGGTTTCCACAATTCTGGCCACTAGTGTACCTGCATGTATACCACTACTAACATGTATTAAATATTTCAGTAAATATAAAGAGCTATCTTCATTACTGACTGAAGACTATGTGATGGACTAACTCCACGGTTCAGTCTAGGTTAGAGGAGAAAGGTTGGCTTCATGAGCCACAGACCAGGGCACAACCCAGTATGTTAGAAATTTACAGTGTATTTAATGGATGTGTTGGATTAGTGAAAGCCTCTCAGTGGGCGTAATAAGCATCCTAAGGTTACACGGGTGGGCCACAGCCTAAGAAGCATCCCCCTACAAAATGTTGTATTCAGGCCCCTACAAAATCAAGTCATAACCCTTTGCAGTACCTATTGCAGATAACTTCATACCCTGAAGTTCATTCAGCTATCCCTAGGTCACTTGATGAACACAGGTATTTGATTTACCCCCCAAGCACCCTGTAACCCAATTTGATATATGCACTGGGTCCAAGAGGCACACAGGGTCAATGATACAGAGAGACAAATAGGTTCTCACGCAGGTATAAACAGGGGCACCCAGAGACACACAAGATCACATGTACAAAGATAGACTAAAGCTCACAATATAGCATTCATAGTCCTGTCACCTTACAGGATGCAGTAGTTGCATCCCTGCTATTTCCCATACCACCTGCACTACTGTACAGTAGAGTTGGCCATTAGTAAAGAGTAAGGCCATTGAAGTTTGATGAGAATCGCCCACTGTTATTTGCATGCATGTATCGGTCAACGGTAGCTCAACTCATAGATGGCCATTACTTTTTTCACATGGTTGTTCAGCCCAGTCCCCCCTGCTTGGATGGAACTCCCTTCTGTTCTATTCTGGATGACAGAGTATATGCAATTCATTCCTTGGTGTTCAAGGTGACCTCATAGTTTCCGATTGTTTTTGAACTGGTCCTTCTGCCAATAACTACTTCCTACATGCAATAACTACATGGGAAAAACTACAATAATATATGCCACCATGCACTACCTCATACACTTTATATGGAAAACATTTCCTTTCAAGGTTAGCTAATATAGTTTGAAACAAGCTGTAAGGAGTTCTTGGGGGAGGGGGGGGGGGGGCAGAGACACCACCACATGGGCTGATAATATTTATTAAAGCTCAGTGACAACACATCATCTCCTCTCTATCACAACATCATTACCCAAAACATTTAGTTCACTGGAATCTTGGTATTCATGGTTGCAAGGCAGAACATACAATAGTAATAATCTGTAAACATGAACCTAATAATTTTCTCCCTATATGATTCAAGGGAAATATTAATAAATAAGCAACTACCAGAGGAAAATAAATTCCCGATAATAATAATGCAACAGCATTGTGTGGGTTACAGGAAAAAAAGAATATGTTTAGTAATAGATATTTTACTCATTATGATTTCCGTATTGTGCCATTATATTTACTTATTTTTTTTTGTATTATTGTAAAATAATACAATTATATTTACTTATTTTTTATTGTGCGGTTAAAGAAAAAAGTACTGTCCACCTATGTACTTTAGACGCAGCTATCCAGAATCCCATGGATATATTATGAACATTTTCTGAAACCCATGGGCACATTATGGGTACGTTGGTGCTAATTTCTGATTAATTGATATCACACTGATTTGCTTATATTATTGTGTCAAGGAAAAAAGTGGACGTCCATCTAAGAAGACATAATTATTACTACTCACTACTGAACATGACTCCTAACCCCCGTGGGTACATTGTGCAAGACATGGTACTCATTTACTATAATTGACTTCATGCTGATTTGCTGATATAGTTCATTCTTATGAACTAGCATGAAGGAGTTTCAAAAACATGCTGTATTTTCCATAGAAAATTGAAGTACAAAGTACACACATTTCTAATTTCACACTGTAATTACCTCATGCATAATATTTGACTGTGAGAATTCTACAAAAACAGAAAAAAGGAAAAGTAACTTGCTTTAAAACTTAAAAGTGGATTTTCAATCCAGTGACATCATTAACAGTTAGTAAGTTCGTCATGTAAGAGTGTCAAACATGTGATATGTATAAGTGTGAAACATGTCGTATGTGCACCAGATACTATAAACAACACCCTCTTTTCTATATTAAGTGACTGGGAAACTAAACTTTGAGAACAAGTTTATACACTTGCAACATTATGAAAAGCATACCCTCCAACATGACCCATTCCATTAGGTACAAAATGCTTTGTTCCTGGACTTAACTGCCAGTGGCAGTTACAGAGGTTGGACTCCAGCACAGTCCAAAATTCACATCTACTGTCAACGAGTCCAGGACAGTAATGTTTGGGGTGGCATTAGGTGTGGCTCCCCTTTTTGATTATTGGACTGTGCTGCAGCCCCATCTCTGCAACTGCCACTGGTAAGGAAGTCCAGAAACAGAGCATTTTGTACATAATGGAATGGGCCATATTGGAGGGTATGGAAAAGTACAGTATGCCTTTACATAAGCAAGGGCTACAAGGGAATGTAAGCACCAAGGTTTGTGGACTAGTCATTGGTACATCTTCTGTCAGGATTCTGTCCTTGCTGATGCCAGGCAACAGATATAGCCACCTCTGGCAGGTCTGTGTAACTGCAGCTTTGCACCTGTGTGTTTGCACAAACCTGACACGTAATTAGCCCATTACTATGGGTTTGGCTACTCAGCTGGAGTTAATCTTTATTCAGGAAGCTTGTGTTTTTCCAACCATCCTGATTGGTCCCTGCTCCCTATATCTTCCTGGTCTGCCTCTGTCCCAGTGCTGGTCATAGCTCACAGTTGTGGCGTGAGCCCTTGTTACGCAGCTCTATGTGGACTTGTCCTAGTTAGTTACCAGTCAGCCTCAGTTTTTGTTCAAGCTCTGTTTCCTGCCAGTCATCAGCATTTTTCCAGCTCCATTTCCTGACAGTCCTCAGCATTTCTCCAGTTCCATTTTCCATTCACTTTCTACTGTGTTTCCCCGATAATAAGCCCTACTCTGAAAATAAGCCCTACCCTTGCTTTTGGAAACTAGTCCAAAATAAGTCCTACCCCGAAAATAAGCCCTACCCCGAAAATAAGCCCTAGCGGAAAGCCTGAAAAACTGGAAAGAGCTGTAGATGAGGAGCAGGACTGGGGGCATGGTGTCTGTAAAAGCAGGACTGGGGGCATGGTGTCTGTAAAAGCAGGACTGGGGGCATGGTGTCTGTAAAAGCAAGACTGGGGGCATGGTCTCAATGTTAATTAAAATAAGCCCTACCCCGAAAATAAGCCCTAGGGTTTTTTTTCTTGAAAAAAACAAAACAAAAACAAGTGGCTTATTATCGGGAAAACACAGTATTGTGTTTTAGTTGGTTACCCTGTCTGTTTTCCTGTGTTATATTTAGTAATCTCTCATTTTTACCAGTCTGTTTCCTTATTGTTTTCCTCTCTCCAGTTCTGGTACTAGTCCCAGTTTCTCCATTATTTTGCCTCCTGTGTTTTCCGCTCTACCCATCTCTGTTAGCCTGTTTTTTCTATCTATTATTGTCTGTCCCTCTTCATTATCTCTCTCTCCAGCCTCTCAGCCGCTGCCTCCTCTCTGTTGTTAATCTCTCAATACACTTCTTAATTTTCACCTTGTATTTATAGTCGTTCTCTGGTCTCCTAGTAGGAACCTCCTGTCAGTCGGCATTGATTTGGTTCACATGGGGTTGAGCTTGTACTACCATCAGCTGTGTCAGTCCTGGCAGCATCCAGTACAGGTAGGTGCACCTAGCCTTAAGGGAAATGGCGGCTGTTATAGGCATGAAGATCTGCTGGTGTGTTCTACAAGTCTCAACCCCCTGGTGCACATGGGTCATTGCTCCAACTTATATGAAAGTCAGTCCAGAGGAGGCCATTACCCTCAAGTTTGGATCAATCAGTTTTAACAGTTGAGAAGCTATATAGGGTCTTTGATGGATTGATGGGCATTAGGTGATGTTTAGGCAGGATGTCCTCTAACAATAAAGACTTGGCCAGGGTTGGTGCTACCTAAATGGTTCTGGTACAGGAAGACCAATCTCTGTACATCTTGGACTTCACACCCAACCACCTCTTTCTGATAGTGTTGATGTTATACTTTACTGTTTCATGATGCATTTGCATTATTGTTAACTTTTTTGGGCAGCTGGATGGAAAAGCATTGATCTTCAGTGGCCAAATTAGAAGCAGGTGTTGGTGTGTGGAATTTCCCCTTTGAATAATGCCAATTTCTCCATTAACTTTGGCTTGGTCACCTTCTGTGATAATGTTTATACAGTTGTGCGAGGTAAGGTTTTTTTTCTGTTAACCTAGGTTGTCAGTGTCAATAGAACTTCATTTCCATTGTTTATTCTGATTGGCTGTTGCCAAATGGTGCAATGCTTTCTTAGCCAACAGTTTCTTCTTATTCAATTTATTACAGCCGTGACCTCATTTCCAGCAATTTTTTAAGCCTCATTTTTATCTAATTTATGGGGTATGGGAGGTTCAGAGCAGGCATGTGCAGATCTGGATTTACCCGGATCTCAAAACGGGATCTTATTGGCTATCAGCTGTCACATGTTTTGTCTCCAAAACATGTGACAGCCAGATAGACAATAAGATTGCAATGTCATGTGTTGAGTTGTCTCAAGTATTTGCATGCCAGTTTTTTAACATTTCATCAGTGCTTTACACCAACATGATGATTTATACCCACAAAGGTGTCAAAACAAGAATGTGGATGTTTCACTACTACCACTCTCTGCTCAGAAAAAGTCAACTTTGGAACAAGAAGACTTTCTTGACTTCTAAATAAGACATTCAAGAACCTAAACACTAGAAAGACTGACACATTTTACTTTCTAGATAGACAGGAAGGGGTCATTTTGACCCCTGTCATAAAACACTAAATTTGTTATAGAATTGTCTAGCTCATCCTTCCTAAGTACAAGATTCAGAATCTGCTGCAAGCCCAAATTTTATTCCAAACTTATCTTATCTGGGAACTTATCTGGCTTGTTGGCCATGTCCTGTGCTTTTGAGGGGAATAACTGCTCATCCACAGTGATATTTGAACCTGGAGTGTAGCACAGAATGCTGTTTGAGATTAAGCTATTCCAAATTTCAGAAGCCAAAGCAAAATTATCACTTTTTAGTCCCTCTGACCTTGTTGACTTGATGTCAAATCGCAAGAATCTCATAATTTCTTTGATCTATCCCTGGCATCTTATCACCAAAAAAGTGAGGACCCATTTTTCAGACCGCGGATGATTCACAGGAATAAGCGCCACGCACTAGCCAAACTGTCACCTGAAATTATTTGTTTGGAATAAGGAGTCGGACCAGGATTTTCTCGCAGCACATTTTGTTGAGAATCGTCCTGGAGCATGTCCAATCCTAATAACTTCACACTCTATTTTGTCAGTGTACTTCTCCACAACTGCAGGTGGCACATATGACTTTCTACCATGACCCCTTCCTTGAAATTGAGCTGGAGGTGCTTGTAGTATTTGTGACTGAGGTAGAGGTGGGCTAGTACCTGCTTGATGTGTTCTGGACTCATTGTCATCAGTGTCAGTCTCATAGTGTCAGTCTCATGTCGACCCCTACCCTGAGGTAGAGGTGGGCTAGTACCTGCTTGATGTGTTCTGGACTCATTGTCATCAGTGTCAGTCTCATAGCTTTCACTGGCTTCAGATTCCTCAGGATGTATGAAACATCACTCTCAGTATATCTTCAGTTTCCAACTCTGCTTGTACTCACTGCTGCTTCATCTTCTCCTACTGAGTCTTCTTTATCTATATTTTGAGACATTTAGAATGTGCTCATCTGTCAGACCATGGAACCTCAACGTTTTCACTTATCAAACTATGAATACACGGAACTTCAAGTTAGGATTCCCAGTCCCTTACTTTGCAGCTGCTGAAAAAAGAACCTTATCAAATCAATATATCTTCAGTAGGCGCACATACATCAATTTAAAGGAATGTACAGCAAAACATCTATCTAACACCTACTAATGTCTTCACTTACACAATTTATTAAATTTTTTAATTACATTCATTACTTTTGCATCACTTTTTGTATAAAGCTTTGGCTTCCTAACACATTTATTGACAATTTAGTTTTCTCACCGGTTCGGTGCTCTGGGCTTTCTGAGTTACGCTGATTTTTTGTGGTGCCACACCTGCACCTAGATATAGCAATAGGGTCCCTCAATACACAAAGAAGCCTCCATGACGGCTTGGGCTCTAATTCATTTATTTGCACAAATTCATGTAACCAAGATCTCTGATTTCTATTACCATGTAGTATTTAAATCTGGTTATTGGTGTCTTTCAGTGTGCTGGGGGAAACAATATAATTTTCTCTTACGTAAGTATCACAATGTAACTACAGATGTTGGTAGCAAAGGACAAAGTACTATTGCACGGGAAGAAGCTGAAATTGATGGTTTGAAGAATGTATAATAGTGAGGGACAAAGTCAATAAACAGACAAAAACTATTTGAAGCACCTGCAGTGAATGCACTTCAAAAGTGCCGTAGGTGTGAAGGTATTTGAAATGTCGTGCAAAAGGGTGACGGATCGGCGCTGGATCAGATGTAGAAACAATTGTTATTTTCAAAATACAAAAATGTATTAATCCCCCCAAAAATAATAAAATTGGAAAAATAACTCTACAAATATTCAAAAAAAATAATAATAATGAAAAAACAACAAAAAACTCCATAAAAACACTGTGGGCAAACCAGGCAGTGATCCTTTATGTTGGATGGCCATTATAATTAAATGCAATATAGTTGGCTCTTATATAGAAGATATTTGTAATCCATCTGGGAATATGGTGATGCAAGATATATGTCACCTCTACTCCTGGACTTTTATGACTCCTATAACTTTGAAAGGTTGCATACAGATGATGGATCTTAGTACTAATTGGCTGGGCCTTTGGTGGCAGTTGCACTAAATGGAAATGTACAGTACAATGTCGGCAATGGTGCACTGCCACCTGTTGTCTGTAAGTGGTGTTGCTGCAGATCTTCACAGGGGCCCCCTTAACTATGAGCACGAGGGGAAATGTTTTATACTTAATTCTTAATAGAAAGGCTGGTTTACATCTTAGGATATATAATTTACAGTGGGGGAGGGGTTCTTAGCACAATAAACTAAAAGGCAGTAGGAAATTAAATTGCATTCTTCTTTGTTCAGCCCAGACATTGACAAGGTATTAGATGGACGTATCATAGAAAACATTCATGAGCTTAGAACAATTTGTTTCTCATTTACATTTTACTATTAATAATAATCATAACTGTAAAGTTTCTATATTAGGCATGTAAATGCATTTTCTTAATGAATTTGAGTCCATGCACAGTACGCACTCAAAATTTTGGATTTCTTCCAGTTAACTGTTGATATTATAATATGCTAAAATAAAGACGAGATATAATGGCAGGATTACCGCTTAGCCCTGGCACATGCTTAATGATCTCTCGGCTCTGAGACGTTTATTAGAATAAGAAGCTGTGCTAGACCACTGTTCCCATCAAGAGATTCATCTCCTCCCATTCCATACATTCGCATGACCTAGTATTTATGTAACATTTCCTTTTTTTTTCTCTTTTTTTTATAAGAATCAATTGTGTACACATTTTAGGAAGTTCTAGGGCACTTACTGTTAGAGGGAATAGGTGGGTTGCTAATTGTTCAGAACAACAAAAATACCCCCCCAGACACACACACACAATGGGAATCTTTATGGCTTATACATTCAAATTCCCAGTATGCACTCTGCATTAACACCCCCACCCATGCACGACCGTCCAGAAGAAGGCCTTTTGAAGGCTTTTTGAAAGGGGACATGGCCTCACTGGGGAGGTTGGCATCACTCAGAGGGTCTGTCAATCCCTCCTCCTAACCTCTTTTGATCCTCCTATCCTGCCTCCGTTCCCCTCCGTTCCTACTTATCCTATTGTATTTTGTTAGTCCACCCACCTATTTTTAGTATGTTAACTCTTATGAGCAGGGCCCTCCTTCCTCACGTACTCACCCTACCTCATTACCTCACCTGTGCTCCTGTCCTGTTCTTCCCTTCCTCTACTTCATCTTCAGTCTCCTTGACAATTTTGACACCTACTTCTGAACTGATGCTGATTTTAGTTCTACCAGCTATACCCCTATTTATACTGTGTCTTTCAACACACCCTGTACGTTACCTTGTAATTAGTTTTTTTTGTTGTTTGCTATGTACGGCGCTGCGGACACTTTGCGGCGCCTTATAAATAAATGTACTACTACTACTACTGTCAAGCATCCCCAGAGATGCTGGCTGCCCCCGGAGACAGGGCTGTCTGCAGTGCTGGCACTTTATGTTTGACAGTGGGAAGAGTATCACACTGTAGCACCCAGCTACTGTCACTGCAGATGAGCTAGCACTTTAGTGTCACCTCTTGAGGTTGACACCTGGGCGAGGGCCGCACCTCCAACACCCAGTTAGTGACACCACTATATCTAGGGGCAGATTTAACCATGAGTGAAGTTTTAGCCAATTCCTAACAGATAAGGCAAATAAGTGGAATGTTAGGCAATGGCCAAGTCAACCACCTGACCTGAATCCGTTTGCGCATGCGTTTCACTTGGTAAAGACAAAACTGAAGGAAAAATGCCCCAAGAACAAGTAGGAACTGTAGACATTTGCAGTAGAGGCCTGGCAGAGCCTCACCAGGGATGAAACCCAACGTCTGCTAATGTCTATGCATTCCAGACTTCAGGCTGTAAATGTCTGCAAAAGTTTTGCAACAAAGTATTAAAACGTAAAATTTTGATTTCATATTGTTTAGTTTGTCCCTTTACTTTTGGTCCCTTAAAAAATGGGAGTCACATATAGAAACAGTTGTAATTCCTACACCGTTTACCTGATTTGAACGCTGAAAGTCTTTGCTGATGGTGGCTGACCATCAAATGATTTCTCAAGCACTCGCAAATCTAAGTCAGTCTCTGTTGACTTAAATCTGCGGTGCCCTTGTATGGGAAGAGGGAGGGCAGCTGACATCCGGTGACGGCTGCTGCCCGCCTATGGCACCCACGTCACCAGTGAATTATAATGGGAAGGCCCAATGTTTTTATGGGAATGTCTATGAAACACTGGCCGTTCCCATGGGAGCAACCCATGCCTGCCGCCCCGCGTCGTGCAAACGGGCCGGTGAATAATCAATTCACCGCGCCCTCTTGCACAAAGAGGCTAAACATGCGCATAAATGCTTACACATCTTATCGCTGCACATACCTCACTGTTTTTCAACCTAGCCTTAATACACCTGAGCCGTCTTTTAGAAAGGAATAAAGGAAATTATATTATATTAAGGATGATAGCAATTCTGAACAATGCTGTTTCTCTTTCGTCGACAATTCCTAATATAGATTTTATCAATTGACGACAGATCACTATCAATGATTCCCGCGGCAGTATTTACCACACGCTCCAATTGCTTGTGGTCTCCCTTAGTACTGTTTCCATACAAAGAACCAAGAGCTGCTGCACTGTAGCGCACCACCATCTTGCTCCGCCTCATCACAAATGAGAAAACCATGCCTTAGATATGGGTAATTGATTTTATCTTTTGAGTTTTTTATTACTTCGGATTGGAGTTTAAATGCCCAGTCGCCAGATCATTTTCCGACCAGAGAGTCTCGCTCCCATATAAAAAATACAATTTAAATAATTCCTTGAGTATTTGGAGGGTAGGATCGCATTTTCCAGGTCCACTGTCATACTGTAGCTTGGCAAATTGTTCACTATATGTTACTGAAATGTTTGTCAGTCACATGCATCAAAAATGGTACGGAAGAGGAGGTATGGAAACGTGGTTAATAATATGTATCATACTCATTGGCTTCTTTGGTTTTCTTAGCCAGGAATTCACACACACATCTTATCGCTGCACATACCTTACTTCTAGCAATTTTAACTTTTCCCATGTCCATTAGGCCTTACAACCTAATCTTGCACCTCCAATTGCTCCCATGGTGAGATCATTAAGTAAATTATTTTAAGATCAAACAACCTGCAGTGACAATAGTCCCATGTAAGGTAAATGCTTCAAAGGTCCCCCTTTCAAATTATAGTTCTACAGGCTATTCATCACCTCCCGATGGGGCTTGCCCACTATTACTTGGCTTTTGCTGGAGGCTAAGGTAGCACCACTAATTGGCCTTTGTAACAAAACTGACCTGTGGGCAGGATAAAACTTGTTGGGAGATTAAGGAATAAAAAAAAAAAAATTACTCAAGGTTAAAAACACTTGAATGCTACAAATACGTCACCATAAAAGAAAGTGCGTGAATGTCTTCCTCTGGCCTTGTCAATGTGAAAGTATGTATTGCTTAGGTGGAACAAAGGCTGCATCAGGTATATGAACTGGTCCACTTGTAGCTAAAGGGCAGCTTGGTCTGTCATTTCTTCCCAGCTCTTCTGACTGAGGGACTTTGATCTTTGAGGATAATGGCAGCAGGAACAATTCTTCTGCTCCGTGCAGGTGCAGATACTGTCAGACAGGTTGCAGGGATATTAAGGCTCATGCATGCAAATAGATTTTTGACAGATTTGTGCAGGTAGAAATGCTAATAAAAGCAGGATCACACCTGCATGAATGGAGCCACTTAAGAGCTTGCATACATTAAAGACAGGTAAAATCAGTCTACTTCCTGCTGGGACGAGGCCTTTACAGCTCACAAAGACATTGTGTAGGAGGAAAGGGAGCACTGAATGGTAAATAAGAGCATCAGCTGGTTTATTTGCAGATGAAAAGGGTCACAGTCTGAGTTATTTTAAGCTGAATGTTTTTTGACAACCTATATAGCCTGCTACCTGTGCTACAGAAGGGCTTGAAGAGGCCAGAATGGAACAGTTCAGAATCAGGGGTCAAATGGAACTGGCAAATAAAAGTGATTTTAAGACTCAAAATAGTTTCATGGCTGTCTAGGACTTCCATTCAGATCAGAGTTTGCTCAGTGGCATATTAACAATGGTTGCAGGTTGGGTAGTGTACTTTGGACCCGATTCCAGGGGAGCCTCATGTCTCCCTCAATGCATCCTCCAACTCAGAGGGAGCTGTAGCAATGCCTCTGAAGAGAGCAAGATGAGAAATTTGCCATAGAAACAAATCAGCTCTGAGATATCATTTATCTGGTACATCTGATCATCTGTTATGTAAAATACTGCAGGATTGGTTGCTGCTTTGGGCAAATACTTGGCATCTTTAGAAGGTTTGATGCATCTCCACCCCAGTGATCTGTACGTATAAAAGTGACACACAGTAGCTGTGATGGCATGTGGTGTGTATGTGGTGGGGGGTTCCATTCAATGCACAGCTGATGAAGGTGGTCACTAGTAGGCCCTACACACAGGCCAATTACTGTCCTAATGTACTCATAAATAATAGTATAAAAATGTATGGTGTTCTCTTTTAAAACTGATGCTCAGCATTGTGTCACCTCCATTTATGGAGGCGCTCATCCCTGTATATTATGGTACCCAGGCATCACTCATATCCCAGGGAACTTCTCATGGGGAGATTGGCTCCTCTCTAAACTCCAGGCAAAAGTTATGTCCCAATCTCAATGCCTAATAATACATTTTGTACAGATGGTTAATATTAAAATATAGTTAAATACCAACATACCTTTCCAAACTCACAGTGCGTGAAAAGGCTTTATCCAGTGTGTTTAAATGTTAAGTTAACAATCTCTTGTTACACAGGAAAGTATGATAAGCTATTTTCATGCATATCATATTCATGGAAGCTTATTATAAGTACTGCTATCCCATCACGAGAATATGAATGCAATTAAACACATGACCCGTGGCAGAAAGGTGACACTGCAGAGTAAGAGCTCTCACTTATCTGCCTAACAGTCACTGTACTCTGTGACACTGCAGTGAAAGCATCACTCCACATACATCAATAAAGCATTAATATGATAATTATTGTAATGTTGTGCATTTATTGTAATGTAGCTTGTGGTTTGTGTGTGTAGAGGCCCATTTCCAGTAATCATCACTCCAGTGTTCAAATTGTACATTTTGTTTGCTGAACACATTAGGAGACTCGTGGATAATTAGAAAACCCTTGAAAACCCTTTTGAAATTATGTTAGCACAGCTGAAAATGGGGTTTAGAGAAGCTATAAAACTGGCCTTCCTTTGAGCTAGTTGTGTATCTGGAGCATCAAATTTGTGGGTTTGAATCCACTCTCGAAATGGCCAGGAAAAGTGAACTCTCATGTAAAACTAAACAGTCTATTCTTGTTCTTCGAAATTAAGGATACACCATGCAAGAAACTGCCAAGAAACAGAACATTTCATTTAATGGTGTGTACTACTCCCTTCAGAGGACAGTACAAACAGGCTCTAACCAAAGTAGAAAGAGAAGTGGGAGGCCCCGGTACACAAATGAGCAAGAAGACAAGTACATTTAGAGTCTCTAGTTAGAGAGCTAGATGCTTCATAGGTCCTCAACTGTCAGTTTCATTAAATGGTACCCACAAAATTCCAGTGTCAATGTCTACAGTGAAAGGCAACTCCAGGATGCTGGCCTTCTAGGCAGAGTGCCAAGGAAAAAGCCATATCTGAGACTGGCCAATAAAAGAAAAACATGAATATGAGCAAAAGACTACAGACATTGGACGGAAGAAGATTTGAATTTGTTTTTTATGGACAGACAAAGTATTGTTTGGATCGCACAGAAAAATGTTTGTGAGACGCAGAATATGTGGAAATATGCTGGAAGAATGCCTGACTCCATCTGTAAAGCATGGTGGAAGTAATGTAATGGTCTGGGCTGCTTTGGTGCTGGTAAAGTGGGAGATTTGTACAAGGTAAAAGGGATTTTGAATAAGGAAGGCTATCACTCCATTTTGCAATGCAATGCCATACACTGTGGAAAGCACTTGATTGAAGCCAATTTTCTCCTCCAACAGGACAATGACCCAAAGCACACCTCCAAATTATGCAAGAACTATTTAGGGAAGAAGCAGACAGCTGGTATTCTGCCTGTAATGGAGTGGCCAGCCCAGTCACCAGATCTCAACCCCACTGAGCTGTTGTGGGAGCAGTTTGACCATATGGCAAGTAGTGCCCATCAAGCCAATCCAACTTGTGGGAGGTGCTTCAGGAAGGTGGGGTGAAATTTCTGCATTATTTCCTTCCTTACAGGTAAGGACATATTATAGAGTAGAGTGCTGCCCCATGTAGTGTATTATACCGCATATAATGCTATAGTGAGCATCTTGGATTTGATCTTTGGGGTGGGATGTGTGGTAAAACCAAGTTTTTGTTTTTTTAATGCATTTCCTAGTGTGTATCCTAAGTTCAGAACTCTCAAGTTTCCTATGCGGAGGGTAAAGCCATCTAAAGCTGATGTTAGCCCTTAGTGCTGTCAGAGGGATCTGATATGTCCCCACCGAGCATTCCCCTGTGGTCACCACATCCTTCCGTGCATGCACAGATGGATTCCTGGGTCATAAACCCAGTGGTGTGGGGACTTTTAGCCATATGCTATAAGTACTGGTGCTGTAAGTAGCGGAATCCTGCCCATCGCAAAAGTAAATTCCTTGCGTATGCATTTTTTCACTCCTAGTATAATGTCCTATTTCATTTACAGTATGTGCACATCCTTCTTTTATTGTGGTTATAAATAGAGCTGGCCCTACCAAATTTGATGCACTAATAGTGCCTATACACATGCCGATTCCGGCATGCGTTTTGTGCTAAAATAGCATCGCATTGCATGCTTTGTGCATGCCATTTGCATGCAATGCGATGCGATAAAAAGACAGTACAAAAAGTATGTGCAGCAAATACTTTTTGTACTGTGCGATGAGATGCCGCGGCAGCGCGCATCTCAAAGCACACATCGCAAGGGCAGCATCGGCACATGTATGGGCACCTTATGTAAGATTTTGTCTGGCTCCTCCTAACACTGCTACCAATTCCACCTCTGACCCAGCACCCTCTAGCAGCACAGCACCCATCACCCAGTAGCACATATTTCTGCAGCAGCCAGCAACATCCATCACTCCTCATCCAAAGCAATTGTATTTTGGTGCCCTATGTCAGCAAAAGTATTGGTGCTCTCACAATCCCCCCCCCCCCCACAAGTGAAATAGGGACAGTGCACACTGCAAGGCACGTGGACCAATAAAGGTATGTTTTCTTCCTGGGAAGGGGCATATGTCACACCGGAATGTATTCTTATTCACATTATATTACATGATAGTGTCCATTATTCATGTTCTGTCACACAGTAGAGTGGGATATTCAAATTAAACCACACCATAATGCCCCTTATTCACATAACAGCCCACTGTATTGCCCTTCATTTGTTACACTAAACTGTATTGTTTCTTACTCACATTACACTGTGCCATACAACTCCTTGTTCACATTACCCCACATTGTAATGTCAGCACTCGGAGGCTTACCTCCATTCCAGGGTCTGTCGGTTGCCCTGTCAGGCGCGTGTTGTGGTTGCGGCACTGGGGAACAATGACTGCCAGGATGCAGGGTCCGGGTGCCAGGTCACAGCATGTTGGGGCTGCCATTGTAGAGTCAGGCTGAGGGAGTGTGCGCTGCACCAGGAGGCTGGCTATGTGTAGTCTTCCCTGTTAAAAGGGACTCAGCTTTTAGGCACCTTGCTAGTGCTTCAGGTTAACCTTTGCGAATCCGGCTGCTGTTTATCCTTGGTGCTCAGCAGGTGAGATCCACTTTACCTATCTCGGGGTCGTAACTATAAATTTTGCCCCCCCCTGCCTAAAATGTTTGTGGATTACCCCCCCCCCCAATTTTTGTAAGCCAATTTTTTTTTAATACAAATAATAAAACTTGCATGACCTGCAAGCACAAGATACCTAAATTCCAATTAAGGAATCCTGCAATTCTATGTCCCCCCTGCACCTCTCCATCCCCTGTCCCTCCTGCCCCACTGTATAATATTCAGATATAAAATACTTAGATATATATCATAAAAAAATACCATAAACATTTCTGCAGGCAGCAGGTGGGAGATGGTGGAACAGCCCTCAAGCCCGGATCCCAGTGCTATGGGTTAGGGTGTCAGCGGTGCATGATGTGGCTGCTGCCGGCGGTGTAGGCAGAAGGTGCTGGCATAACGCAATGTTCCCACTGCCACAATGCGGGTGTCAGGGGTGCGGGATGTCATTGCTACACAGGTGCCCTGGTGCCGGCGGTTCAGGATGTCGCTGCCTCCCGGGGTACCGGCTCCCAGCAGTGCAGGTTCTGGTTGCTGCCTGCGGTCCCATGGGCCGGCGGTGCGGGTGAAAGTGATGTGTGAAATTGCCACACCCCGCTATATCCGTCCCATGCAGCACCGCTGCCTCAGCAATCTTCCGGCGGCTCCTTTGGTCTACTTCCGGCGCGGGGGCAGGAGGAGCAAATTATGTGGGCGATGGGCCAGCTCAGACACTGCAGGCAACTGATGCACTCCCCACACATCCGCACACCCACTCTCCTCAGCTTTAGGAGCCACGGCCATGCTGGGACCCTGTCTCATTCTGTAGCCTGCCACTCCCTGTGCAGGCTGCAGCGTAACAGTCAGGCTCAGCTGCCACAGCCCAGCATGGCACTGCAGCGCCAGTGGCTGTGACAGCTGCCACAGTGGGGGGGGACTTAACCTGGTGACTGCGCCCGCCGCAGACCCCTGCTGGCACTGGCTCCTCCAAGCCACCGTGGGGTCTGTGTCACCATAGTTACGCCACTGCTTGGGGTATGGTCCTGGGGCTAGCAGTGCTTTGCCTTCAATTCCAGTCTTCAATGCCACAGTCTCAAAGACGCAGTCTTCAATGCCACAGTCTCAAAGGTGCAGTCTTCAATTCCACAGTCTCAAAGCAGCAGTTTTCAATTCCAGTCTCAAAGCTGCAGTCTTTAATTCCACAGTCTCAAAACCGTATTCTTCAATTCCACAGTCTCAAAACCGCAGTCTTCAATTCCACAGTCTTAAAGCCGCAGTCTTCAATTCCACAGTATAAAATCTGCCGTTCTCTAGTCCTATTCACCGCCAAAGCCTGCATAGTATTCGCCAGCTTCATCTCCAACCACAGCCTGCAACCTCTTCACAGTATTCTCCAGCTTCATCTTCAGCCACAACCTGCAACTTCTATTCAGTTTCCATTGGTTTATCCTCGGTCACAGTCTGCCATTTTTTTTACAATATTCTTCAGTCTCATCCTCAGCCACAGTCAAACAACTCTTCCCTGTATTCCTCAGTCACATCTTCTACCATAAACTACAACTCTTTACGTGTTCAAGTGCCCACATTCTTCTGCTTGTGCAGTGCATGCTTTTCCTCATACTGCTTTCATGAATTAATTGTATTGTATAACTCTTCATTAAATCTGCTAAACTGTTTATCCAGTGTCCTCCATCTTCTTCTAGCAATAACTTCCTATGGGATACTCAACCATTACATGAGAAAGCATTATATATGTCTTTCAAGTTTTCATCCCATCCTATCCACTGCTTCCTCAGCTACACGTCACCTGCCAGTTCCACATACTGTACCAAGCCTAGCAAGACACATCATCCTCATTATTAATTTTACTCAACACATTTTGCTCCTCATCCACATTACACCACCCCGCATAGCCTCTTAATTACATTATACCATGCCATATCACTCTTTATTCACATTACACCACACAATGTCATCCCTTATTCACATTGCATCACCTATTATCACTCCTAATTCTCATTTCACAACACCATATTACAGCTTATTTATATTACACATCTTATTTGTCCTAATTCACATACACCACCTGTACTGCTCCTTATTCATATTACACAACCCCATATTGCTCTTTATTCACATTACACCACTTTGTATCATCCTATTAACATTACACTTATTTATATATCTCTCTACCTGCCGCATCATGTCTTGGCGATCCCTGTCTGCCTTCAGGACTCCGGGGAGCAGTCCACTCTTCCCTCCTGTTCTCAGAGCCATTTTTTTGCATTTCAATTACAGCTCTCTTACTCACCTACCATCAATACCCACATATTTTCTCACCTGTTTTCATTCATCTCTATCAATGACAACCTGCCCCTGGTAGCATGCAGACAACTCCTCCGCTTCCCTACATCTCAGCAATATTGGGCACTAAGAGTTGTGCTGCTAATTGTTACCTGTGCTAAGTTTAAGTTTTCAAGTTACTGTTATGTTTAGGTTTGTGTACCCTGTATTGTTCTAATGTGTGCCACATGCAACGGTGTACATGCAAACCATTTGTGGCACCTCATAAATAAAATATAATATTAGTAATAATAATCATAATAATAATTAAAGGGCAAGTTATAAATACAGCTGGTAAGCTTTGATTAAAAAAAAAATATATATTTGCATGGCATATTTCAAGCTGGGGAGAGATGCCTTTACAACTATCACTTATACTACTTTCAGACCGCAAATGCCGTGTCGCACACGGGATTAGGACACGGGTCCCATCCCCAGAGCAACAGGGCAATGCGGTCTGAAAGTTCCGCACACCGACACGGCATATTGCCGAGTCGGTGACGTCACATGGGGCGGTGCTGGGCTGCGGCGCGTCATCGGGGGCTCGGGAGGAGGCAGTACTTGGAGCTGACAGTGCTGCCTCCTCCATACTGTGAACGGGACACGGGTCGCTCGACCCAGGCACCCGTTCACACCGCAATTGACACGGGTCATAGCCGTGTTCAACCCTGGTCATTACCAGGGTTGAATAGCCGTGTTGCTCGACCCGTGGTGCCCTTTTCAGACCGCACCGTGACCCGTGTTTAGGCCCCGCGAACGCGGCAATATGCCGTGTTCGGAGTGCGGTCTGAAAGCGGTATTACTTCATATATGCCACAAACCTATGCTTGTCTAGAAGTGTGTATGGTATATCAAGGCTGATGAATTAATGAATGTTCTAGGAATGAGTGGGTGGACACAAAGAACTGTCTACTTATACCTAATAACTTTATGCACAGAAGCAAAAATAATGTTTTGCCTTTCCTGGAAATTCAATGTACCTATCTTTGTTTATAAGATTACCATCTGACCGTGACTTGCCAGTAACACTGTCAGATATGAAATGAGTAATTCATTCTTACAACAAGGAACCTGTGTGGAGGAACCAAACTTCAAAACACTCCAGGAAGTCATTAATTGATGTTTCATATATGATCTAGCCGCTAGATTCTAGCGCATGCAATCGTGGCTGATTTTCACAAAGGAAAATAAAGCAATGTGACATCATAGGGTACGTACTGTAGCAAGAGTTCAAATAGCCAAGAGGGTCAATTAACATACTGTTTTTTGCAAATTATAACCAACTATAAATATACAAAACATTAAAGCTTATATATTGTGGAGTGGGCAAAAAACATTTATTGCAGTCAACAGAGTATTTTCATGGATATGTATGTACATACGATGTGAAGTAGGCACAGCTCCCTGAATCCCTGAATTGGACTGGCTGCACATGTAAAGAACATAAATACATACATGTAAACTGGCACTATGCAGCATAATTCATATTCTTGTGGTTTACGGACTGTACATTAATATTTTTTGTTTTATTGGTCCTTTAAAAGAATAATGTATCTACAGAGTTCATATGCTTTCCCTATGTTCTCTGCCAATAGCATTGGAATACTTTTCCCATTGCAGTCAATGTCTCACATGCACTAAATATGCCCTACACTTCAGCAGATCACCATAGATTTAATCCCCCCACACACACACTGACTGATGCCGATAAAGTTAATTATCATGCGGCCGATATTGTGCATACACGCCGTGGATAGCGTTTCGTGGCATCACTAGGTCCCACTAAACATGTAGATCGCTTGACTTTATACAGTGTATCCAGAAAGTATTCGCAGCACTTCACTTTTTCCACATTTTGTTATGTTACAACCTTATTCCATAATGGAATAAATTATTTTTTCCCCAAAAATACCCCATAATGACAATATGAAAAAAGTTTTGGGGGAGATTTTTTCAAATTTATTAAAAATGAAAGAAAAAAAACCTTAAGAAATCACATAAGTACATAAGTATTCACAGCCTTGCCATGAAGCTTAAAATTGAGCTTAGGTCCATGCTGTTTCCACTGATCACTCTTGAGCTGTTCCTACAGTCCTCCTGTGGTAAATTCAGGTGATTGGACATGATTTGGAAAGGCACACACCTGTCTATATAAGGTACTACACTTGACAGGGCATGTCAGAGCACAAACCAAGCATGAAGTCAAAGTAATTGTCTGTAGAACAGGATTGTCTCTAGGCACACATCTGGGGAAGGTTACAGAAAAATATCTGCTGCTTTGAAGGTCACAATGAACAAAGTGACCTCCATCATCCATAAATGGAAGAAGTTTGGAACCACCAGCACTCTTCCTAGAGCTGGCCGTCCGTCTAAACTGAGCGATCGGAGGAGAAGGGCCCTAGTCATGGAGGTTACCAAGAACCAGATGGTCACGCTGTCAGAACTACTGCATTCCTCTGTGGAGAGAGGAGAACCTTCCAGAAGGACAACTATCTCTGCAGCAATCCACCAATCAGGGCTGTATGTTAGTGGCCAGATGGAAGCCACTCCTTAGTAAAAACCACATGGCAGCTCACCTGGCATGGCAACTCACCTGGAATTTGCCAAAATGCACCTTAAGGACTCTCAGACAATGAGAAACAAAATTCTCTGGTCTGATGAGACAAAGATTGAACTCTTTAGCGTGAATGCCAGGTGTCATGTTTGGAGGAAACCAAGCACCGCCAATACCATCCCTACAGTGAAGCATGGTGGTGGCAGCATCATGCTGTGGGGATGCTTTTCAGTGTCAGGAACTGGGAGACTAATCAAGATAGAGGGAATAATGAATGCAGCAATGCACAGAGAAATATTGAATGAAAACCTGCTCCAGAGTGCTCTTGACCTCAGATTGGGGTGACAGTTCATCTTTCAGCCGGACAACAATCCTATGTCAAAGAAGTGGTTTCATGATAACTCTGTGAATGTCGTTAAGTGGCCCAACCAGAGCCCAGACTGGCTTCAGGATAACTCTGTGAATGTCCTTGAGTGGCTCAACCAGAGCCCAGACTGGGTGGTGCGCGGTGCTGCAAAAAGGGATGGAGGAAACTGTCCAAAGGTACAGTAGGCGTGCCAAGCTTGTGGCATCATATTCAAAAAGACTTGAGGCTGTAATTGCTGCCAAAGGTGCATCAACAAAGTATTTAAAAAAAATAGCTGTGAATACTTATGTAGATGTGATTTCTTAGTTCTTTATTTTTAATTAATGTATTTTTTTTTTTTACAGTGTCTAATATAGTGCAGCAGATTCCGTTACAGTTTCTCATATAGCGCAACAGATTCCGTTGCGCTTTACAATAGTAGACCTTGATAAAACAAACTTGGTAACAACAGACAAACTTGGAGGTAGGAGGGCCCTGCTGCAAGCTTACAATCTATAGGGATATAGGAGGGAAACACAAGGACAGGCACCAGTAATAGCATAGCAGTCCCACCAAGTTACAAGTCCAGAAGGGAAGCTATATAATACATGAGTGCCTCAGAGGGTAATGTGTGTAGAACATATTGTGTGTAGAATTTTGAGGGGAAAATTAATTTATTCCATATAGAAATAAGGCTGTAACATAAAAAAATGTGGATAAAGTCAAGCGCTGTGAATACTTTCCAGATGCACTATAGCCAAATTGCCATGCATGTTCAGCAGACATCAATTATCATTAAAGACACGTGAGAGCACATGTCATTAATGATACTATGTGTACACAGTTCATCATTTAGTGAACAATAATGATCAGAAAGCCCCTTGTGTGTATGGGGCTTTAGTATACATGTTATTGCTTTTTGTTATCATTTAGGTTCATATAAAACAAATAACACATGTACATTGACGTGACACACATGCTGCGAAGTTGCCCATAATAATAGCCTCCAACTTGTGATTTTTAGGGGAGTACCCATAGATGCAGGTGGAAAATGACAGTTGTACTTAATGTACTAGATGGGTCAAGTGGTTCTTATCTGCCATCAAATTCTAATGTCCCCAAAATCACATCACTATGGACCTGAGAGCAGCTGCTAGGAGGAAGAGACAGGAGCCTTACCACGAAGTGGGAAATTGTGATCTTAGAAAGTGCAGTACAGGTTCTATTATATTTGTGTATCTATTTTATGTTTAACCTTTTCCTGACCACTTACAGTATCTTATTTAAATGTTTGAAACAGCCTATACTATAGACCATCTGTACTGTTAAATATCAATACTGTATTTTATACAGTATCCAGTGTTTTCAGGGCTGTTACCGCTCCCCCAAACTCCCGAACTTACTCCAATGCCGTGCAGAGTGGGAGATTTTGGATTACATTTGGAAACCCCCCTCTAAAAATCCTGCGTTTGCTACTGTAGTGGGATAAATAATTATAATGTAGAATGATACAAAGCTGGAACAGTATTTAAATAATGCTTTATGATAACATGAAGATACAGATTGTCATGGTAGACTCACCTGTACTTTACAGAATCACTTTTATGATTAATATATATAAATGCTTCACTAGCTGACGTCCCTATTATGCGCTGCACACTGTAGATCATATCTGTTAGCAGCCATGTCCTGGATGAAATGAGTTACTTGTACTCGCCTTTTGTCAGCAGAACCTGAGAGCTGCTGTGTTATTGGATTGTGAACAGACTCTCTTAATTAATAGAAGGACAGTTTAGCAGGAATTATGGATTTTGTCCTTTTCAGTTTAATGAGCACTAAAGTGTATTAGTACATATATTACTCTGCCTTCGCTACAATCACAATGATTCCTTGTTTGCGCCATCCCATTTTGAATGGGGTCCAAATTGTCATATTTTTTGTTCGAGTAATGACAAACTATTGATGTTCCTGGGTCCACAGCAATGATACAACCTTGGATGAAGCCAAGTCAATAGTTTCTGATGTTCACATTAGGGACTTTAGAAATCAATACCGTTTTCCTGTTATTCTTTTATGATTAAATCAATCCATGTTATTTACTCATTGCATAAAGAATAGATCATTGCCAAATGCCTGCTCTGTACAGGGCCAACAGAATGTGGTCTTCACAGCGGGTTCAGCATTACATTTACAATTATTTATTTATTTATTAGCAGTTTCTTATATAGCGCACACAGAATCCGCAGCGCTTTACATAGTATAGTTGAACATTCACATCAGTCCCTGCCCCAGTGGAGCTTACAATCTATATTCCCTACGACATGCACATGCACACACAGACAATGGAGGTAAAATACTGTATGTGTGTGTATATATATATATATATATATATATATATATCTATATATATATATATATATATATATATATATAGTATACATCTAGTATGTGGTCTGTTGAATGCTGCATTGTATTTTACTGGATCTGTCCCTACTGAATGTAAACCTTGTCCTGCAATGTTCTATAGTGTGACAGATGTTTCCTTTTTGTTCGTACTTTTCTGTGTTTCTGCTTATGTACTTTGTAAGGCACTGCAGTTCCTTTGTGGCAAGGTCAAGAAAAGGGAAAACGTGAACTCTTTTTGTTGGGACACTGCTTTAATCTGATTCATTCTTTAAAATATGTTTTTTATTAGATATACATTAAAATGCAGCACGCTATCTCAGCGAAATAATATTTGCACGAAGAAGAAGGGAAAGGAGAAAGGAAAGAGAAAAAAAGGGAAAAGGAAAAGGAGGTGGTGGGGGTGTGTGTGTGTGTGGAAATAATGTACACAGAGGGAAGGGTATTCTATAAGAATTTCAAAATATGTACTTATGCAAGGGTATGTACACACCTGCACCTGTACACTTCCATATAGTTTTTAACGTACAATCAATTTAAAAAAATGGGAACAAATGGAACAAATTTGGGAATAATTAGGATAAGATTAAGATTAAGGGGGTATTCAATCCTTGTCGAGCTTGCGTTTTGTTTGAGTTTTTTTTGCATAATCGCCCAGAAAACTTGTTTTTTTTTAATCTCGTCTATTCAAACTTGTATTTTCTCGACCTCCGAGGTGATCTCGCCTCCTTCACGTTTTCGTTTTGCTCGCTTGTCGAGGAGTTGTATGCTCGAAATGTCGAGCTTTTCCCTGACACATTTTCCACCAATTTCTCCTAGACCAATTCAATGTTTGTTTTTTCAGTGTGCTTGAAGGCGCGAAGGAAAGTTTTCTCCTTTGCTCCCTCGCCTTTTGCTTGTGTCGTGTTAATGGGTTGGTTATAAATGCAATGTTTTTTCCTGCCTGTTGTTTTAGGTCAACTATGATATATGCATTCCGTGTTGGTTTAGGAGAGGGGCCTGAGGCAAATACAAGCTGCATTTTTGATTTATCGATACTGTACAAGTTTGCTGCCGGAAAGGGGGCGTAGCCAATTTTAAAGTACATTACTTTTCACAGTAATGGTTTATAGTAATGTCTGTGTAGTTAGTTATCCTTAGGGATTGCAATCTTTGCCGTTAGCATCGCAGGCAATTCCATATATGGCCATTGATACTGCTTGCCTAAGCTATCAATGTTTATCAATCTTTTTATTTATAGATAGTTATCCCTTGTGGTGGATATATTGGCCTGTTGACCCATCATAACACTCGGTCTGGGCTTTGGGGGTGTCATGGGGTGGAGCTATGTTCCTTGTCCCGGCACTTTGTTTAAAATATTTTCAAGCAAAACATAATTTTCATGTTCCATTGCTTGAGGTAAGCCATCGGGTTACCCTGTATCGATGGCAAAAGTTTTCGACACTGGCCATGAACCATCGATGATTACACATCATCGAAGGTCGATAGCTATCTGGAGTTATCACTTCCCTTCAATGGACTACCGTGCTGTTTATGGGGAAGATTAGCAACATAATAACGACAGCCTGCACTACTGAAAGTACAGCGCCAGCAATAAACTGCAAGTCCATTGAAAGGCACCCGGCCAAACCGCATCCACTCCAAAAAAACAAGAAATATAAGTAATACCGTATGCATTCACATATAATAAATATATTCAGTGTGCAAGTATGGAAATGAAAAAAACAACAAAAAAACCTTAGAGATTAAATTAAAAACAACAAATTCTCCATACATAAAAGCCCTACTACATGTAATTTAAAAAGCATACTTACCAATCATTAGCAATACAGGCCATAGAGCAATGCCAAGAAGCGGCCGGCAATGCTGCAGGACTCCTGTCTAACCACGTGACTGCACCCGCTGAAAAACCACGGGAATGGCGCACACCCGCACAAAAAAGGACCTTATATAGGGTCAGGCGAGGCGGGAAGGCAAGATCATGGGATCTAAAAACTCGATACACTGACGTCAACAGAAGGGGTTTCTCGTGATTGACACTTTGAATAGGCGACCTCTCAAATTGTCGAGCAACCACTTAGCAATCGAGTTTTAATAAAAACGCGACTATTCGAGTAAAAACGTGAGATTGAATACCCCCCTAAAATTAATGTGTGTATCAGCTTTTGTAATCATAGATCTCCACTTTGGATTTTATCAAATCCTCATTATTTGACTCGGCTGAAATTAGTGAAATTGTGAAATAGAGACAATAATATAACAAAAAAGAAAAAAACTATGTGTGGCACCATATAAAGGCAAGGTTGCCTACTTTTAAAGTCTCCTCTCCGGGAGAAGCCAGGAGAGGAGACTGTCAGCAGCACTTTGGGGGCGGGGCCTTATGTAGATGTCATCAAGCCCCACCCCTTGGTACTGCAAATTCCACAATTTGTGGGTCTTCAAGCATGGCTAAATTACGTGATTTGCAAATTTAGGCTGTCCCCTCCCCCCAAAAAGCCGCGAATCATGGGAAATGAACGCTGCTGTGGGGGAAATGGGGGGGGGGGGGGGGGGGGCTTGCCGTTATCCGGGAAGGTTACCCGGCCATTCTGGGAGGGTAGGCTACCCTGTTATTATTTTACAATATTAGGAAAGAGATATAAAAATGGGTAACTGAGTGATATGGGTGCGCACACAGTACTCTCCAGCAGCTTATTACAATTCAAGGTGTTACTCTTAAACCACCTTAGGGAACCATAGAAGTGTGCAAAATAATTGAATTGATACCAGCGCTAGAAAGGTGATCCTTAGAGATTTTTCAACGTATAGTCCAATATCCAAATTAGGACAGTCCCCCAAATGGGTATGGTAATTAGGGATGTGGTAATCCTCCGAATATGAAATAAAACAGTGCATAATGTTTTGAACAACAAAATTTAATGAGGGTTGCAATTACAATTGAAAGACGATTAAAAAGCATGTAACAAGTATCCTGGGGCACAGCAGGAGGGATGGAGTCTGTGAAAAAGGCTAGTCAGCTCTGGAAACTGATATAGCCTGAACACGCCAACCAAGAAGTTCCTGATGTCCAGCACGGGTGAAGAAACAGAATGGCAAGGCACGCTAAACGCGTTTCAGATCTGCAACGATCCTTCTTCAGTAGCGTGCTCTTGCCTTGCCATGTCAGGTTAAACCTAGAACCCAATAAAGTTGGTTCGAAACGTTGAAGTTACTGCTGTTTCCTGCCTTTGATTTGTGCTGAGTGCCGCCGTCTGTACGTTATATATATATATATATATATATATATACATGTTGTATTGCCCGGCACGACCTCCTTCTTGTTTTGCGTCCTGGGTGCCCGCACTGAGTATTAGATGCAGAATGCCAGTTAGAGCGTGGCACTCCAAATATACGATATGGCGGTGGGTAAAAGATAGCTCTTTAATAAGCAACGTTTCGATGCTACGAAGGCATCGTCATCAGGCTAAATATCACACACATAATGCAAAGACATACCTTATATAGGCACCCGGTGTAACGGCGCCGGCCAGGCCCGGAGGCACAGCGCATCCGGCGCTGGTCTGTGAAGTCAGCGGCAGCCGCCGCAGTGACATTCAGACCACTGATAGGTCGTGCACCCATCACCATGACAATAGTACAAAACAAAAACAAGACGCGGACGTACATAAACAGCAGAAAGGATCTAGGCATATTATCACAAGGCACATAAATGCACTAAGGAAATATACACTAACACATGAAGTTTCAGTATTTATCAGGAATAGTGTCTACTAGCCAATACGTTATCATAGCAAGGTAGAGATGCCCGTGAATTCATTTAGACCATGTGGGGCCACCGTGCCCAGTCTAATGAGTGTGAGGCACATGGTCGATCATCCTGTATCTGATGGATGTCACACTGTGTTTGCTAACGGCAAAATGGCGGGCGACCGGCTGGTCGCTGGTACCCACAGACAGTGCCTTTTTGATGGCCGATCTGTGGGCTGCCATACGCTCCTTAAAGGTGCGTTCTGTTTTGCTACACTGTGTATTGTGTATTACAAGAAAGTGTGTGGCGGATACTCAGCTTTTGGCCCATCCGCGGGCTCTACCTTTTGTCACCCGCGGACGGGCCAAAAGCTGAGTATCCGCCACACACTTTCTTGTAATACACAATACACAGTGTATCAGATCATCTGCCCCTGTGGTATGTCGTATATCGGCATCCAGGGCTTCCAGGAACTTTAAAAAGACTGCTGCAACACAGCCATTAAAACTGCACCGGTGCACATACCGCAGGTACAGGGAGATTTCTCCCTTTGGATTTTTATATATATATATTTTTTCTCTGTCTCCCCCTCTCTTCGTCTCTAACCTAAGAGAGGGGTACGAAATATATTTTAATATATTTTTATATTTTTTCTTTACATTTTTTGTGGTGTTGTCTTTGGCCTCACAGCCCAGGACGAAACCCACCTGATCTCCATGGATTAGTTGTGGTAAGAGAACCCTCAGTCTGTTGGCGATTAGCTTGGCATAGAACTTCAAATCTATGTTAAGTAAAGAAATTGGTCGATAGTTTGCGCATAAACTGGGGTCTTTGCCTCCTTTAGGGAGAACTGTTATATGTGCCTCAAGGGATTGTCTAGAGAAGTGATGTGAGTCTGAGATAGCATTGAATGCTCGGGTAAGGAGCTGGGTCAATGTTTTGCTAAATGCCTCGTAATAGGCTATGGTGAAACCATCTGGTCCAGCGCTTTTGCCTGATGGTGATGATTTAATGGCCTCGAAACACTTCTTCTGTATTAAAAGGAGTATCAAGGGGGTCTACAGCCTCTGGGGAAAGCACAGGGAACTTTATGGAGTGCAGATAGGAGAATATAGTGTCTCGATGGGTGGTATCATTTAATCGCCCTCTTTCTCCAGATAGGTTATATAATGTAATAGGAGCGAAATGCGTCAGTATTTTAGACATATCGTTCCATATTTTACCCTCGGAGTCTTTAATAGTATGAATAAAAGAAAGAGCCCATTGTTCATGAAGTGCTTTCTGCCGGGTTTGTTACCCCAATGGTAGTATTTGCTGAGACATTTGCGATATGATAGTTTAATATTATAGTAGAGGAGATTGTTAAGGGCAGTGCATGATTCTTCAAGTTCAATAAGGCATTGGGGGGGATATTTTGAGTAGTTTGATTTTAGTGAGGAGTTCCTCTTTATTCAAGTATTTCTGTTTTTTTAAGAAGAGCTGTATACAATTGCCCCTCAGGACACATTTGTGCGCTTCCCAAACTGATATTTTGGAGATGTCATCATTATCATTAATGTAAGAGTCTAGGGCTGATTCTAATTGGGCTATACAATGAGCATCTTGTAAGAAAGATTCGTTAAAACGCCATGTCCAGGATTTCTTTGGTTGTTATTGTGGGAGGGACAATTTTAGAAAAACAGGGGTGTGATCAGACCACGTGATTTGACCTATGGAGGTGTCTTATAGTAGATGCAAGTACCTGTGGATAAGAAGAAAATAATCTATTCTCGTATACTGTATGTCTGGAGAGTAGTAGGAGTAGTCAATTTCTGTTGGGTGGGATAACCTCTATACATCCATCAGCTGGTGGTCGTGCAGAACACGCCGTACCCTCCTATATCCCTTTATTCCTATTACTGATTTAATCAGAGCCTTCCTGGAGGAGTCCCGTAAGGGGTCCAGGGTCCAGTTCATGTCCCCTCCTAATATTACTATTCCTTCTAGTAAGGATTCCGCTTTCTCCAAAACCGAGGAGAGAAAGGCAGGTTGTTTTAAGTTGGGGGTATAGATGTTGAGCAGTGAAAAACGGTGGTTGTAAATGTCGCATTTCACTAGTAAAGCTCTCCCGGCAATTAGTGTGTGATACATTTCAGATGGGTAAGTGCCTGGCCAGTAAAATAGCTACTCCTAGCGATTTGCTTGCAGGGTTAGTCAAGGTAAATACATGAGGGAATAGTGACATTTTAACGAGGGGGATTTCCGGGTCTGAAATGGGTTTCTTGTATAATGGCTATGTCAACTTTTTCATCTCAAAGGTTCTTAAAAAATCCTGGGCCCGGTACAAGAACTTCCTGGGGCCCCCATGGACGGAGCTCCCCGCACACTCTGTGGACCCGTTGTTACGCCACTGCTTCCAAGGTGGATACACGTACAAAAATTTACACTGCCTATTACACATGTCACACACCCATTACATATTATACCACATGCCATAATGCTCATTACACGTTATGCCACACACTGTAATGCTCATTGCATATTAGGGGGTTAACATGCTTGTTGCCATGGGATTAATCTGCTCTGCCAGGGGTTAACATTCTCTGCCAGGGGTTAACAGGTTCTTTGCCATGGGTTTAACCTGCTCTGCCATGGTTTACATGCTCTGTCATGGGTTACATGCTCTGACCAGAGTTACATGCTCTGCCAGGGGTTAACATGCTCTGCCAGGGGTTAACATTCTCTGCCAGGGGTTAACATGCTCTTTGCCATGGGATTAACCTGCTCTGCCAGGGGTTACATGATCTTTGCAAAGGATTTACACATACCTTCCAACATGACCCATTCCATTAGGTACAAAATGCTCTGTTTCTGGACTTCCCTGCCAGAGGCAGTTACAGAGGTGGGGCTGCAGCACAGTCCAATATTCAAAAAGGGGAGCCACATATACTGCAACCCCAAACATCACTGTCCTGGACTCACTGGCAGGTGATGTGACCCCCCTCTTTGAATTTTGGACTGTGCTGAAGTCCCACCTCTGTAACTTCCACTGGCAGGAAGTTCAGGAATAGAGCATTGTGTACCTAATGGAATTGGTCATGTTGGAGGGTATGTTTACATGCTCTGCCATGGGTTACATGCTTTGCCGGGGGTTAACACACTTGTTGCCATGGAGTACATGCTCTGCCAGGGGTTACATGCTGACTTCCAGAGTTGGATCTCAGCCCCAGCAGCATGCAGGGAGGCAGCAGACACAGAGCAGCCAGCCACCCACCTTCCACCTTGGAACACAGTGACCTGGACATGGATGGGGAACCAGGTCTGGGACTGCTAGGCTGGAAACATGGCACCTGCTGCTGCTGCTGATGGTGGCTAGGATGTGGAAAGGGTCAGGCTGGATTCTGCAGAGTGGGTGGTACTCCCACGGGAGATGGCCTTTCTCTGACCCAGCTCCTCCCTGCACCCAGGGACTACCTACCCTAAGTATCCTCCTGTCGTTGAGCCACGGTAAACTCCAAAGTCACATGGCTAGCTTTCAGCAGGCCCTGGAGTCGGAGAGGGGAACAACACTCAGAAGGACCTCTGTGATGCTGCTGTCCCCACATCTGCCCACATTCGCACTCCCAATGCCACCGCTGAACAGCTGACTCTGGCGCACTCAGACCCAGCGGACTTGCCACCTAATAAAAAAAACTCTTTGTGTCCAGACCAGGGCCCCCCTGAGAGGCCCAGGCCCGGGTAAATTGTACCTGCTCCCCCCCTCTCGGCACCACTGGGTGCATGCCAGATGAAGGGCCACCAAGGTTTTTCGGATTCCCCTCCAATTTAGTTTTAGATTTTCTGCCTTTCACCATAGGGCTGATTGAGATGTTGATGAAGACCGGGATTAATAATTTAGACTGACGTCACTCATGGATAATTGGTATCATATAAGATAAGAGACCATCGCTGTCAATGTGCGACCATGTGGAACTAGACGGCCATCTTCACGTCTAAGGGGTCATAGCTGAGATGGATGGAGCCCCGCGGGGTGCGGGTGACTCAATTCCGTTAACTAGTATCAGGTCGGAGTGGATTGGCCTTGTGTGGTATCAGTGGAAGGCAGGAAGAGCTCAGCGAATAAAGGTTCCGATGGTGTCTTCCTCCCCTGTGGTGATGAAGGACTCAAGGCAGCAGCTGCGTGTGTGGGGCAACAGCCGAATGGTCACATGGTAGAGGGTGTTTACTATTGATCCCCCCTTGGTGATATGGTAAATGAAGCAGTTAAGGTTTGTGGGGTGGGAAGAGGGAGGCTAGGTGTGGATTGGATATGGTGGGTCTGGCTTTGTGCCTCCGCAGCGTAAGGCCGTGTTTTTTTTAAATTATTTTTATTTTTATTATTATTTATTTATTTTGCCCCTGTGCTGTAGCTGATGGTATCACACTTGGAGCTGCAGGAGAGTCAGAAGGGTTTGGCCCAGAGCGAGCTGTCACCAGCCATGGGTTACATGGCTGGAGGGGGGGGGCAGCAGGGAGGATGACAGGGAGAGGCAGATGGGGTATGGTGACGGTCCTGGCCATTAGGATGCACTCAGGGTTAATCCCTGGCAGCGCAGCGTGACCTAGCCCCTCACCTCCACATCCAAGATGGCCACCATCAAGAAGCTGCAGCCACCATCCAAGGGGAGTCTGACTGTCAGGTATTTGGGCTGATGTCTTCACAGATGCATGGGGTAGTTGTGAAAGCAGAATGGATGCAGGAGCTCTCCGCCCGCACGTCTGCTCCATACAGTAGCCACCAAGCCATGCCCCTAGACACAATTTTTAGTAGAGAAAAATATCCATGGGAACAACCGTTATTTGCAATTTTTAATGGGTGGTCCGGTAAGGTAACTAATAATCATAGAACAGAGGGATTCTCACCAAGAGCCAGATTCTCTAAGCTTCAAAAGTGATAAAATAGAGAGTGATAAACAGCCAGCCAATCAGCACCTACCTGCCATGTCACAGACTGTGTTTGAAAAATGTTAGACTTGAGCTGATTGGCTGGCTGTTTATCACTCTGCATTTTATCACTTTTGAAGCTTAGAGAATCTGCCCCATATATTTTGGGCATGTAGGTAGGCTTTTAGCTAAGAGACACTTTGGTGCAATTTGAAACATAGGTTGAACTTGATGGACTTACGTCTTTTTACAACCTCACAAACTATGTAACTATGTCATTTATTCATAATTGCATTTTTTTAAATAGAGAAATGATTCATGTTTTTATTTTAACATTACAGGCAACTTTTTTACTTTCAAGTTTATTGATTTATTATGCTTCTTTTATTCTTTCGAGAAACTGTTATAATTACTAAGTGTGTTTTTTTTTTTTTTTAGATCCCTGGCAGAGGATATGTCAATTACTAATAATACACATATAATTATAATGGAACTTGCTATTATTAAGGTGTGCTTAAAAAAAAAAAAAAATCAACAGTTATTCACACTTGCTTCTTACATATAATTTTAATTTGTTGTATTTAGCATGAAATAAAAGCTTAATTTATATAAATAAAATTAACACCTGATTGCTAACAATAGATTATAAATTCAATTGAGATATAATTGTAGTTTAATTCAAACCTAAAGTGACAGACAATAGCAGATATGCACAGTTGGTTCCATACTATTTTATATACTTTGGCTTATTGAACTGAACAATAATATTTGTTTCAATTATGGAGTTCCCCTTACTCTTTTCTTAAAAAAAAAAAAAAAAAAGAGAGAATCTAAGGGCTTTAATGAAAATCAACTGTTCAAAAAAACTTTTCTTAACAGACTTTTCATAATAAATATATTTTTAAAACTGTTTTGTGTTCATTTACAGTTGGAGGTACAGTATGCCAAATTATTTACATAAAATGCACATTTCTGTATTATGCATGTGTATTGGCAAGGCAAGCAAATGTGTTTGTACATACAATGCAGAGGCATCCTGCATCATTCCAAGGGGGGGGCATCTCTCCTCCCCTGACAGTTTAAATCATTTTATTGAAAGTGGTTGGAATTCTCTCTCTCTCTCTGTATATATATATATATATATATATATATATATATATATATATATATACAGTGCCGGATTAAGGTCTGTGGGGGCCCTGGACAACAAAATTATGGGGGCCCCCCACATACCCCCCCCCACAGATGACACTCCCCCAGATGACACCCCCACACCATTTGACACAGCGCACACGCTTCCCCCCAGATGACACAGCGCCCCCTGCAGATGATACAGCACCACCCCCCCCCCCCCCCCGCAGATGACACAGCGTGGCTGGTACCTGGTCAGGCTGGCAGGGAGTCCTTGCCGCTGTCCGGGAAGTCAGTGCCGGGCCGGGGTCCCTGCCGTGAATGGGAAGTCAGCTTCCGGGTACCTGCAGCAGATGGGAACTAGTAGCGGTATTGGCTACTAGTTTCCATCCACCGCATGGACCCCCGCCGTTGACTTCCCATTCGTGGCAGGGACCCCAGCCGGCACTGACTGCCCAGACAGCTGCAAGGACCCCCTGCCTGCCTGCCCTGCGCTACACAAGCACGGGGCGACAGGAGCCCTACACTGGCAGCAGTGCTGGTGTGGGGGTCCCCAAATGTGTGGGGGCCCCGGGGCGACCGCCCCTGTCGCAAAGTGCTTAATCCACCGCTGTATATATATATATATATATATATATATATATATATATATATATAGACTGGGGTACAGCACTGCACTCACTTGGATTCATTCAAATGAAGACGCCACACAAATTGGCGTCAGGTCGACGTTTCGGATGCGATTCCTTTATCTTGGTCTAGATAAAGGAGTCTCATCCGAAACGATGGTTTAAACAGACCCGACAGCGCCGGCTGGTGCGGGGCGCATTTTCTGTGACGTCACCCATCGGTGACTCCGTTCAGCAGCGTGGCAGCCTCTTCACGGTGGCGGGGGGTGGTATATAGGTACTGTACTGGTTGAGCCTGAGGACGAGCAATAAATGCTCGAAACGTTGCATTAAACCTATGACTTAAGTGTCAGTTATTGAGTGTATTTACCAAAGCCAGCAGAGTGCCTTCTCCCTCCGTCTGATATATTGAGTGGACCTCCACAGTGCACCGCGGCAGCAACTTAAATACAACAGAAACAGAGTGCCTATCTACGAAACATATATATATATATATATATATATATATATATATATATATATATATATATACAACCATATGCTCTGGTGTGCGCTCAGTCCTCTGTGTTTTTAGATGTGGTCTGTCACACATATAGATATCCCAGGTGTAGTGCAGCCTCAGCTCCCGTAGAAGGCTCTTTCAAACCTCCAACTCGTGGTACATGTGGAAAGTAATGGAGGAGGCGCACGTGTAAGAGATAAGTAACAACAATTTACTCAAATATAAAAGCTCACATACACAGGGGTTATCTCCAACGCGTTTCGTCTAGGAGACTTCTTCAAGGGAAAGAAGTCTCCTAGACGAAACGCGTTGGTTACTGCCTGCTGACTCCTCCACTAAGCTAAGTCCTTTACTTTTAGATTTTTTAATTCCCTCCCAATTTTTAGCGATACCAGCTGTAGGCATTTTTTAGAAAAATCTCGCATTTTTTATTACTGTGTTTTTTCTATGTAAACTGTATTTTACTGTTTGTTCTCCAAATTTGTGCTATTGTGCATTTTTTATATATATAAAATAAACTCTTTTTTACTATAGAGAGTACTCCTTGTAGTATATAGGTATCTACTGTCGTATCTACTTACACCTCTATCAACCAACTGCAATATATATATATATATATATATATATATATAGAGAGAGAAATGTTCGATGGATGGCCGGCACTCCAAATGTCAGGATAGTAGGGTCGGGTGCCCTCCCAGAGGGAGAGAGAGAGTCTCTGTCCAATATAGCGATGCTGCACGGGTGGCACTCCAGAAATAACGACAGGTAGACAGGTGTCAGGTGACCAACGTTTCAAATGTTATATTAACATTTTTCATCAGGGTGTGATCACACCCTGATGAAAAATGTTAATATAACATTTGAAACGTTGGTCACCTGACACCTGTCTACCTGTCGTTATTTCTGGAGTGCCACCCGTGCAGCATCGCTATATATATATATATATAACTCCTTCCCAAGAAAGGATCTCCAACACAGCATAAGTATGAAGAAAAGTTTTAGTATGGTAACGTGGACATCACCATACTAAAACTTTTCTTCATACTTATGCTGTGTTGGAGTGCCTTTCTTGGGAAGGAGATATTGAAGCTATAAAGTGCACCCAATCAAAGTTGGATTACAAGGACAGAGTGCCGGCATATTGCAGGATGTGTATATATATATATATATATATATATATATATATATATATATATAGTTATTTGAGCTATGAGAGCTGTCATTATAAAGCATGGAAGGATAATATTCCATTTTCGCAATTTTTACGTTTACGCCGCAATTGTACCGATTTAGAGACATTTGACACTCAGTCTGACATTTATGTCGAGAGATTTAAGGAACGGGGATATCCATTAAAAATCATTGACTCAGCTCTTAACAGAGCCAGAACGTCTGATAGAGAGACTATCCTACAATATAAGGATAAAAAAACTAGATGTGCCGACTGAAAACAATGTCGATTGTCTGTTTATAACTAAGTATAATACTGGTGAAAGGAAAATTGCAAGTATGCTTTCTAAACACTGGCATATCCTTAAATGTGACCCGATTTTGGGCCCCCACATTGGAGATCAGCCAAAGGTTGTCTACAAAAGAACCTATTGCTGCTAATCCTCCCACTATTTCATTGTTCCTGAGTTTGAAAGGATGTTTTTCTTGCGGCCACTGTAAAATTTGTCCGTTTGTCTCAAAATCCCAGATATTTACTTCACCAACTAATACTAGTTTTAATATCAAGCATTTTATTAATTGTAATTCAATGTATGTTATATACTTGTTGATTTGTCCGTGTGGTTCCAGGTATATTGGAAAGACTAAACGCACTTTAAAAGTGCGCATCCTTGAACATATAAGAAATATTAAACACGGCATTCAGAATCATAGTGTACCCCGACACTTCAAGTCTGTACATAACTGTGATCCTTCTGGGTTGAAAGTTATTGGCATTGAAATTGTACCAGTGGGCAAAAGAGGCGGTGATAGAGACCGTGCCCTTCTGAGGAGGGAAACCTTTTGGATCCTGACCCTCAATACACAAACTCCTACTGGCCTTAATGAGGGGTATGAAATTACACCCTTCATAAACCGATAAATTGCTGCTTTCCTCCTTTGATTAATTTTTATTATATTATACTAGTTCTTATATAATTATTATGAGTTAATTTTTAAAAGAGATAAAATTTCTCTATATATATCTTGCATAAAAACCTCTCTTTCTTATTATGAATTACTGTGCAATATTTTTATAATATTTTTATAATATTTTTATATATGTCTTTTATTATGTATGGTTTTATTATTATTGCTCTTTCTTGATATGTATCATTCGTGTATATGGATTTGCTTGATGCATCCTGGGTTATATCTTACTTATGTAGCTTAATTTTTTTCTGGAATTTTTCTGTTATTTTTCTGTTATATTTAGGCAGAGTGTTCTCGCTATATTGTAATATCTAAATTTATCCCGTCCTGTTCATTTTGTATGCTATGCAATTGGGGCGGTATGCTGCCTTGGCAACCGTTGTTGTTAGTACCTGATCCATTGGACATATGGTCGCCAGGGGGCTGGATCTTAGTGTGCTTTCTCCCATATATATGAGCGGCCCTGCGTCACCAGGCACGCCCTCTGACGAAGTCTCCTGACGAAACGCGTTAGGGCGTGCCTTGGTGACGTTGCTGCCGCTGCTCACCTGTGCTACTCCCTCCTGCGTCTGTTCCTGCTTGTGGGTCCGACACGCTGCGTCTGCAGCGGGAGATCGTGTGTCCACCTCAGAGCCCCGGACGGCGGTAGGAGTTTGCCAGGCTATTTTGATACATATTATGTGGTAACCAGTCCACTGCCGTTTTACTCTGGGTACGAGTCTTATCATATGTCTCGGTATCCTGCTATTATTGCTCAATAAATTGTACTGTTTTACACTATGGAGCGCTCCTCCTTTATTCTTTTTTGAATATATATATATATATATATGTAGAAGGATTCCCGGCACTCACTGTTGGACGGATGAGGACTTTGGTGCCACACAATCCTGGTGTGGATAGATATATGTAGAAGCGAGTGGGCACTCTTAAGATTTTTCAATCTGCACGGCGGCAGGTTTTTAGAAGTAAATAAGTTGAAAACACAAGTTTAGTGGGTCAACGTTTCGGGCTCCTGGCCCTTTATCAAGACAAATGGGCCAGGAGCCCGAAACTTATTTGTCTTGATAAAGGGCCAGGAGCCCGAAACGTTGACCCACTAAACTTGTGTTTTCAACTTATTTACTTCTAAAAACCTGCCGCCGTGCAGATTGAAAAATCTTAAGAGTGCCCACTCGCTTCTACATATATATATATATATATATATATATATATATATATATATATAATGTATTTGTAAAAAGACGCACTCACCGGACTTCTTTTTTCATGCTTTGTGGATTTAATATACATACCACAGCAACAGTTCACATAACAGTGGGTGGATGGTCAACGTTTCGGCCTTATGTAAGGCCTTTATCAAGACCCCCTCTCCTGTCTCCACCAGTGTACAACCCAACATATGACAGTGTGAGCCTTATATGCCCCTAAGGGTACCTCCCCCTTGCATAAATAACGTGGGGCTCATTAACATTAAAATCATATAACAAATGCATGCATCCATTGTCACAAAAAGATCAGATGCCTACTCACCCAATATCAAGTGCCACATCTAGATATATTCATCGCTGGAGAGCACATTAGCTCACATCAGCCATAATTCACAATGCAGATCTGGCGTGCGTGTCACCGGCCGGTCTGCATTCCACTCGGTGGATGTGACCAACGACGTCACTTCCGCCTGCTGCTACGTCCGCTCTGAGCATCAGCCCACACTGTACTACACATTGCAGACCCGGCGTGCGTGTCACCGGCCGGTCTGCATTCCAATAGGCGGATGTGACCAACGACGTCACTTCTGCCTGCTGCTACGTCCGCTCTGAGCATCAGCTCACACCATACCACACATTGCAGACCCGGCGTGCGTGTCACCGGCCGGTCTGCGTTCCACTGGGCGGATGTGACCAACGACGTCACTTCCGCCTATCGCTACGTTTGTTTGACGCCTCTCTAAGTATGGTGAACAAGGATGGGGTTGGAGATCCGCACAGACTAAAAATCTGTGTATATTTAAAGAACCAACTTGAGAAACTACACTTATTAGTGTGCTTTCTCCCATATATATGAGCGGCCCTGCGTCACCAGGCACGCCCTCTGACGAAGTCTCCTGACGAAACGCGTTAGGGCGTGCCTTGGTGACGTTGCTGCCGCTGCTCACCTGTGCTACTCCCTCCTGCGTCTGTTCCTGCTTGTGGGTCCGACACGCTGCGTCTGCAGCGGGAGATCGTGTGTCCACCTCAGAGCCCCGGACGGCGGTAGGAGTTTGCCAGGCTATTTTGATACATATTATGTGGTAACCAGTCCACTGCCGTTTTACTCTGGGTACGAGTCTTATCATATGTCTCGGTATCCTGCTATTATTGCTCAATAAATTGTACTGTTTTACACTATGGAGCGCTCCTCCTTTATTCTTTTTTGAATATATATATATATATATATGTAGAAGGATTCCCGGCACTCACTGTTGGACGGATGAGGACTTTGGTGCCACACAATCCTGGTGTGGATAGATATATGTAGAAGCGAGTGGGCACTCTTAAGATTTTTCAATCTGCACGGCGGCAGGTTTTTAGAAGTAAATAAGTTGAAAACACAAGTTTAGTGGGTCAACGTTTCGGGCTCCTGGCCCTTTATCAAGACAAATGGGCCAGGAGCCCGAAACTTATTTGTCTTGATAAAGGGCCAGGAGCCCGAAACGTTGACCCACTAAACTTGTGTTTTCAACTTATTTACTTCTAAAAACCTGCCGCCGTGCAGATTGAAAAATCTTAAGAGTGCCCACTCGCTTCTACATATATATATATATATATATATATATATATATATATATATATAATGTATTTGTAAAAAGACGCACTCACCGGACTTCTTTTTTCATGCTTTGTGGATTTAATATACATACCACAGCAACAGTTCACATAACAGTGGGTGGATGGTCAACGTTTCGGCCTTATGTAAGGCCTTTATCAAGACCCCCTCTCCTGTCTCCACCAGTGTACAACCCAACATATGACAGTGTGAGCCTTATATGCCCCTAAGGGTACCTCCCCCTTGCATAAATAACGTGGGGCTCATTAACATTAAAATCATATAACAAATGCATGCATCCATTGTCACAAAAAGATCAGATGCCTACTCACCCAATATCAAGTGCCACATCTAGATATATTCATCGCTGGAGAGCACATTAGCTCACATCAGCCATAATTCACAATGCAGATCTGGCGTGCGTGTCACCGGCCGGTCTGCATTCCACTCGGTGGATGTGACCAACGACGTCACTTCCGCCTGCTGCTACGTCCGCTCTGAGCATCAGCCCACACTGTACTACACATTGCAGACCCGGCGTGCGTGTCACCGGCCGGTCTGCATTCCAATAGGCGGATGTGACCAACGACGTCACTTCTGCCTGCTGCTACGTCCGCTCTGAGCATCAGCTCACACCATACCACACATTGCAGACCCGGCGTGCGTGTCACCGGCCGGTCTGCGTTCCACTGGGCGGATGTGACCAACGACGTCACTTCCGCCTATCGCTACGTTTGTTTGACGCCTCTCTAAGTATGGTGAACAAGGATGGGGTTGGAGATCCGCACAGACTAAAAATCTGTGTATATTTAAAGAACCAACTTGAGAAACTACACTTATTGATAAATTCTGGTAGTTAAAGGGGTTGGTGGTGCGCCCAGCGTTTAAATATCAATGATTGGACACTGGGTTTTTATTTGTCAGGAAGAGAAATCCGACAAAAAAAAGAAAGAAAAACGCTTTTTGGGCGCACTCTTTTGTAATGATTAAATTAAATAATTAATACATAACTTTTATTTTAGACTTAATTTAAAATAGGGTGGCACGAGGGATTAATTGGAATTGAAAATATTAAAATGTAGTGTGATCCTTGTACTGGTTTAGTTCAAGGAAAATTAGTAGATTGGTCACACCTTTATTATGTCATTTAAGCACTGTTTTTATCATAGGTACGGTATAGGTATAGGAAATGATTATGTTCTCCTCTCATATGCAGTAATTAATGCTTAATAGCGTTGGATAATATACCTGAATGGTAGTATGAGGAGAGAAAAAGTTACACAGCCTCCAAAATGTAAATATATTTATTGATAATAAACACTCACTCCGGCAGTCATTGTTGCAGGTGTTTTATTTGATATTTGATACGGCGGCCCTTAACCCTAATCTCGATATTGCCACACCGGGGCTTCCCCGGGGGTCTCCCACCTGGGTACTGACCTGGCCCTCCACTGCTTGGCTTCCAAGTTCGGAGAGGGTTTGGGCAGACCAGTGGGGTGTGGTGGCAAATCTTAGGGTTCAGTATCCAATCAAATGTAGCCTGTAGGGCTGCAAGAGGGGATCACTTCACCATGCGCAACAAGTGATTTTTGGCAAAATAAATGTGTATATATGGACAATTAACGGTTGGGGGATTGAGAATCCCTAGATAATCAGGCTGTTAGCCAAGATGGATACTAGATTTCTCCTAAATGTGTTAATTGGGTGGAGAAAAAAAAAAAAGGGGAAAAACGGGGGGCACAGAAATCAATGGTCAAAAAAACTTACTTAGGTAACAATTAGCTGTCTGCTGGTAGCAGAGATTTGGAATTTCTTTGAAGCAAAGTTTTTAGATATACAGTCTTATGCGATAATTGCACCGATTGGGGATTTATTCTTAAATAAAAATGTCCCATGTAATGATTGTATCCATTGAGATATTGCCACACACCATGCGATTTGAGGAACAATAATTGCACTGTTTTAAGGTGAGATTCATACACTATACAACGGTAGATTGAAAAATCAGGTTGCCAAAAGTAATCAGACACTTAGTTGCAGTGTTGTAGAAAAAGCCTAGATATATTGTTGCATGCATTTGTTATATGATTTTAATGTTAATGAGCCCCACGTAATTTATGCAAGGGGGAGGTACCCTTAGGGGCATATAAGGCTCACACTGTCATATGTTGGGTTGCACACTGGTGGAGACAGGAGAGGGGGTCTTGATAAAGGCCTTACATAAGGCCGAAACGTTGACCATCCACCCACTGTTATGTGAACTGTTGCTGTGGTATGTATATTAAATCCACAAAGCATGAAAAAAGAAGTCCGGTGAGTGCGTCTTTTTACAAATACATTGGATTTGTGGGAACACCCATTTGGGTATACCTTCTGGATTGAGACACCCCGGCAGGTGAAGTTGTGGAGGAGTATGCTGTCCTATTCGTGGCAAATATATATATATATATATTTGCCACGAATAGGACAGCACACTCCTCCACAACTTCACCTGCCGGGGTGTCTCAATCCAGAAGGTATACCCAAACGGGTGTTCCCACAAAGCCAATGTATTTGTAAAAAGACGCACTCACTGGACTTCTTTTTTCAGAAAAATCTGTTTAAATAGGTACATTGCAAAAAAACACTCAGTGAATTATATATATACAACCCAATAGTGTTATTCAGCACCCACAAACAATTTGTCAAGAATTCAGTCTTTCCACTCCTTGTATATTTATAAAATTATCAACCAAGCATTCTTCTTAGATATAAAATATTTATTATAAAACATATAAAAAACAAATACTCTTGCAATAGAAGTATCCTCTTGGGATTGGGATCCTACCAAGTACCCGACGCGTTTCGTCTCTTTATGAGACTTCATCAGGAGTTTTGATTTATAGTATGAATCTTTAAGGATTTTATAATTCCTAAAGAAATTTGAATGAATTTTTCACAGTGGTTTTTCTCAGTGGAACGAAAGTATTTACTGTATTAATTCCTTAAATCAGGATTTTTAGCAATCTTCAATCTTTCTTTATTCAAATGGTAACACTGTACAGTTTATGAGTGAATCATAATCTCATTCTTTAGTGAATTTTCATAGGAGGATGGTAATTAAGATAGGTGAACCGTAATTGTGTGGGTAAGGGTAGCCAAAGTGGCCAGATTACTTACTTTCCAACCTCCAAAAAGGAAAGTGGTCAGTTATTGACTTTTGAGCTTGGATTGAGGGTATAAAAATTGGTTTATGTATTATGTAACCAATATATTAATGTAAAATTATTGCCTAATATATAGTGCAGCTCCCCGAACACATCCTTGTTTAATATGTAACCTTAGTTCCCGCCTCCAAACAAGTGATGTGGTCACTCTTTGTTTTTTTTGGAGATCGGAGTTAAAATTCCTCAATGTGGCCTGAGCATGTGCACTCTCCAATGCCCTTTGGACATCTGGCACTTTCAGCCCTATATGTGTGATCATTTGAAATTGAAAATAAATTGAAAATAAAAATTTGCCTCACCATTGAATGTATTTTCAACTGTGTGCAGCCTGTGCATAGCCCAGGACTTATTTTTGGGCTGCGATAAAAGACACTGATTGGGGCTGGAACTTCCCCCAAAATGACTAAGCACGCCTACATTTTCCCTGACACTTCCAGAAAACGGTTGGTTACCTCCCCCAAGAGCCAGCTTTTTGTCAGTCACCCTGCAAATGGCCAGTGATCAAAAAAGTAGCTGGATTGTATTGCAGGATGGCCTCGCGTATGCGTTCTTTGGGCTGTACGCATGTTGTCTATCCATAATTGTCCCGGCCTGCAAATCCAGAAGCCCATCAATCAGCTCTGAATCAGGCCCATGAACCGGGGTCATTTTTTCTAATCACATTTAGGTTCTCAGTCTAATGTGCAATTAAATCTCCATTTATTCTTTTTTTTTCATGGACCCTTCACTTCACATTTATATGGGCTAAAGCAACATTAGGTGCAGAAAGATGCAGAGACAGCAGTGCACATTTATAGCATATTTACCTGTAATAAAGAACACATCTTAGTTATCCTTCAGAAAATGTTCACTGCTAGTTATAATGTTTTGTAGAATGCCTGTCCCACACCCAAACTATCCTGTCATTGTTAATGCATTTTATAGCAGACTTTTTACTCCCCTTGCCTATTTGCATATAACACCAGCCTATTTGCATATTACACCTGTCTATTTGCATATTACACCTGCCTAATTGCACAATGATGATTAAATGTACTTTGACACTTCTTTGATAATCACTTTAATAATATTGATTAAATGCACAATACAACTGCAAGTAAGATGAATAAATGCACATTACCAGATCCCCAGTGTGACTAAATGCATAGTACTATTGTCTGCTGGCCAAATGCACAGTACCAATTCACCAATGATGGCCACATGCACAGTACCGCTTCACCAATGATGGCCACATGCACATTACGACTTCACCAATGATGGCCAAATGCACATTACCATGTCACCAATGATGGCCAAATGCACATTACCACTTCACCAATAATGGCCAAATGCACATTACCACTTCACCAATGATGGCCAAATGCACATTACAACTTCACCAATGATGGTGAAATGCACAGTACCATATCAACAATGATGGCCAAATGCACAGTACCATGTCACCAATGATGGCCAAATGCACATTACCATGTCACCAATGATGGCTAAATGCACAGTACTGTATCACCAATGATGGCTAAATGCACAGTACTATGTCACCAATCATGGCTAAATGCACAGTACCATGGCACCAATGATGGTTAAATGCACAGTACCATGTAGTAGTAGTTTGTTTATTTATAAGGCGCCACAAAGTGTCCACAGCGCTGTACATAGCAAACAAAAAACAAATTACAAGGTAACGTACATGGTGTGTTGATAAAATACAGCATAAATAGGGGTATAGGTGGTAGAACTAAAATCAGCATCAGTTTTGAAGTAGGTGTCGAAATTGTCAAGGAGACTGAAGATGAAGTAGAGGAAGGGAAGAACAGGGCAGGAGCACTGGTGAGGTAAAGAGGTAGGGTTAGTACGTGAGGAAGGAGGACCCTACTCATAAGAGTTAACAGACTAAAAGGAGGTGGGTGGACGAGCGAAAAACAATAGGATAAGTAGAAATGGATGGGAACAGATGGAGGGGTAGGGTAGGCAGGATAGGAGGAGCGAAAGAGGTTAGGAGGAGGAGGGATAGGCTAGTCAAAAGAACTGGGTTTTGAGGGAGCGCTTGAAGGAGGTAAGGGAATCAGAAAGCCTGATGGGTGGCAGGAGGAGGAGCGAAAGAGGTTAGGAGGAGGAGGGATAGGCTAGTCGGAAGAAGTTGGTTTTGAGGGAGGTGCTCGAAGGAGGTAAGGGAATCAGAAAGCCTAATGGGTAGCGGGAGGTTGTTCCAGTGCAGGGGGGGCAGCACGAGACAAGTCTTGGACACGGGAGTGGGAGGAGGTGATTAGGTGAGAGGTCAGGCGGCGGTCGGCGGCAGAGCGAAGAGGACGGGAGGGAGTGTGGATAGAGATCAGTGAAGAGAGGTAAGGAGCGGTGTAGGAGGAGAGACCCTTGTAGGTGGTGGTGAGGAGTTTAAAGAGAACTCGGAAAGGAATGGGGAGCCAGTGAAGAGATAGACAGAGGGGGGAGGCAGAGGTAGAGCGGCGGGAGAGAAAGATGAGCTTAGCAGCGGCAATAAGAATGGATTGGAGAGGGGCAAGGCGGGCGAGAGGTAGCCCGGAGAGAAGGATGTTGCAGTAGTCAAGGCGGGAGATGACAAGAGAGTGAATGAGAATTTTGGTCGCGTCAGTGGAGAGGAATGGCCTGATGCGCGAGATGTTGCGGAGGTGAAAGCGGCAAGACCGTGAGAGAGCACGAATGTGGGGGGTGAAAGAGAGGGAGGAGTCCATGATGACACAGATGCAGTGCGTTTGGTCGGTGGAGGTGAACTCGGTTTCACCAATGCTGATGGAGATAGTGGGAAAAGAGGGGAAGTTCGGGGGATGGAAGATTAGAAGTTCAGTTTTAGCCATGTTTAGTTTCAGGAAGCGTTGGGTCATCCAGGCTGAGATGGCCGTGAGGCATTCGGAGACCTTGAACAGGAGTGATGGGGATAGGTCGGGGAAGGAGAGATAGATTAGGGTATCATCAGCATAAAGGTGGTAATGGAAGCCGTAGGAGCTGATGAGGGTGCCCAGAGAGGTGGTGTAGAGGGAGAAGAGGGCCAAGGACTGACCATTGGGGAACACCGACTGGCTGTGGGGTAGTAGGAGAGGAGGAGCTCGGAGTGGAGACAGAGAAGGAGCAATCATAGAAGTATGAGGTGAACCAGGAGAAGACCTTGCCAGTGATGCCAAAGGAGATGAGGGTGTTGAGCAGGAGAGGGTGGTCAACAGTGTCAAAGGAAGCCGACAGATCAAGCTGGATGAGGATAGAGAAGAGGCCTTTGGATTTAGCCGATAGTAGATCATTAGTGACTTTGGTCAGGGCAGTTTCAGTGGAATGTAAAGGGTGGAACCCGGATTGGAGGGGGTCTAGAATGGAGTTAGCGGTAAGGTGGCTTTGGAGACGATTATAGGCCAGACGTTCTAGGAGTTTTTTGGCAAAAGGGAGGAGGGAGATGGGCCTGTAGTTGGACAGAGAGTTGGGGTCCAGATTTGTTTTTTTTTCAGAATTGGGGAGACAAGAGCGTGTTTGAAGGAGGAGGGGAAGATCCCAGTGGATAGGGAAAGATTAAAGAGGTGAGCCAGGTGAGAGCAGACCGACAGACTGAGAAGACAGATATTATTGGAGGGGATAGGATCAAGCGGGCAGGTGGAGGGAGAAGCGGATTGAAGGATAGAATGGACTTCAGCGGCAGTGGTGGGGTAAAATGAGGACAGGGGTGGGAAGGAGGGGAGTGGAGATGTAGGAGGGGAGGAGAGAGAGGGTGAGGTCATAGCAGCAGTGATGGCAGTCCTGAGAGAGGAGACTTTGGTTGAAAAGTAGGTAGCAAAATCAGCGGCTACGATGGAGGATGGAAGAGCTGGAGGAGGGGGGGAGAGCAATGAGTTGAAGGTGGCGAAGAGTCTGCGGGGGTTGGATGATTAGGAAAGGATGAGGGACTTAAAGTAGGATAATTTGGCCAGAGCAAAGGTAGAGCTGAAGGAGGAAAGAATGAATTTGAAATGGAGATAATCCGCGAGGGAGCGTGATTTCTTCCAGAAGCGCTCAGCAGTGCGAGAGCACTTTTTAAGGAATCGGGTGATAGGCGAGTGCCACAGATGTGCATTTAGCCATGGGCCAATCCTGGCTAAATGCACAGTACCATGTCACCAATCATGGCTAAATGCACAGTACCATGTCACCAATGATGGCTAAATGCACAGTGCCATGTCACCAATGATGGCTAAATGCACAGTACCATGTCAACAATGATGGCTAAATGTACAGTACCATGTCACCAATGATGGCTAAATGCACAGTAACGTGTCCCCAATGATGGCTAAATGCACAGTACTGTGTCACCAATGATGGCTAAATGCACAGTACCGTGTCACCAACGATGGCTAAATGCACAGTACTGTGTCACCAATGCTGGCTAAATGCACAGTACCATGTCACCTATGCTGGCTAAATGCACAATACCATGTCACCAATGATGGCTTAATGCACAGTACCAAGGTGCTCATTTCAGGCCACACTGCTTATGCAGCAGGATTGGACACCATCTCACTCTCATTGACATTAGTGCAACTTGCACTCATATTATTGACTTGATACAGCAAAGGTACCTGGTATGAGAGATAAACCTTCAGTGTTTTATGGTTTAAAGGGGTCCGTTGATTCTCTCATTCCCCTAGGGGCTCATCTCAGGTCAGACTGACTATTCAGACTTGCTGATACGTCCAGGTCATCACTAGTTGTAAAACTGCATTTCATTTTATTACTATAATAAAATGTCTTCTTCACAATTCATGTCAGTGTGTCACATCAGTTACAGTACAAGTAACCACCCACACTAGACGAGCGCTCAATAACTATCTGTTAAATGTCACCAATGATGGCTAAATGCACAGTGCCATGTCACCAATGATGGCTAAATGCACAGTACCATGTCACCAATGATGGCTAAATGCACAGTACCATCTCACCAATCATGGCTAAATGCACAGTACCATGTCACCAATCATGGCTAAATGCACAGTACCATGTCACCAATGATGGATAAATGCACAGTACCATGTCACCAATCATGGTTAAATGCATAGTACCATCCCACCAATCATGATTAAATGCACAGTACCATCCCACCAATCATGATTAAATGCACAGTACCATCTCCCCAATGATGGCTAAATGCACAGTAGTACCATGTCACCAATGATGGCTAAATGTACAGTACCATGTCACCAATGATGGCTAAATGCACGGTACCATGTCACCAATGATGGATAAATGCACAGTACCATGTCACCAATCATGGTTAAATGCACAGTACTATCCCACCAATGATGGTTAAATGCACAGTACCATGTCACCAATGATGGCTAAATGTACAGTACCATGTCACCAATGATGACTAAATGCACAGTACCATGTCACCAATGATGGCTAAATGTACAGTACCATGTCACCAATGATGGCTAAATGCACAGTACCATGTCACCAATGATGGCTAAATGCACAGTACCATGTCACCAATGATGGCTAAATGCACAATACCATGTCACCAATGTTGGCCAAATGCACAGTACCATGTCACCAATGATGGATAAATGCACAGTACAATGTCACCAATGATGGCCAAATACACATTACCACTTCACCAATGATGGCTAATTGCACAGTACCATGTCACCAATGATGGCTAATTGCACAGTACCATGTCACCAATGATGGCTAATTGCAAAGTACCATCTCACCAATAATGGCTAAATGCACAGTACCATGTCACAAATGATGGCTAAATGCACAGTACCATGTCACCAATGAAGGCTAAATGCACAGTACCATGTCACCAATCATGGGTAAATTGTTTGTACCATATATTGTATTACAGTCAGTATTTCATATTCAAAAGAGGTTATTTTAATAAACAGTTGTGTATATGGTTCCTGTTGCATTGTTGTTAGTGGTAGGTGGTGAATTTATTTTCTAAAGCAAATGTTCCTAGTGAGTTGCAAACTTAATGCAAAATGTAGTAGGGTGTGAGAAACAGAGTGATCAAAGGAGAGGTTTTGGGAGAGTTTTTCCATTTTTTTTAAAGCGGCAATCAGTTACACTGAAAAACCAGGTAGAGTTTGACATTTAATTGATTGCTGCTTTAAAAAAAATGGGAAATTTCTCCCAAAAGCTCTCATTTTATGATTCTCACACCCTATTAGATCCGGCCCTTAATCTCGAATGATACAAAAATAGTGACAAATGTCAGTCGGGGCACATATATTAAGTGATGCTTTTAAAAGCCTACTAGTCTTCAGCTGTTCCGTGCTCTGGATTTAAAGGGGCAATAATATTAATGACAAAAACATGCGTCACATATTAAATATTTTCGCCTCTTTAAATCTAGCTACCAAAACCACCAAAGGCATGTTGAAAAGTTCCACTTTGCAAACTTGAGGATCCTGTATCATAGTAACTGCTGTATCTCAGTGCTATAATACAATAGCTTATATTATAATAGCAATATATTTTGTACTATTAAAATAAATATTATTGTAACATTTTTGCATATTTTTATGATTTATTCTGTTTCTCAAATGATTAAACAAAGTTGTTTCAGACTCCGTCAATATTAACAATTTCTGACTCTATTTGGTTTTCTATATATTTTACTTGTGGTTGGTTTAGCTAAAGCCAAACATATAAAATAGGAAAACAATAGAAGCTTTCACATTTGAAGAGCTATTCAAATGCAAAAACTGCACAGTCTGGTTAACTTGTATAATTGATCACTTAACTGTCTTTCATTGTAGTAACCTAAATGCTAAAGTACCCCACTGTTCTCCTACACGGTGGGTTAGGTTATGTCATTTACAATGGCTCTGGGTGTATATTTTACAACAGTTGGGGAAAACACAATATAATTGTTAATGGTTTCTTTTTTCTTTCCTTCTTTTTTTTTTTCAATTGTAAATTTGTTTTGACTCTGTAAATAGAAAATGTAACCAAATATTTATTGAATGAAATGATATAAATCCAATCATATCCTAATATTTTCTAATTGGCCAACTTTCAAAAATAATTGTTACCTACTTAAAAAATATATCACCTCTTTGTTTTAAAAATGTGTGAGTGCTCTAGAATGCCACCCCCTTAAATCCACTATAGATCCTTTAGCCACAAATAATGTAAATGTAATAATACTACATGGGTCAGGGTCACTAATGCATTTCTATCTGTATAGCTGTCAAGTTGGAGAACATCTACATCGATGTAGCAGGTTATAATAATCAGTTATTCATATAGTCCTTGCCTCAGTGGAGTTTACAATCTGTGGGGCAGATGGTGAAGTGATAAAGTAGAAGGTGGTAATGCAGCAGCCAATCAGATCATAACTATCAATTTACAGGCTGGTTTTAAAAACTGACAATAAGGAACTGACTGGCTGGTGCTTTATCACCAAGGGCCCTTATTCTGATCGGTGCGGAAATTCCCGCATGCGGACGGACCGCCGATGTTGATCGTCTGCGCATGTGCAGAGGTCAGTCTGCGCATGTGCAGGCGATTTCGCCGCACGGATTCTTTATACGCCGCACAGGGGGCGTAGAGGGGCGTGAGGGGCTACTTAGCCTCATTACCCTATGCATACGCCCCCCGTTTCATGGGCGTTCCCATGCAAACGCGGGGCGTATGCATGGTAATGAGGCCGTGACGCGTGGGTACGGGGCGGGCATCTGACATCGCCGGATGTCAGCTGCCCGCCCCTATACATGATTTCACATGGACAAGTGTCCGTGTGGTCTTGTGTTGCGGGACCTGGTGGAGCGTGCGGCCCTGCATTCGATGTTCGGCGACCATCGAATGCAGGGGCTGCTCCCACCATGGAGGAGGCGTATCCCCGTACAATTTCATGCGGACCGCCACATATCCGCATACGGACGGCAGGTGGCGATCCGTATGGAAGGCGGGGATTCGCCTGCACGGTTGCGGCCGCATATCTGATCGGGCCGCACCGATCAGAATAAGGGCCCTTCTGCTTTATCACTTCACCTGGCTTAATACATCTGCCCATATATTCCATACCACATGCACATACTAGAGTTTTATTTTGTCAGGAGCCAATTGGCCTGCATAGATTTAGGAGGAGGTGTTTTCTCCCACAGAAAAGGCTGCAGCTGTTGCAGTCTGTAGCAGTCAGGTTGTGTTAGGAGTGCCAAGGCTAGGCCCCACCATGCTTAAGGGGCATACACACTGAGCGATTTTGTGCTATTTTCTAAGCAATCTGACTAGATTGCTTAGAAAGTAAGCACAGATCTCTCTCCGTGTCCCGAGAGATTAATTATCTCCTGCTAACTAAGTCAGTGCATGCAGTCAATATCTAGTCAAATAGCTTAGCAAGTGACTGCAAATCTCTCTGTGTGTACAGAATGAGAGATAGTGATCGCAATCTCTCATTCTGAACCACTACTACAATTTTACTACTCGCAAAATTGCTTAGCACAAATCTCTGCATGTGTATGTGCTCCCCATGGGAGATCTGGACACCAGGAAATCTCCTACCCTAAATAGTTTAGCAAAATTGCTTAGCACACATCTTTACATGTGTATGCCCCTATTCTCTGCCTTGCTGCAGCCATACTTAAGCCCCACCTCCTGGTGATGTCAGCCAGTAGGACAGGGAGTCAGAGAACAGACCCCTGGCTAGACAGCTAAGCAGCCGTTGCTGCCTGCCAATATATTTTTGGAGTGCTGGAGAAAACACACACAAGTACAAGGAGAATATACAATCTCCACTTAGGACAGTGATCGGGTGGATTAGGATGCAAAACAAAGTGAAAATGCCAACAACACCTACAACAAGCCTAGTAACAGAAAGTTTATGTTTTCAAAGTAAAAACCAACTTCCGATATACATACGGATTAAAGGTGGTGGGAATGCCAGCCTGTAGAATACAGATGGGGGTCAAGTAAGTTTACCTACCTTTCCCCTGCCCCCCATGTAGCCCTTACTCCCCACAGCCTAACCCTAACCCTCCTCCCACAGCCTAATCATAACCCTCCCAAATAGTGTCCAAAAATGCCTTTTTGCATAGGAATACAAGCAATGTCATAATTATATAACACATGATCAAGATGCTAATACATAACAGCAGAACAGCAGTTCTGGTGTAGGGCATAAATGTGAACTTTGCAGATCACACTAACTTATATCATTACACTGTATTTATGTATTTGGTGACAAGGCTCCTTGGTTCCCGTACATGACTCTGTTGCCCGGCATGTGCGTTGGCGCTGCACATAGAGCAAACAAAAGTTGTGGCAAATTACTGAGGGGAGCACGGGGACTGGCCCAGTGGTTACCCAATCCTTCCTTGGTGCTGCCTATAACAACCAATCACTTGAGCAGTTGATCAAATCTGCATGTGTGCTCTTAAAAAGGATTGATACCTTTTCCCCCAATGTTCTGTAGATCTGTACAGATGCCAAACCTGCAAGAGGAAGTGTTAGATTCCAGGTGGTGCCTTACCAGGGCTAAATGTTCAGTACCTACTGTATATACTGTAGTTAAAATCCCTTCTGAACCACACCCACTATGGAAAAGACAGTAATATCTAAAGTTAAGTTTGAATATCATCTTAGATGATATGTTTGTGTGTGCGCAGTGGACACAATGTGGATGAAATGCAGATTACGACCTAGTATGACCCAGATATTGTGAGTCACAGCTATACGGTAGTAGTAGGTTTAGGCATTCTCCTGATTATAGTAAGGTATGTAGCTCTATAAAACACCACACCTTAGAAGCAGCCTAGAACCTGCCAACACACATCTTCTGATTGATGTGCTTGTTCTGCATGTTTTCTACTCGCTTTTGTTTAACACATTTACAAAAGCAATAAATACTAACAATTCATTAAATCTCTTGGTATTTCACAACCTGATCCTTTTTTAATCTGGGTGGGGTGAGGTGGTGGTGTTGGGAGGGATTCCTCACTAGGTACAAGTAAGGTTGGCTCTTCCTATAGAAAGTATCACATACGTAGCACCAAACCCTGCTTCATTCATAAACTGTACACTGAGCCGCCCCTGGCTGCTATCTATCCTGCTTCTCTGCTTTTCCCCAGCTACTGTCACTGCTCAGCCATACTGTGAAATGTGCTGTGAACTCTTTCCACCCTTCCTATCATGTGTGATCCAGGTAACTGACAGAACAACCCTTTGAGAACTGTAGAGGCATGCAGCTAGAGGGTGGCCTAGTGAGGGCACATAAAGAAGCATAAGGGAGTTGCTAGTTGTATCACAAGGTTGAATATTACCATGTTGACATTGATAATGTTGACACCAGAATGTCCACATGGTTCATTGTGTTGACAGACATAAGGGTGACATCTTCAGAATTTCCATGTGAAATATCGACATTCTCAGAATGTTAACAGTTAAGATTAGGTGCCACCAAGAGGGTGAGGTTTAGGCTGTGGGGTGGAAGGGGGGGGGAGGGTTAGGCTTTTTGTGGTGAGTTAAGGTTAGGCTGCAGGGGTGTGGAAGTTAGGGGTAAGATTTAGGGATTACAGTTAAGGAAAGAGCAGGTATATTTACAGGAATGCCCAGTGCATCAGATCATTCTGACAGAACAAATGGTCGCAGGACCCATAAGATGATGGAGAAGATGTTGCTGCTGGGATCAACCAAGTAAGTGCTGGGCCACCAGGGATGTAAGGTCTACTTTCTGTCATGATGATATGTCTTCCCTGCATACATGATGATTTTCAACATGATTACTGTCAACATGCTATGAATGGCACTATTTCGACTATGTCAACATTTTCCTGTCAACTTCATGTGTATCAACATGAGATCTGTTGACCTAACACACCCCACTCGTTACTATCCAGAGCTATCAACTTCAAGTGTAGTGTAAGATAAGTAGTAGAAGACTGGGTAGGATAAAAGATTTCCGGCAACTTATATCCCACCCAGGGGTGGATTTAGGGGCCAGACCAACTCTAGGCACAACTTTATTATTATTTTCATTATAAAGTTGTAATGGAAATTAATTACATATACTGAACACTTTATTTTCCAGTTGAAGAGCAACAGGTAGCAGCTAACTGCCTGTCAATTCCACATCACGTGACTGCCAGTCTCCACCCCCTGGGCTGGTTGGGGCAGGTTCCAATGCCTCCAGAACAGCCATTGCAGCCCATAGCTCCAATCCCGCACAACAGTTCATTGCCCATAAGCCACCACCCCCCTTTTGGTCTGTGGCAAAACAAGTACTAATGAAAAAGAATAAAAGGGTGCCACTGCCTAGTAGGAATTTTACCTTCCTCTAGCACCTCTGTCTGTCCTATCCAAAGCATTGTAATCCCCACACAAACAAAAAATTCCAACTAGATTTTAAATGTAGAGGATCTATAAGAGCCTATTCTGTCAATCTTCGGACATAATGTCAATCTACATACATCATGTCAATCTAGGTACATCATGTTAATATAGGTATACCAGGAGCCTAAATACTAGGAAAGAGGACTCCAAGTTAACCATTGTAACTGGAAAATATTACAGTGCTAAAAAAACAGAACATATATGAGCAATATATTTAGATGCACTATTACTATCACTTAAGTGAGCACTCTCCAGCTGGGATTACTGCAATAGAAGAGAAATGGAACGCTAGTAAGGTATGGAGGTAAATCTCTGCCACTAGATATCTTGGACTTCCATAAACGCACACTGACCTGTTTGATAGTGTTGCGAATGAAGAGCTGTTATCTGATTTCTATGCACATTCACATATGTGGAAAAAGACTTATATTCGAAAGGGAAAAATTGTAGCGATAACTGCGCGGTTTCTGGCACTATCAAGTCCCATTTGTCTATGTAGTACATTTAAAAATAACATAAGCTTGATTCATTGTTGTGTTCATATTCGGAAATCTTGGTATTAAAAAATAGTTACATACTTTGATGGAACAATAAATTTTAATGGCACTACATCAAAATTTGCCTGACTGCTGTCTTGGATGAAGTAGAAAATGTTAGCACTATAAGGGAACAAACTGCACTTACTAATGCAGACAATAACTCCCGCTGAAGGCTTTTTCCAGCTTCAGACCCTGGAGCATTGAGAATGTATCACACCAAACTGTCACTTAGGACTGAAGCCAGGAAATTGTTGTTTCTTGTGGTGTTACTACAGGAAAATCACCTCTCTGGGTTTGCTTGCTGCTGCCAAATAAATGACAGCTTAATTTATGCCATTCTAAAGCTACATTACTGAGCCATTCAGACTCGCAGTTAAGTGCACTCCATGCTAGTGCACAGTGCTGCAATAAGAGCAACAGGTTATTGCACGGGGCTCGTTAAAGTGACTGAAAACCTGATAATGGCCCTTATTCTGATCTGTGCGGAAATTCCCGCATTCTTACGGAGCGGTCCGCACGCCACGGTGTTTTTCCGCATGCGGCCATCGTCCGTAGAAACGCCCACGTGTCCTCCGCATTCGGACGGACTCACTCTTTAAGAACAGGGCGTGTTTACGGACGACATACAAATCATGCGTGTGCGGGAGAAACACTCCGATTCGGCACGGTATTACAGAGTATTACAGAGTATGCTCGGGAATACCGCATCCGAACGGGAGCCAAGCGGTGCTACCGCACGTAAGCGGAGGATTTCCGCCAAACAACCCACTATGAAGTATCTTCTGCAATACATCACATGACCCACTTATTCAATTACCTATCCTCATAAACTTGACTGTGACATGAATATAAATAAATGTGTTTACTTTACCCAAAATGTGTGGTTTCATGAGTACATGTCAAATACACATGTGTATTGCTAGTATTAATATTCTGTCATGTCCATTGTTAGCAGTTTGAAAGTGTCTGACAAGTACAGCATATGTGGGTGTTTAGTACGGGTTCCTTGAAGCAGCAATGGTTTCAATTAAAGCACTGACAAGCGTCCTATTAGTGAGTAATGAGTAAAGGAGTAGATTCTATTGGGTTCAGGTGTTAATGGTTGTAGTCATTAGGCGTACGTTCGCCTACCGCATGAACGAGTGGTGTCCGCAAAGCAATAGTACACTTGTGGACACCGCACATTTCTGCCCTTTTTTCATCGCGTGCATTCGGAGTGGTTTCCGAATGTACGCCCCCCAACATAAGTGTACTCCCCCGTGTCCGCCCATGTTTCCGCCCCGTTTTGCCCACTTTGAAACTACGCCCATGTGTCATTCCGCATGACGCCCATAATACGCCCCTATTTCCCGACTGATAGCGGTGAACAGTTTTGGACGGGATTTGGCCGAACTGGTACCGAGTCAAGGCGTGGCACATGCGCGTAGCGTTCTCCACGCATGCGCAGACGTCATGAAGACGCGATCCGTAAGTACGCGGTAAAGTCCGCATCAATCAGAATAAGGGCCAATGTCTGAGCAACAAAGGTCATGAATGCGAGCCTGCAAAACATTCTAAGGGAAACTGAAAAATGGAATAGCAAGGGAATGATGTTGTAGGACAGCATGGAAATATAAGCATGATATTCATGGTAAATATCGGTCTGTCTGTTTATCCATCTATCTATTGGGGGAATGTACTTAAGTGTGAGTATTTAGAAGAGAGAGATGTCAGCGCTAGCAACCAATCAGAGGATAATAGATCATTTCTAAAAACTCACATTTAGTAATGTACATCTATCTATCTATCTATCTATCTATCTATCTATCTATCTATCTATCTATCTTTCTATCTATCACAGCATGTATAATCACGCTTCGAAAGCTAGTAGATGTAGATTCACTTGCTGCCAACAGATGGCAGTGTTTGAGAGCCACATGGATACTAGACATATATATATATATATATATATATATATATATATATATATATATATATATATAAAAATAGATGACACTAGCCATCTCTTTTGCAAATTGTAGGAGTGTCACGGTTTTTCAGGCAGTCTGCCCAACCAACAAGAGTGACCACACCTCCAGTATCCCGCACACTTCCTAGTGCAGCGGTCAGTATAAGGAAATTAACAGGGGAATGCTAGAGATCTATATGGTGTATGCGTGTGTGTGTGTGTGTGTGTGTGTATATATATATATATATATATATATATATATATATATATATATATATATATATATATATATATATATAGTAGACTCGTGTCCGGCACTCCCGTAGCCGTTGCAATTTCAAATGCCGGGTGCCTCCAAGGTAGATGAATATAGACAGGTATATCATGGCACTCTCGGTCTTAATTAGAATAACGACACTGTAACAGTGTTTCTTATCAACGTTTCGGTCTCTTTATTTATAAGACCTTCATCAGGAATAAAGATAGGATACAAAGTCACCATATTTATACAATACCTAACTAACAAAAAAAGTGTCTATCAGAGGCGGCCGCCCACTTCCGGCTGGAGCGTGACGCATGGATAGGGAGGTCCTCCCTGCGTTGTGACGTCCATTGCCTAGGAGCCCGGCTCGCAAAAGAAAAGTGTATGTGCATAGTTACCATCACCCAGGCAACCATATAAACAAATGAGACAAGGTCCTGCAACAACAATGTAGAAATAATCACAATTTCATACTGATAAAGTTAATGCATATACTCATAATCATATAGCATGGTAAATGCGCATTTAGCGGGTCAAAAGAGCGTATCAAATAAAAATGACAGAACCTTATAAGCAAACAATACTTAAATTCAGAGGAAGCTAGTAAAGGATAGGTACTCATTCAGCCCATATGGTTGTACCGTATTGAGCTGCGCTATCCACTTAGCCTCAATCCTTAAAAGTTGTAGATCCCTGTCACCTCCCCTAGTGTTGGGGGGGACATGATCTATCATTTTATATTTAAGCTGGGCTAGACTGTGACCCATTTGCTTAAAGTGTTTAGCCACCGGCTGATCTATTTGTTTCCCAGCTAGAATTTGCCTGATTGCACTTCTGTGCTGCCCCATTCTTTCCTTAAAAAGGCGGCTCGTTTTGCCGACATAGAATTTAGAGCAAGGGCATCTGATAAAATAGACCACGTATTGGCTATTGCATGTAAGTACATGTTTAATATTAATTTTTTTGCCGCTGTGTGGGTGAAAAAAATGATCCCCCGATTCCATATGTGCACAAGTGGCACAGCCCAGACATTTATAAACACCTGGTTTGCGACTTAAAAAGCCGGCTTCTGTACCCTTTTTAAAGTTTGAAATATTGGTATGCACAATCTGGTCCTTAATATTTCTACCTCTGCGGTAGCATGGCATGAGGGATTTATTTTTAAGTGAAGTAAGGTGCTGGTCTTGCTGGATTATTGGCCAAAAATGCTTAGCTGTTCCCACTAGAGTATCGCTGGCGTTATTATATGTACTTACAAAGATAATTGAATTATCAATCTTAGTGTCTCCAACAATCTCCGTTGGGGGCTGGGGTCGTTTGGGTTGGTCAAGGGCTTTTTTCATTGCTAACATCAGAGCTTTATTAGCGTATCCCTTGCTGAGAAATTTTTTCCTCATTTTCTCCATTTGAATCTTCTCATCAACTACATCACTACATATCCTATGAACCCGTAAAAATTGGGAGTATGGCAATCCCTTTTTTTGGGCTGGGGGATGGAAGCTAGATGAGTTTAAAAGTGTGTTCACATCTGTCGGCTTTGTGTATAGGGATGTGTCTAGCTTGTTACCAGTTTTAGTCACAGAAACATCCAAAAAATGCACTGTGTCTGTTTTAATTTCATACGTAAATTTGATGTCGGGGTCTAACTGGTTAATGCTCAACATCATTAGGTCAAACTCATCTTTGGATCCCACCCAAATGATGAACAAATCATCGATAAAGCGTGTAAAGAAATGTATTTTGCTGTAATATTCTTGTTTCCCAAAAAATAATACATTTTCCACATTGAACATAAAAGAGTTGGCGTAGGCTGGAGCTACGCAGCTACCCATCGCGCAGCCTTGTTCTTGTTTAAAAAACATATTATCAAATAAAAAGTAATTTCTGTCCAGCGCCAATTCTAGCAAATCAATGAAAAACGGGATATGAGGACCAGAGTAATAGTCATTGTCAGTTATCAAATTACGTACTGACTGTAAGCCCCTTCTTAATGGTATATTGGTATACAAGCTTACCACATCCGCCGTGCATAGGAAAGCATTCTCAGGTAGGGCACCTAATCCGTGCAGTTTCTCCAGAAAGGTATTAGTGTCCTTAAGATAAGTGTTCTCTTTCTGTACTGCTGGCTGCAGGAAAAAGTCCAAATACTTGGAGACTTCATAGAAGACAGAGTCCCTTGCCGACACTATAGGTCTACCCGGTGGGTCGACACTATTTTTGTGCAGCTTTGGTATTGTATAAAAAATGGGAATTACAGGGTTTTTCTTCAACAGTGCATCTGCTGTATCAATTGTAATCCACTGGTGCATTACTCCTTCCTGTAGTAGGTTTGACAACTCTGTCGAATACTTCTCTGTCGGATCTTTTGAATGCCTTGTGTAGATTTTAACATCCTCTAGTTGTCTCATGGCTTCTTCTCTATATTTAGCAAAGTCCTGAATAACCAAAGCCCCACCCTTATCGGCTGGTCTCAGAATGACATCCGTATACCCTGCCAGCTGTTGCAAAGCCTTGGATTCCTCAAGGGTGAGGTTGGCTTGTTGTTGGGGAAGTGTATCAAGTTTTTTGACTTGATACGTTAAAGCATTTGTAAAAGTCTTAATGGCTATGTTACTTGAGGGGGGGTCAAAAACACTGCGTTTTTTGACAGGATTTTGAGGCATCATATTAGGGACAACAGGTCTTGCATTGAAGTATTCTTTGAGCCTGAGCTGTCGACTGAATAGGTTGACATCCACTAATGATTCAAACATGCGTGGTTTATTTGTGGGCACAAAGCTGAGTCCTTTTTGTAACACTCTCATTTCAACAGGTGTAAATATTCTGGCAGATAAGTTGTATATGTTCATCTCCTCTGAGGCTTCGCTTTTTGCTTGCCTCTCACATTGCTTGCCACGGCGCGTCCTCTTGCCTTTGTTTCTCCGAGCTGCGCCCGTGTACGTACCCCTAAAGGGGGGCGACCAGAGGAGGTGGATGGTTGATTGTCTGTGTCACTATTGGTGGACTGTGCCCCACTCGACTGCTCAGTATCCAAATGATTGAATCTTCTCCTGTTGTAACGCGGTCGGTTCTGTCTCAGGGTTGCTTTGGTGTTGTTGACCCAGGCATACACCCTGTTCTCTTCGTAATCTTGGGTTACTTTTTCAAATTTGTCAGATTTAAATTTAATTAAATCATTTTTGTATTTTTCGACTTGTGTCGTTAATTTTGTAATCCAATCAGTGGCTGGGTCGCTGGTGAGTAGTGTCTTGCTGCTGTCTTCAAGGATCTTGATCTTTTCTTTGACCACTTGCAGCTCCCTCCTTGACTCCTCGATTACTAGGAGTATCAAGTCAAAGGAGGCCTTATTTAACACCGCCGCCCACCTTCTACAAAAATCGCTGTTGTGTCGACCTATTGTAGGAACATTGTGTATCCTAAAGCCACGAGGGATTTTTTTATCCCTATAATAGTCCGACAGCGATACAGCATGAAGATAAAAATCAGTTTCTCTTTTTCTTAGTTTCAAGAGTTTGAAGTATTTCTGCTCTGCTGTTTCTTCAGTTGAAGCTTGAACCAATTTGTCCGTTAGTAGGATGCGTTCAGTGTCACTGTCCGATAGGTTGAGGAGCTCACCTCGAATTAAAGCTGTATGTTTGTATCCAGGTACTTCATTTGAATTCAAAGTAATTGCAGTGTCCATACTCAAATGAGAGTGAGAAAGTGAAAAAAAGTGCGTGCCAACACCGTGCTGATTCTCCGATTTCTGGATGTTAAGTTAAATGCAGGGTGCCTTGACTGGAAATTACCGTTTCCAATTGATATAGTAGACTCGTGTCCGGCACTCCCGTAGCCGTTGCAATTTCAAATGCCGGGTGCCTCCAAGGTAGATGAATATAGACAGGTATATCGTGGCACTCTCGGTCTTAATTAGAATAACGACACTTTAACAGACCTTGTCTCATTTGTTTATATGGTTGCCTGGGTGATGGTAACTATGCACATACACTTTTCTTTTGCGAGCCGGGCTCCAAGGCTATGGACGTCACAACGCAGGGAGGTCCTCCCTATCCATGCGTCACGCTCCAGCCGGAAGTGGGCGGCCGCCTCTGATAGACACTTTTTTTGTTAGTTAGGTATTGTATAAATATGGTGACTTTGTATCCTATCTTTATTCCTGATGAAGGTCTTATAAATAAAGAGACCGAAACGTTGATAAGAAACACTGTTACAGTGTCGTTATTCTAATTAAGACCGAGAGTGCCACGATATACCTGTCTATATTCATCTACCTTGGAGGCACCCGGCATTTGAAATTGCAACGGCTACGGGAGTGCCGGACACGAGTCTACTATATCAATTGGAAACGGTAATTTCCAGTCAAGGCACCCTGCATTTAACTTAACATCCAGAAATCGGAGAATCAGCACGGTGTTGGCACGCACTTTTTTCACTTTCTCACTCTCATTTGAGTATGGACACTGCAATTACTTTGAATTCAAATGAAGTACCTGGATACAAACAGACAGCTTTAATTCGAGGTGAGCTCCTCAACCTATCGGACAGTGACGCTGAACGCATCCTACTAACGGACACATTGGTTCAAGCTTCAACTGAAGAAACAGCAGAGCAGAAATACTTCAAACTCTTGAAACTAAGAAAAAGAGAAACTGATTTTTATCTTCATGCTGTATCGCTGTCGGACTATTATAGGGATAAAAAAATCCCTCGTGGCTTTAGGATACACAATGTTCCTACAATAGGTCGACACAACAGCGATTTTTGTAGAAGGTGGGCGGCGGTGTTAAATAAGGCCTCCTTTGACTTGATACTCCTAGTAATCGAGGAGTCAAGGAGGCAGCTGCAAGTGGTCAAAGAAAAGATCAAGATCCTTGAAGACAGCAGCAAGACACTACTCACCAGCGACCCAGCCACTGATTGGATTACAAAATTAACGACACAAGTCGAAAAATACAAAAATGATTTAATTAAATTTAAATCTGACAAATTTGAAAAAGTAACCCAAGATTACGAAGAGAACAGGGTGTATGCCTGGGTCAACAACACCAAAGCAACCCTGAGACAGAACCGACCGCGTTACAACAGGAGAAGATTCAATCATTTGGATACTGAGCAGTCGAGTGGGGCACAGTCCACCAATAGTGACACAGACAATCAACCATCCACCTCCTCTGGTCGCCCCCCTTTAGGGGTACGTACACGGGCGCAGCTCGGAGAAACAAAGGCAAGAGGACGCGCCGTGGCAAGCAATGTGAGAGGCAAGCAAAAAGCGAAGCCTCAGAGGAGATGAACATATACAACTTATCTGCCAGAATATTTACACCTGTTGAAATGAGAGTGTTACAAAAAGGACTCAGCTTTGTGCCCACAAATAAACCACGCATGTTTGAATCATTAGTGGATGTCAACCTATTCAGTCGACAGCTCAGGCTCAAAGAATACTTCAATGCAAGACCTGTTGTCCCTAATATGATGCCTCAAAATCCTGTCAAAAAACGCAGTGTTTTTGACCCCCCCTCAAGTAACATAGCCATTAAGACTTTTACAAATGCTTTAACGTATCAAGTCAAAAAACTTGATACACTTCCCCAACAACAAGCCAACCTCACCCTTGAGGAATCCAAGGCTTTGCAACAGCTGGCAGGGTATACGGATGTCATTCTGAGACCAGCCGATAAGGGTGGGGCTTTGGTTATTCAGGACTTTGCTAAATATAGAGAAGAAGCCATGAGACAACTAGAGGATGTTAAAATCTACACAAGGCTGTCAAAAGATCCGACAGAGAAGTATTCGACAGAGTTGTCAAACCTACTACAGGAAGGAGTAATGCACCAGTGGATTACAATTGATACAGCAGATGCACTGTTGAAGAAAAACCCTGTAATTCCCATTTTTTATACAATACCAAAGCTGCACAAAAATAGTGTCGACCCACCGGGTCGACCTATAGTGTCGGCAAGGGACTCTGTCTTCTATGAAGTCTCCAAGTATTTGGACTTTTTCCTGCAGCCAGCAGTACAGAAAGAGAACACTTATCTTAAGGACACTAATACCTTTCTGGAGAAACTGCACGGATTAGGTGCCCTACCTGAGAATGCTTTCCTATGCACGGCGGATGTGGTAAGCTTGTATACCAATATACCATTAAGAAGGGGCTTACAGTCAGTACGTAATTTGATAACTGACAATGACTATTACTCTGGTCCTCATATCCCGTTTTTCATTGATTTGCTAGAATTGGCGCTGGACAGAAATTACTTTTTATTTGATAATATGTTTTTTAAACAAGAACAAGGCTGCGCGATGGGTAGCTGCGTAGCTCCAGCCTACGCCAACTCTTTTATGTTCAATGTGGAAAATGTATTATTTTTTGGGAAACAAGAATATTACAGCAAAATACATTTCTTTACACGCTTTATCGATGATTTGTTCATCATTTGGGTGGGATCCAAAGATGAGTTTGACCTAATGATGTTGAGCATTAACCAGTTAGACCCCGACATCAAATTTACGTATGAAATTAAAACAGACACAGTGCATTTTTTGGATGTTTCTGTGACTAAAACTGGTAACAAGCTAGACACATCCCTATACACAAAGCCGACAGTTGTGAACACACTTTTAAACTCATCTAGCTTCCATCCCCCAGCCCAAAAAAAGGGATTGCCATACTCCCAATTTTTACGGGTTCATAGGATATGTAGTGATGTAGTTGATGAGAAGATTCAAATGGAGAAAATGAGGAAAAAATTTCTCAGCAAGGGATACGCTAATAAAGCTCTGATGTTAGCAATGAAAAAAGCCCTTGACCAACCCAAACGACCCCAGCCCCCAACGGAGATTGTTGGAGACACTAAGATTGATAATTCAATTATCTTTGTAAGTAAATATAATAACGCCAGCGATACTCTAGTGGGAACAGCTAAGCATTTTTGGCCAATAATCCAGCAAGACCAGCACCTTACTTCACTTAAAAATAAATCCCTCATGCCATGCTACCGCAGAGGTAGAAATATTAAGGACCAGATTGTGCATACCAATATTTCAAACTTTAAAAAGGGTACAGAAGCCGGCTTTTTAAGTCGCAAACCAGGTGTTTATAAATGTCTGGGCTGTGCCACTTGTGCACATATGGAATCGGGGGATCATTTTTTTCACCCACACAGCGGCAAAAAAATTAATATTAAACATGTACTTACATGCAATAGCCAATACGTGGTCTATTTTATCAGATGCCCTTGCTCTAAATTCTATGTCGGCAAAACGAGCCGCCTTTTTAAGGAAAGAATGGGGCAGCACAGAAGTGCAATCAGGCAAATTCTAGCTGGGAAACAAATAGATCAGCCGGTGGCTAAACACTTTAAGCAAATGGGTCACAGTCTAGCCCAGCTTAAATATAAAATGATAGATCATGTCCCCCCCAACACTAGGGGAGGTGACAGGGATCTACAACTTTTAAGGATTGAGGCTAAGTGGATAGCGCAGCTCAATACGGTACAACCATATGGGCTGAATGAGTACCTATCCTTTACTAGCTTCCTCTGAATTTAAGTATTGTTTGCTTATAAGGTTCTGTCATTTTTATTTGATACGCTCTTTTGACCCGCTAAATGCGCATTTACCATGCTATATGATTATGAGTATATGCATTAACTTTATCAGTATGAAATTGTGATTATTTCTACATTGTTGTTGCAGGACCTTGTCTCATTTGTTTATATGGTTGCCTGGGTGATGGTAACTATGCACATACACTTTTCTTTTGCGAGCCGGGCTCCTAGGCAATGGACGTCACAACGCAGGGAGGACCTCCCTATCCATGCGTCACGCTCCAGCCGGAAGTGGGCGGCCGCCTCTGATAGACACTTTTTTTGTTAGTTAGGTATTGTATAAATATGGTGACTTTGTATCCTATCTTTATTCCTGATGAAGGTCTTATAAATAAAGAGACCGAAACGTTGATAAGAAACACTGTTACAGTGTCGTTATTCTAATTAAGACCGAGAGTGCCACGATATACCTGTCTATATATATATATATATATATATATATATATATATATATATATATATATATATATATATATATATATATATCCTGGTGCATGAGGGTGGCACTCCAGCAAAGAAGAACTCGGAAACCAATCAGGTGTACCAACGTTTCAAATGTATTTATACATTTTTCATCAGGGTGTATGAAAATACGATAGGTGGGTGGTCTGGCACTCTAGATGATTGTAGGCAATACCGAGGTGCCTTTCAAGTAATATACGAACTGGTATCCCCTCCTGCTACTGCACCAGCAACGAGATGGATTGAAAGGCGGCACTCACCGGATTTGTTTATAGAAAAATTGTTTTTAGTGCATAATAAACAAACAATTTATTTTGATGACTGACAACGTTTCAAAGCTTACGCTTTTTCCTCAGGTCAGATTAAAATTGCCATAGATGCGTGGTAATTGTGCAAAAAAGCCAACAGATAAACAATATCTTACCTGCCCATAAGACTTTATATGTGCATAGCGTGCAAACCATCTCTGTGAGGTGGACACGCCGGGCTTCCGGCCTCCGCCGTCATTCCGGCACGCCCCCCATGGGGGTGGTGAGTACACGTCACTGTGTACACCTTGCAGAGATGGATCGTGAAAAAAACAACAATGTGACAACAATGCAAACTTACAGATGGCGCCGGCCTTATTATTGCCGCCTATGGCGATGTTTCCGACACACGCCATGGCGCATACATGTAGCGAATCGCCGTGGCGCTTCACGACGAGTGCAATATCACAGACCAACCACCAGATGTCACTTTTAAAAACCTCATTTGCGCATGCGTAAGATTTGTGCTTCAGCGCGTGCATGATGCGCAGGAATTACATGAACTTTATTATACGATGAGCACCTCTCTAATGCCGCTGGCACGAGCGTGATCCAGTCTCTTCAGCCGAGAGTGCATCATGCTGATGCGGACAGAGAGTGTCGTACATGTACGTCATGGCCGGGAGGTACTTCCCGACACATGACGTACATGTACGTCATGGCTTCTAACTGTCACTGCGTCTATAGACGCAGTGACAGTTAGGAGATGTAGCCGCACAGAGGCTAATGCGTAACATCAAACACCGTACTGTAGTTCTAAAGGTTGTACGACACGGACGCTATGCGTCTCAGTATACAGTACAGTATTGTTCTAAAGGCGGTCACAATATTGGAAACTTGGTCACAATATGGTTTTGCAGCATTACGCATGACGCTCGAGCTAACGGGACGCTCGAGCTAATGAGACGCTCGAGCTAATGAGACGCTCGAGCTAATGAGACGCTCGAGCAGCAACGACGGTATCCGCTCCCCGTCGCTAGGCCCTGCTTTCCCCGTCAGCTCCTGACTGTTAAGCTACAGGCTGGGTGTAGAATCAGTCATGGTAGTATAGTAGTCATTACACTGTACAGTTCTTGGCTGTAGTGTAGTGGTTATCTGCATGGTGTTTCACGCCGGAGACCCGTGTTCGATTACGGCGTTAAACCTTTAATATTATAGTATCAAATTTTACAGTTTTAACTAAGATATAATTATTGACAATATACTGTGTGATTAAAATATAATTATTTATATTTACAGTATAGTATTACATTTTACAGTATATTGTATAAGTAATTTATTACAGTATATAAAAACTACTGATAAACTACTGATAAACTACTGTACCCACTACTCAGCGGCGGGCGCACAGAATGGGACGCTGTTCCGCACAGGACGCACGGCGCATAGCACGCACGGCGCATAGCACGCACGGCGCATAGGACGCACGGCGCACACGCTAATGCAGTGTACTGTAGGCGCCATTATCTGTATCGCTAGTATCTGTTCAGTACAGTATGTCGGACACTGGCAGAGTCAGGAGGGCAAGGCCCTTTGGCAGAGGGGAGCTCCTCACCCTGGTGGCTTGGCGGGACAGGCTCCTGGTCTCTAATCGGGAGATTGTGGAGGCCTACCAGGGGGCCCGTCAAGCCATCAGGGTGAGGTTCCATAGAGACAGGCCAGTTAGGAGCCTCCAGAGGAGATGGTCCGACCTGGTCCGTCGGGACCCTCAACTGCTGCACTCCCTCAGGCAAAGTAAGTACTGTACATACTGTACCTGTACAATGTTGAGTGCTATTGTATACAGTATTTTTTTACTTGTTGCCATGGTGGATTTTACAGTATACTGTACCTGTATTTTTTTTTAATGTGCTGATTGCTGTACAACTGTTCAGGTAGATTTTACAGAACTTGCTATTAGAATTAGAATTTAGAATTAGGGGGTGTGTCATTCTCCACCTGAAGGGTGTGTCTACAGTACTTCCATACAGTACACTACTGTACTGTACATGGAGATACTGTATTGTGTGTGGGGGGGGGGCGCTGACCTGGACAGAGAGGTTTTTTGGACCGGGTCTGAGAGCGCCAGAGTCAGCTGTTCAGCAGTGGTATTGATACAGATTTGGGGGGAGCAGTATTAGACAGGTCCTTCTGAGCATTGTTCCGCTCTCCAACTCCAGGGCCTGGACCCCACTTCTTACATTCCCATTCCTGCAGCCACCAGACCTGGTTTCCAGCCCATGGTTGGGGTGATGTCAACATGTTAACCCCCGGAATCCATGGCAGATCATGTACTGTACAGTAAATTCTTTGCAATGAGCATGTTAATCCCTTCCAGAGTGTGCAACACCTGGAAGACCAGGTTCATCCCATGGCAACGAGCATGTTAACCCCCTAATATGCAATGAGCATTATAGTGTGTGTAGTAATGGGTAATGGACATTATGGAATGTGGTAAAATACTGTACATACTGTACTGTAATACAGTAGGTACTGTACAGTATTTTGGTGTACAGTATGGCATAATGTGTAGGACTAATGAGAGAGAGATGGAGATTGCTGCTACAGTACTGTGCAGTATTTCAGGGAGTCTCCTGCTGAAGAGGGAAGGCAACTACTGTATGCTGTACAGTACATGCTTGTTGCCATGGGTGATTTCCTACAGCATTGGTTTTCATGACATACTGTACAGTACTGTACAGTAAATTGTGGGCCCTTACAAACTTTTGATATGGGGCCTACAAATACTGTATCTGCAGTAATTACAGTATGCCTTACGCACTGTATTTCTTATTTTTCCAGGTATCAGCAGGATGACGCTGCGGGAGAGACAGCACCGCCACTGTAAGTACAGTACAGTATACTGTATACAGTACAGAGCGGAACATTGCATATTGACTTTCAAACATGTGGGATACTGTACAGGACCACAGCATTTCATCCCTCCTGGAATGGGTCATTTTGGCAGGTACTGTACTGTACTGTACTGTTATGTACTGCACAGTACAGTATGTACTGTAGTGTTGATACAGTACCTTAACACATTGTACTTTATAGTACAGTATGTTCGTGTTAGAGAATATACAGTACTGTACAGCACAGTAGTTTTTTTGTGTGCTTTTCCGCAGTCCCAGTGGATGTCGCAGCTCCAGAAAGCCTCCCTGCCGCCACCCAGGAGGAGAGGGCCACCTCTGCCCCCACCCAGCTGGAGGAGGAGTCTCTGAGCGCGGTTGGTAAGTATTGTACAGTATAACACCAGGGCTCTCACCATCTGTACCGGAAAAGTATTTTTGAACAGGCTCCAGCATGTACTGAGGCCCTTGTTCTTCTTCACTCTCTGACAAAATCCTTCTTGGATGGACAAACCCATGTGCACTGCAGGTGAGGCAGGTGTTACTGGACTTGCGCAGAGAGAATTACAGTATCTACTGTACAGTAGATTTGGGTGTGTCATTTTGCACTGCCTCGCCTGCTGTGCACATGGGTTTGTCCATCTACTGTGGGGAGGATTTTGTCAGAGAGTGAAGCAGAGTAAGGGCATCAGTTCCTGCTGGAGCCTGTTCAAAAATACCCCTGCTTGCACGATACACCCTCTTTATTTTGTCCTTTTTTTTTTTGACATTTGCAGCTCCAGAAAGCCTCCCTGCCGCCACCCAGGAGGAGAGGGCCACCTCTGCCCCCACCCAGCTGGAGGAGGAGTCTCTGAGCGCGGTTGGTAAGTATTGTACAGTATAACACCAGGGCTCTCACCATCTGTACCGGAAAAGTATTTTTGAACAGGCTCCAGCATGTACTGAGGCCCTTGTTCTTCTTCACTCTCTGACAAAATCCTTCTTGGATGGACAAACCCATGTGCACTGCAGGTGAGGCAGGTGTTACTGGACTTGCGCAGAGAGAATTACAGTATCTACTGTACAGTAGATTTGGGTGTGTCATTTTGCACTGCCTCGCCTGCTGTGCACATGGGTTTGTCCATCTACTGTGGGGACCCCTCCACCGGACCACTGTACTCACTGCCTGGCTCCTGGTCCTCCTGCTGCTCCACCTCCTCCTCCTGTTCCTTCTCGGTGTCGAGGAGAACCGCCTCTTCTACCCGGGTGTGGCCTAGTGATGCTGCATTAAAAATAAAAAAAAAATAAAAACATTGTAAACGTACTGTACTGTAAAGTAAATTCCCTTCTACTTTTAGAACTCCATAGAACGGTTGTGTCAAAGTCATGGCCCTCCAATTGTTGTGGAAGTACTGTACACATCCCAACCAGCATGCCATGCCACAGTTTTAACAATCCATCATACTGTACTGTATACAAAAAGTGGCATGCTGGGATGTGTACATATGTACTGTACAACCAGCAAAGGCCCAAAGGCTGCGTGACACTCAATGCAGTGCACCCCAAAGTGAATGCCTTCGCTGAACGGCATCTTCAGTTCCTCCAGAACCACCTGCACTTCCAACCACTTCAACAGCCAACCCCCACCTCCGCATCCCACAAAGCACCCCCTCCACCGGACCACTGTACTCACTGCCTGGCTCCTGGTCCTCCTGCTGCTCCACCTCCTCCTCCTGTTCCTTCTCGGTGTCGAGGAGAACCGCCTCTTCTACCCGGGTGTGGCCTAGTGATGCTGCATTAAAAATAAAAAAAAATAAAAACATTGTAAACGTACTGTACTGTAAAGTAAATTCCCTTCTACTTTTAGAACTCCATAGAACGGTTGTGTCAAAGTCATGGCCCTCCAATTGTTGTGGAAGTACTGTACACATCCCACCCAGCATGCCATGCCACAGTTTTAACAATCCATCATACTGTACTGTATACAAAAAGTGGCATGCTGGGATGTGTACATATGTACTGTACAACCAGCAAAGGCCCAAAGGCTGCGTGACACTCAATGCAGTGCACCCCAAAGTGAATGCCTTCGCTGAACGGCATCTTCAGTTCCTCCAGAACCACCTGCACTTCCAACCACTTCAACAGCCAACCCCCACCTCCGCATCCCACAAAGCACCCCCTCCACCGGACCACTGTACTCACTGCCTGGCTCCTGGTCCTCCTGCTGCTCCACCTCCTCCTCCTGTTCCTTCTCGGTGTCGAGGAGAACCGCCTCTTCTACCCGGGTGTGGCCTAGTGATGCTGCATTAAAAATAAAAAAAAATAAAAACATTGTAAACGTACTGTACTGTAAAGTAAATTCCCTTCTACTTTTAGAACTCCATAGAACGGTTGTGTCAAAGTCATGGCCCTCCAATTGTTGTGGAAGTACTGTACACATCCCACCCAGCATGCCATGCCACAGTTTTAACAATCCATCATACTGTACTGTATACAAAAAGTGGCATGCTGGGATGTGTACATATGTACTGTACAACCAGCAAAGGCCCAAAGGCTGCGTGACACTCAATGCAGTGCACACCAAAGTGAATGCCTTCGCTGAACGGCATCTTCAGTTCCTCCAGAACCACCTGCACTTCCAACCACTTCAACAGCCAACCCCCACCTCCGCATCCCACAAAGCACCCCCTCCACCGGACCACTGTACTCACTGCCTGGCTCCTGGTCCTCCTGCTGCTCCACCTCATCCTCCTCTTCCTCCTCGGTGTCGAGGAGAACCGCCTCTTCTTCCCGGGTGTGGCCTAGTGATGCTGCATTAAAAAAAAAAAAAAAACATTGTAAACGTACTGTACTGTACAGTAAATTCCCTTCTACTTTTAGAACTCCATAGAACGGTTGTGTCAAAGTCATGGCCCTCCAATTGTTGTGGAAGTACTGTACACATCCCACCCAGCATGCCATGCCACAGTTTTAACAATCCATCATACTGTACTGTATACAAAAAGTGGCATGCTGGGATGTGTACATATGTACTGTACAACCAGCAAAGGCCCAAAGGCTGCGTGACACTCAATGCAGTGCACCCCAAAGTGAATGCCTTCGCTGAACGGCATCTTCAGTTCCTCCAGAACCACCTGCACTTCCAACCACTTCAACAGCCAACCCCCACCTCCGCATCCCACAAAGCACCCCCTCCACCGGACCACTGTACTCACTGCCTGGCTCCTGGTCCTCCTGCTGCTCCACCTCATCCTCCTCTTCCTCCTCGGTGTCGAGGGGAACCGCCTCTTCTTCCCGGGTGTGGCCTAGTAATGCTGCATTAAAAAAAAAAAAAAAAAACATTGTAAACGTACTGTACTGTACAGTAAATTCCCTTCTACTTTTAGAACTCCATAGAACGGTTGTGTCAAAGTCATGGCCCTCCAATTGTTGTGGAAGTACTGTACACATCCCACCCAGCATGCCATGCCACAGTTTTAACAATCCATCATACTGTACTGTATACAAAAAGTGGCATGCTGGGATGTGTACATATGTACTGTACAACCAGCAAAGGCCCAAAGGCTGCGTGACACTCAATGCAGTGCACCCCAAAGTGAATGCCTTCGCTGAACGGCATCTTCAGTTCCTCCAGAACCACCTGCACTTCCAACCACTTCAACAGCCAACCCCCACCTCCGCATCCCACAAAGCACCCCCTCCACCGGACCACTGTACTCACTGCCTGGCTCCTGGTCCTCCTGCTGCTCCACCTCATCCTCCTCTTCCTTCCTACAGTACACCGCATTGTTGATCCCTATTCACACACAGCCCCAATTGTTTATGGTGTACTGTACAGTACATGTACTGTAGGGTGTGGATTGAAATGTCGAATGACATAATGTCGAATGTCAAAATGTCGACACCACAATGTCAAATGTGTAAAAATGTCGACATGGGTTAATGTCGACATTTCAAAAATGTCGACTGCCATAATGTTGACTGGGGTTATGTCGAATTGCTCTTTTGGGTTTTTTTTGGCCCGAAATGTCAACAGTGTCGACATGGACACTATTGACATAGTGAATCGGACCCTCGCATCGCTCGCTTCGCTCGCGATGCTTAGGGCATTTTTACACATTTGACATTGTGGTGTCGACATTTTGACATTCGACATTATGTCATTCGACATTATGACCGCATCCCGTACTGTGAAAGTGCGCCGTTGATATGGTCTGCTGCCCAGGGCCCACACAGACCATATCGACGGTGCTCTCTAGAGCCGCCAACCCCCCCTCCCTGTACCCCCCTCGGTACAGTACTGTGCTTACAGCGCCTGATGGCCTGAAGTCTCTCAGGATCCCTCCTGACCAGGTCACTCCAGCGCCGCTCTAAGGAGCGGATAGACCGCTGACGGCCAGTGTCCCTAAGGATAGCCCTGCGGGTCTTTCTGTAGGCCTTCATTTTCTCCTTGTTGCTGGAGAGAGTCCTGTCTCTCCAGCGCACAAGGTGCCTCAGCTCCCGGGTGCTGTACGGGCCCTCTCTGCGCTCCGCCATTGTACTGTACAATGCAGTGGTGCACAGCATACAGTACAATAAAGCACAGGTGACGCAAAATTTCGGCGCGGGGGTCCTAGACACATGACTTTCATCATGCGCCCAAAACTTTATTTAAAAGAGTTTGGAGATACTAAATCGCTAGGACATACTGTACTGTATAGTTTTATTAAATATCATTCTACAAAATACTGTACACACTGTATTCCAATAGAAAAAACCCTGAGGATGGCCCGCCAGCTCTGGAAGCACGTCTGGCACGGCCCGCCCCTTCGTGGATTCTTTGCTCTGCAGGAGATGTTGAAGTGTAATGACCTGTATTAGCCGACCCCCTCCACCCCTGGGGGGAGGGGAGGAGGCGCTTGACTTCATTACTCCTTGCAAGAGACAATACAGTATTGCAGCGTGTGAAATACTGTAGGGCTTTCTTAAACCAGTCACCCCCGGCAAACCTCGCACTGGACGCTTCAACTCATACTGTAACTCTTGGTCCTCGCGGAGGTTCAGTCGCATTAGCGGCTAAATCTCCCGAGTGTACTATCTAGATTCGGCCGCAGATGCGCCTGAACCTCCGTGAAGTCTGGTCTGTCAGGACTCGGCTTGTGAATCCTTCAGTACACATTTAGTGGTCTACGCTAGCTTTATTGATTACTGTGCATTTATAAATAAATAAATGAATGAATGAATAAATAAATAAACATCAAAATTATCTTACAACCCCCTCCCCTCCGTAATCGAACTCGGGCCTCCTGCTTGGATTGCCGCGCAGCTAACCACTAGACTACTGCACGGTCATGTAAACCGTGGCAGGAGGAGGAGGAGCAGCAGTTGTGATGGCAAAACCAGTACCCCTGCAGCCTCTGAGACGCCCCCCTGGCGAGAACCCCGAGGACGGCACGGCCCGCCCCTTCGTGGATTCTTTGCTCTGCAGGAGATGTTGAAGTGTAATGACCTGTATTAGCCGACCCCCTCCACCCCTGGGGGGAGGGGAGGAGGCGCTTGACTTCATTACTCCTTGCAAGAGACAATACAGTATTGCAGCGTGTGAAATAGGGCTTTCTTAAACCAGTCACCCCCGGCAAACCTCGCACTGGACGCTTCAACTCATACTGTAACTCTTGGTCCTCGCGGAGGTTCAGTCGCATTAGCGGCTAAATCTCCCGAGTGTACTATCTAGATTCGGCCGCAGATGCGCCTGAACCTCCGTGAAGTCTGGTCTGTCAGGACTCGGCTTGTGAATCCTTCAGTACACATTTAGTGGTCTACGCTAGCTTTATTGATTACTGTGCATTTATAAATAAATAAATGAATGAATGAATAAATAAATAAACATCAAAATTATCTTACAACCCCCTCCCCTCCGTAATCGAACTCGGGCCTCCTGCTTGGATTGCCGCGCAGCTAACCACTAGACTACTGCACGGTCATGTAAACCGTGGCAGGAGGAGGAGGAGCAGCAGTTGTGATGGCAAAACCAGTACCCCTGCAGCCTCTGAGACGCCCCCCTGGCGAGAACCCCGAGGACGGCACGGCCCGCCCCTTCGTGGATTCTTTGCTCTGCAGGAGATGTTGAAGTGTAATGACCTGTATTAGCCGACCCCCTCCACCCCTGGGGGGAGGGGAGGAGGCGCTTGACTTCATTACTCCTTGCAAGAGACAATACAGTATTGCAGCGTGTGAAATAGGGCTTTCTTAAACCAGTCACCCCCGGCAAACCTCGCACTGGACGCTTCAACTCATACTGTAACTCTTGGTCCTCGCGGAGGTTCAGTCGCATTAGCGGCTAAATCTCCCGAGTGTACTATCTAGATTCGGCCGCAGATGCGCCTGAACCTCCGTGAAGTCTGGTCTGTCAGGACTCGGCTTGTGAATCCTTCAGTACACATTTAGTGGTCTACGCTAGCTTTATTGATTACTGTGCATTTATAAATAAATAAATAAATAAATAAATAAATAAATAAATGAATGAATAAATGAATAAATAAATAAATAAACATCAAAATTATCTTACAACCCCCTCCCCTCCGTAATCGAACTCGGGCCTCCTGCTTGGTTTGCCTCGCAGCTAACCACTAGACTACTGTACTGTCATGTAATCCGTGGCAGGATGTGATGGCAAAACCAGTACCCCTGCAGCCTCTGAGACGCCCCCCTTGCGAGAACCCCGAGGACGGCCCGCCAGCGTCTGATACCTGTAGTTCTTTCATGGATTGTCTGAGTTTGTCCTTTCATAGATTAGTGCTGTCATGTACTGTAGTACTGTACTTTATTTTAGCGCAAGTCGATACCGTCCAACTCTGGAAAGGCAGGAGGCACTTTGACTTCAGCGCCTCCTCCATTTGCTCACTTGTACTGTATTGTACGTTCACTAGTGTCTCATTTTAATTTACTTTACTGTACTGTACTGTACTTTATCATTTCCCACGAGCACCTCATCGTGCATGAGCGTCTAATCGCGCACGAGCTTCTCATACAGTATAGTAATACGGCGAATGGAGGAATCACTCCGACTGTATCTTGATGGAGCATTAGCCACCCAGTGGTGGCAGATTGTATTACATGGCGAGCAACCATGTCGCTTGGCGGACGCCAGCGCCATAAAAATATCGATGCGCCAGAACCTCCGCCATGGCGTCCAGGCGGCAATAATAAGGCCGGCGCCATCTGTAACGTGAATCGTGAAAACAAAATATAGTGTTAGTGCTTGGTGGTGTGCTATGTCCATACATGGGATAAGTCAGAAAAGTGGAGAAAGTAATGGTTAAATTAATTACAGTGACGGTGCTGGTATAAATGTGAATTAATTGGTGTATGTGAGAAGATAATAGTGAACTTTGAATAAAATAATTAAAAAGTGGTATGTGACATCGTTTAGTAATCAGATGCTAATACTTTAGCTGAATAAATAATAAACATGTATTTTATGCTCTTATTTAACAAATCTAGTCATGTTTATCTTTATACAATTGATGGTCTTCACTAGTGGTATGTTCCATTCAAAGTCATAAAATACATGTTCCGAGTTGGAAACCCAGTTAAGTGACATCAATACATATCGGCCGTTGGAGGTGGATCCCACCCCACAATACCAACGTGAATTGGAACTGGTACTGCAAGAGGCCGTACAGGCCAACATTATGAAGATGGATTTGGCTCAGGTGTTATTTCAAAAATTTCCGGTAACACCCATCATATATACTGTTCCAAAATTCCATAAGTCTGTCAACCTATTATTGGCCAACCTATTATTAGTGCCAACAATTCACTATATCAGCCGACTTCAAAATATCTGGACATTATTCTCCAACCTTACATCCAACAGCAGCCTACATTCATCCGGGATACTTCTGCATTTTTATCACGTCTTCAAGAATTTACCGTAGTCCCCGATCATACAGTACTTGTCACACTTGACGTTAGTAGTCTGTATACGTCCATCCCCCAGGCAGAGGCGTAGCGAGGGCGGTGCCGGCGGAGCACACGCTCAGGGCGCAGGAAGATAGTATGGCGCTGGAGCTGTGCCTGTGCTGGCACCGCCAGCTCGCCCGCCCGCTACCTGCCAGCCCCCCCTGTCAGTGTGTGTGTCCATGTGCGCACCGCCCGCCCGCTCGTGGCTTTCCCACTGTGTCCAGGAGAGAGACGCGCTGTGCTGCTATGCAATATTCATATCTCCCGCTGGCTGGACCACTAGCCAATGGGCGCTTGCGGTCCAGCAGCCAATCAACTGGTGGCTGCTAGACCGCGAGCGCCTATTGGCTAGTGGTCCAATGGGAGATATGAATATTGCATAGCAGCACAGCGCGTCTCTCGCCCGGACACAGCGGGGGAGCCGTGAGTGGGTGGGTAGTGCGCACATGGACACACACACTGACAGGGGGAGAGGTCGGTGTACAGCTGCATCGGCTGTCAGTGTGTCAGCACAGGGGGAGGGAGGTGGGGTGCGTAACCCCAGATATTGGTGGCTAAGAGGGAGATCCGTCCGTACGCTCAAGTGTACGCCACTCCCCATTGTCGGTGTTTGTGACCGTCCGTTTGCGGCTGTTCTGAGGGCGGACTTTCGTTCACCGCTTGCGTACGGGAAACGTCCGGCGAGACGAACCGTATGTACGTTTCACCGACCTAACCAGAATAAGGCCCAAAGTAACACTTACAGGCAGGTAAGTAGCAACATTTAAATGCTTTATTAGCATTGTCATCAGGCTCAAATACAAAGACATGTAGACATACCTACTGTATATACACCAGTACAGTGACAGAAGGGAGTCCCGGACTTCCGGGTCCGTGTGACATCATTGCGCCATTGGCGCACTACTAGTGACTAACATCCATCACCAAGACAACAGCCCTAAACAATGTAGGGAAACAACAAACACGTAAAACAAACACATTAAAAACAAGCACAAAGAATCATGGCAATGTATGTATATATGAGCAATCATCATAACTACGTATTTGAGGGAATGTTACCAGCTCTAGCGTGCGGATTCCCAATACTCAGTGGGTTAAGGGTACTTATCAAGCCACGCATACTGGCCGGCTCAAGCATGGATACTAATAGTAAATGCATCTCACGTCAAGGGGAGGATATACACATGAAGATAAAGAATAAAGTGTCCCAGAGCCACTAAGTATATCAGGAATACAGCTAATTTGTGACTAAATGCTTAAGAAGTAAAATACTATAACATAAGCAATTATCTGAAAGTATCACAAAAAGACACACAATACACATGCACAAAAGCACAAAATATCAGTTGCGGGTAAGGCAGCTGATGCCCAAATTTTCGTTTAATTCTTTTGGTGCCAGGTGGCTGGGGGACCATCGATGGCAAAGGTGGCTGACCAGTGCCGCTGGGGGAGCCGGGAAAACATGTGATGTTCCCCCAGCGGCCATATCGCATCACCGCCGCCCACACCCCCTCCCGCTCGCATCACCGCCACCTGCCCACCCTCCTGCGTCACCGTCGCCTCACCACCCTCCCGCTGCTTTGCCGGCTGCCTGGCAATGGCTACACTGACAACGTACCCAAAACTACATTGTCAGCGGAGCGTAGCTGGGCACCCGGCTAACATATAAGTACCAAAATGTGTTACAAATATCCAAACTGTGTTACCTGCGGGTATTTACAGACCCCTCGTTCCATCACCCTTTAACTGGGATTTTTTTTATTAGTTACATCTTACTTGCACTAGCAAGTACTGTATGTCATTTATGTCATTTCATGCCCATGTTCCCTGCATTATGTAGGTAAAATGAAACGTCAATACCGAGAACGGATGGCACTACATCAGTCCGCCATAAAGGCGGCTCTGAACAAAGGGACCAGTGAGCAGTGAGCAGCTGGTAGCCAGGAATTTTGCCATGGCAAGACAAGCTATTCGCTATAAAATCATCGACTAAAGGGCCCCATACATCAGCAATTAATTGTGACGGTACTTGTTTCCTAGCACGGCCACAACGATTTAGATCGTTGTGGTCGTAAGATAAAAAATCGGATCGATCGCATCGCATGCGATTTGGTCGCATACGATGCGACCGATCCGACCGACCGATTTTTCACCCGATTTTTTTTTTTTTTTCACCAGATTTGTTTCAATTGCCCCCCCAAATGTTACTAAGTGTGCTAGACCCCACGATAGACGTCAACCCGAAGCGTGGCGAGCGCAGCGAGCCCGCGAGGGGCGGCGGTGCGCGTCCTCCGACCTTTTCATTCCCCTACTATCCACGTCGGCGTGGAGTTGAGAATATATAGTGTGGCGAGCGCAGCGAGCCACCGAGCCCGAAGCGTGGCGAGCGCAGCGAGCCCCGCGAGGGGACGCGTATAACTTCACAGGTATACGCGTCCCCTCGCGGGGCTCGCTGCGCTCGCCACGCTTCGGGCTCGGTGGCTCGCTGCGCTCGCCACACTATATATTCTCAACTCCACGCCGACGTGGATAGTAGGGGAATGAAAAGGTCGGAGGACGCGCACCGCCGCCCCTCGCGGGCTCGCTGCGCTCGCCACGCTTCGGGTTGACGTCTATCGTGGGGTCATGGCGGGCACATAAAAAATGTGAAATGGGTCATATTGGCCCATTTCACCTTTTTTATCATTTTTCCCTATGTGAGATGGACTTAATCAAGTCCATCTAATCTTGTGCCATTATAATGGCACAAGACCAACGCGATCCTCCCGATTTCAATGTTAAAAGATTTTTTAACATTGAAGTCTATGGAAAAATCGGGTGAATCGGTCGGTCGCATCGCGGCCGATTTTAATTGGTCGCGACCGACCGATTGACCCGATTTCTGTCATTCAAAGTGAAAAAATTGTAAAAAATCGCCCACATCGTGAGGATCGTGTCCCTTAATTAAGAGCCACGATCACTCACGATTGTGGCCGTTCTAGGAAACAAGTACCATTGTGACAATTTTCAGATATGGAGATGATTGCCACAATTAATTTTAGATGTGTGGGCTCCCCCTTTTGGCAATCCCAATCAAAATCGCCAATCGATTGCTTAATCAGGTTTTTAAACATGTTTAATAATCTGGTATTATCTGCAGATCTTTTTTTATATGTGTGGGCATTCCCAATTCATCTTCTTCATCTATTTACATTATGAACAGCAATCGATTGGGCAATTTCCAGATATGAAGATGCAATCTTTAGATGGAAAAATCTGCCGATCACTGAAATAAATCTGTAATGTGTGGGCAAGTCCAATAGATTGTAGAATCCATTTATCTGGCCAAAAAATCCCTGGATCTGGAAATCCATTAATTGTGATTGCTGATGTATGGGGCCCTTTAGTTCCATCTTCGATACGAGGAGGAGATAGGCGGAAAAAGCTCCAGCAATTGGAATCCTCTTGGATTCAAAATTAGGTACTCTGGCCCCAAAGGGACAAAAGGAATCACTGGGGCTGAGTTGTTTTTTGTAGGATTAATATCAACTAAAATTCTAAAAGGTATATTGCTATGACCGTGGATATTCAGCCAGAGGGTTCCATTTAATTTTCCTTGTGTCCCAGTGCATAATACTTAGCGAAAATAAATTATATCAATATTTTTATATTACAGCTGGTTTGTGAGCATGACTTTTAGGGGCAGCAATAAGGATTTTCTCTATTTAGAACCTCTTGTCATATTCCCATTAAGTTTTCAGTATACTGTAAAAGTTATTTTCTTATTGCAACTTTATATTGATATGGATAGATTGCTATTTTAATTAGATGATTATGGAGTAATGATCACGGTTGTTTTCACTTATTACACATTTTTTGTTATCACGCTGAGTTTTCAATTTTTTTATGTATATTTAATTTTCATGTTTAGTCTATATCATCATAATGCTGGATATACCTAGGTTTTATTCCCTGATCACTTTGTTATTTTGTGGAACATCCTTCTATTTCATTTCACATTGCTGGCACCATGAATACTATTGTTTACTGATTGCCAGGTAATTGTGAGCAGCTGGATGACATTACTTCCGGGTGACCCATGTCCCGGTCAAGAAGCAGGAAGCTGATGGAGGCGCTCATCTCCCTGACCTGGTCTTTATTTAAATGGTGAGTGTTATTTATTCATTTATACGCTGTTCTTAATAAAAGAGCTATATGCGCTGAAACATCAAACTTTAAGATGTCTCCCTGAGTTATTTATACAAGTCCGAGGATTCGACTGGAAATTCAAAGTTGGTTGCATCACCTGATGCGACCAACTTTGAATTTCCAGTCGAATCCTCAACAGACCTGTTTGAATAAAACCAAAGTTGGATGGTTTAAATGTACCGGGTGCACAACCTGCCAATCAATGAATAGTGGTAGTTCTTTCTGCAATCCCCATAGTGGGAAGAAAATGGACATACTTTACCGACTGACTTGTATGTCAGAGTATGTTATTTACCTTTTAAAGTGCCCGTGTGGGCTCACCTACATGGGGAAGACAATGTGTACATTTCAAAAGAGAATGGCCACTTACCGGTCAAGTATTAGAGCTGTGTTGACAACTGGTAAGAGCGACAAACCAGTTACGAGACAGTTCTTGCAGAAGACACACCCCCTATCCTCAATAAGGAGTATGATCATTAATCATGTACCAATACTATCAAGGGGAGGTGATAGGGCCAGAATATTGCTGCAGAAGGAAGCAAGGTGGATACACCTGCGGGACACTATTAACCCATGAGGACTGAATGAAAGTAACCATCTAAGATGTTTCTTGGAACAACAATGATAAGAGTAATTGGTACCATAGGAATAAGGGATTAGGAAAGGTATATGAGAACAGTAGGATAAAGGGTTGCATGGCTAGCTACATGCATCTTTTTCCTTGAATGTTATTGTTTTTAATAAAAAAAAAATCATTGGTTTATGGATCAAACTCGGGACCCAAGAGTCTCCATGGAGGGAGATGAGGGCCCCTTGTGATCCAATGGATTATATGTGATATACGGTATGTATGTCTTGTCTAGTTTGTTATATTATTGTAACATGTAGGTGGCGGATGGCAGCCTGTCTAACGGAGATCAGTGTATTAATTCAGGTGCCGTACGGGGTCCCGACAGTCGGGATCCCGACAGTCATTAACCCGACATCGGGATCCCGACTATTAAAACACAGACGGTCGGGTTCCCGACGGCCGTCAGCTATTTTCCCTCGTGGGGGTCCACAACCCCCATAGAGGGAGAATAGAATAGGTGGCGAGTGTAGCTCGCCACCGAGCCCGCAAGGGGCTTTGTTGTGCTGGCCACGCTGTCTGAGACCAGGCAGTCGGGATCCTGACGTCGGCGAATCATACCACACCCATTAATTCTCACCCACACCTTTACAAAGGGGCGACTAATCCACGAAACGTTGGTTTTTGCATGTTCTCTAATACAAGATTTTTTGAAAAAAATCCCGTCTGAGTGCCGCCATTTGTTCCCATTCTACTTTATATATACATATATATTTAGTGTGTGTAAATTTGTACATGCAGATGATTGTTGCACCCCGTTGGTGGTTCTTACCACCTTTAATTGTATATAAGTAATTTTAGTTTTGGCAATACCACCTTGCTAATTGAGGGTTTGCTTCTAAGCAATAGTTTTTGTCTTATACTGTATGTTTCTACTTTAGCTCTCTAGCAAACTATGATGACATTTATATTTTAGTTTCTTTACACTAAACTGCTAATCTTAGCCTATTTTAGTACTTTTGTTGCACCCGATTTAATTGGTTGTAAAAGTTTTGGTCTTATCCCTGATTTATGGTGGGTTTTGGTTGCACCCTGATTTTTTCATTTTTGTCCAGTGCTGTAACATTTCAGATTTTGCTACGAATTATGTTATGTTGCACATTATGTTCATTTACAGTAGAAATTGCTACTGTTCACTCAGGATTTGGTACTTGTGTATTATCTGGGCGCCCGATTTTTTCATCGGGTCGGGAAAATCGCGTCGATTGCATCGCATGCGACCAAATTGCACATGCGATGCGATCGACGCGATTTTGCCATAGGAATCTATGTTAAATTGTTCCAAATGGTCCCTGACACCTGATTTCACATTAGGGGCAATGTTAAATGCCCCCTAGGCCCCCCCATTAGGTGTATGCCCCCTCATTATTAACGCCACAACACCATCAATGCCAATCCGAAGCGTGGCGAGCACAGCGGGCCCGCGAGGGGCGGCGGTATGCGTCCTCCGAATTTTTTTATACCACCCCCATTACCCAAGTTGGCGTGCAGTTGATTCTATATAGTGTGGCGAGCGCAGCGAGCCACCGAGCCTGAAGTGTGGCGAGAGCAGCAAGCCCTGCAAGGGGACGCGGAATACGAGCCTGAAGCGTGGCGAGCACAGTGAGCCCCGCGAAGGGACGCGGATTACTTAACATGTATTTCGCGTCCCCTCGCAGGGCTTGCTTTGCTCGCCACACTTCGGGCTCGCATCCTTCGTCCGCTCGCCACGCTTCGGCCTCTGTGGCTCGCTGCGCTCACCACACTATATAGAATCAACTCCATGCTGACGTGGATAGTGGGGGTGTGAAAAGGTCGGAGGACGCGTACCGCCGCCCCTCGCGGGCTCGCTTCGCACGCCATGCTTCGGGTTGGCATTGATGGTGGGGTGGCATTAACAATGCGGGGGCATTTGGGCTAATACACCTAATGGGGGGACCCTGGGGGGCATTTAACATTGCCCCTAATGTGAAATCGGGTGTCAGGGACCATTTGGAACCATTTAACATTGATTCCTATGGAAAAATCGCGTTGATCGTGTCGATCGCATCGCATGCGCGATTTGGTCGCATGCGATGCGTTTGACGCGATTTTAACGCAAAATCGCGTCGGTCGCATCGCATTGCATGCCTTAAGTTAAGACATGCAATTTTCAGCATCGGGTGCCCAGATAATACACAAGTACCAGTTTTTTTTTTTTATATGGAAAAGTGCAAAATGCTGGGTTTGCAGAGAACAGTGTTTTGTATCTAGGAATAAAGCAACGCGTTTGTCCAATAGAGAGACAGAAATACACAGCTAAAAGGTAAATCCATAATACATAAATACGAGCTTTCCGTCTATCATTGTATAGTGCATCATAGGCTAAATAATTAGGAATTGATATTTCTAGGATGGAGGTCCCCTTTAGGTTGTAGATACATATCATGAACTCTCTAACCAGGGATCTTAGGTGAAGACTAATATTTTGGCAGCTCTACACTTCTTCTTGTTCTGAATGCGCTCATCCTTGCCATTGTCTAACATAAATAGAGGCGGTGCCATATCAACCCTGCAGCAATGTCAAAATTTCCCACCTCTCTCCCATAAATTTTTATTCCGAGAATTTGCTTTATTGCTGACTAATTACTGGTTGTCTTTGCTGAACGGTGATGACTCATGAACTCATAAAGGTGTTTCCCTTATGAATTCTTGTAATACGTCTCCATTGTCTGCAGGTAATTTCACATAACACATTTATATATTTCAGCTAATGTGCTGAAGTGTTTTTATTTATAGGCATATGATATGGATTTGATTTTAACACAACAAATGTTCACATTTTGCCTGCAGTCTGCCTTTATAGCCATAATTACAATGTAGAGTCTGCCCTCCTTGACCATTGATGAATACACTTGGTAAGTGATGTCATTGGCTGAGTCATACTGTACCGCCATGTGATGCTTGCACAGGAACATTAGAAAGAAAGCTTAGTCCAAAGGCAACACAACTCATACGTGCATGTCTGGCTTATTGACCTTTTTATGTTTGACATGATGCCTCTGTAACAGCCACGTTCATTTGCTCCTCCCCAAAATAAAAATAAATCGCTGAATAATTTATGCTCCTTAAAAAAAAAAAAAAACACCAATCACCATAGAATGGAAGGAAGCCAAACTAGCAATGAACAAATGCTTGTATCTGTAGCCTGATATGACGCTTACAGTGCTACTGTCACTCATTGTTACCAATTGAGCAATGAGAGCTACAGTATGGTCACTAATTATTGCCATCTCAGCTGGTGCTCAATAATCACAGATTAGTACAAAAACATTTTTTCTCCAGTTTTTATTTCCACTTTATCTGGTCTACAAATAGCACAGTTATACATTGTCATTTTGACTAGTGTTTTTTTCTTTTTTTTCACAGAGGAATAATTGGTGGACAAATTGGATTTTATTTCTCCATTTCCCATAAGCGTCACTTGATTATTAAAGCATACATTAAACATGCGATTCATTAGCATGTGAATTGGTGCACCTTTAAAAACATAATGATGCAAAAATGTATTTTATTCTGTACTTGTCATGACTACTGGTCAGTCTAAATGCTGTTATTCCACTCTTACTGCATTGGAAGGATACACTATAATCCACACTTACCACTTTCCTGGAACGTCTCGGAGAATCCAAAATTTTGGGTGGCTCTTTCGGGCTCCCAGAGCTGCTCACTGCCACCTGTTGCCACCCATTTCCAGAGTGAAGTTTGCAGTCACGGCGGCATGATGATGCAAACTGCGCTGAATCATATCAATGTGTCCCCCCACCCCAAACAGTGTGTTTCCTTGTCTTTTGATGTCCATGGGTGTCCTGTCTGGGGGGGTTAATGTGACAGCTGTCACAGAGGAGGTGGGGAGGGAGAGATTATAGCCTTCCTGCATAGTCAGGACCATTCTAGTTTTTATTCCATTAATGGACCATATGGAGAGATTCAGAACTTTTTCCCTCCCACCTCCTCAGTTACAGCTGTCACAGAAATCCACCTGGATGGGACACGGCCAAACATGGATGAGTGCTACAAGCTTCACAATGGCAGCTTGCTTTTGGGAGTTGATTTGGTCTGCTCCCAGATTTACCCAATCCCACAAAAAGTGTTATTTAAGTCAAAATTATAAATTTTTGTAGATATGAATACAACAAATTAAATAAACATAATTTTCAATTGTCAATAGTCAGACAAAGGCAAAGCGGTAGCCACTATAGTATATACAGCAACACAAAATGATGTTAAATTTTAAGTATTATCCTTATTTTTGACTTGCTGGGTTGTGCATCCTTCGACTTCCAAAGATATTGGCTAATTGTAACAGGTGGATGGGAAAAGCAAATGAAGCTAGGAGCACATTAATACAAATTACAATTTTATTTTGTGTTTTGACATTTAGAAATTTGAGCCTAAAATAGGGGATTTAAAAGCTGAATAGTAGGTCTTCAGTCTGATAGATAAAGATGCCAATACATTAAGCTGTGGTACAACCATTCACCAGTGTATTATACAGTAGCTAATTCATTGTGTCTATCCATTGTGGAAAATTGCAATTTATGTAATGAAACTACACAAGTCATGTGTCCAGGTTCTGATGTAAAGGAGTTACATTTGAATTCAATTTTGTGCAAATTGAATTTTGAAGCGGAATTTGATGTTTCGGCAAAAAAAATGTAATTCTCTTTTGCTTCATCTTTCTATGAAATGTAAATCCGCCATGTATTTGTATTCTATAAACATCTAGGACAATGAGGGTGTTTATTCACTTGGCTGTAAGTTATGTTTGGAGCAGATGTAAGGAATTTGATATTAAAATCTAAAACCAAAATTCCACTGGAGAAATATGCAATATTTAATGACCAAGTACAGAATAAGGCAAATCTTCTACAAAACACTTTTTTCTAGGCTTACAGATCTATAACCCTTATAATAATCTTCGCAATTTCAAAGTGCAGGTTTTCCTGACTGAATAACCCACATTGTATTATTAGCATTGTATTAATATAGACAGTGAATAGTTTAAAATATAGCGCAACCAAAAAGCATGCAGCAGTGGGTGAACCGTGTTTTTGTCACAACACCAAGAATACAATAAAGGTCAGAAAGTGGTTTGTTCACCAATCAGCGCTACTTTAGGATGTTCCCATTAAATACACCATTAAGTGATGGCTAGATATTAATACATAACTTTTTTGTAGACAGATGGAATTTCCAATAATCACAGTGTAGATTGAATCTGAAATGATACAAAAGTACACTTTTGTCCCCCAAATTTTGGGACTCACATTAAGTGTACATAACACAAACACATCATAGTTAGGGATGCCAATCCCGGGGCATTTTTTCAATCCCGGGATTCGGGATTGAAAAATGCTCAATCCCGGGATTCCCGGGATCCCGGGATTGGCTTCCCTAGTGCTGCTGAATCCCCCTGGAAAAACACCCTGGCCGCCCGAGCGCTGGGTGGGTGGGCGGGTGTCAGGGACCGCTGGGTGGGTGGGGGGGTGGTTGGCAGGGAGCGCTGGATGCCCGGGAGCGCTGGGTGGGCGGGTGGCCGGCCGTGAGTGCTGGGTGGGAGGGCGGGTGGCCGGCCGTCAGCGCTGGGTGGGTGGGCGGGTGGCCGGCCGGCCGTCAGCGCTGGGTGGGCGGGTGGGTGGGTGGCCGGGAGCGCTGGGCGGGCGGGCAGCCGTGGATGTGCGGCTGTGCCGTGTGCCCTTCGCAGCGTGACCTCGCAGCGTGACCTCGTCACGCTGCGCACTGCGGGGTATGGGGAAGCCGGGCAGCGTCTGAGTGCTCAGACGCTGCCCGGCATTAAACTGCGCATGCGCAGTTTAATCCCGAAATCCCGGGATTGGAAATTCCAATCCCGGGATTGAAATCCCGGCGTTTTGGGGGCCAAATCCCGGGATCCCGCCGATCCCGATCCCGGGATTGGCCACCCTAATCATAGTGTAGTATGTTAAAAGCAATTGAAGTTTTAATGTGTTAAGAAAACTCACAAGGATTGACGAAAAAAAAAGCATGAATACATGGAATCCCCAGGCAAAAAACTGCTAACACGTTCCCCAGACTTGATCCTCAGGAATGTGGAGTCCAACTCCGGAAATCGGGTCACCACAAGAGTCCTCGGAATGGAGGGCGTCTGCAGGCCAGCCAGCAGGGATCCAGGAATAACACCAGACACTTAATGCATTTCGGACACTGCAGGGTCCTTCTTCAGAAGTGTGGTGTTAGGCATGGAGCATCATTCTTTTATCTCCCCATAGAGGATATTGTTAGGGAAAAGTTCCGCCACATAATTCTTTCCTCCCGGAACCACAGCACATTCAGCAGTGGGCCGGGTGTACATTATTACATGTAGTTTATAGTTCCTATGCAGTGTGTGGGTTCCCGGAGGGACCGCACATGTCGCGGCTTCCGGTACTATCCGTCATTATACAATGAATGAACTGAGGGTATTGTATAAGGACGGAACTCATGGACACAGAAGTTTTTTCCCTAGGGAAGAAATTAAAGGACCGGACGTCAATACTGCTTAGAAGCAAGACTTTGGGCTGAAGTGCGGCTGGAGATAGTACCGGAAGCAGCGACATGTGCGGTCCCTCCGGGAACCCACGCACTGCATAGGAACTATAAACTACATGTAATAATGTACACCCGGCCCACTGCTGAATGTGCTATGGTTCCGGGAGGAAAGAATTATGTGGCGGAACTTTTCCCTAACAATATCCTCTATGGGGAGATAAAAGAATGATGCTCCATGCCTAACACCAAACTTCTGAAGAAGGACCCGCAGTGTCCGAAATGCATTAAGTGTCTGGTGTTATTCCTGGATCCCTGCTGGCTGGCCTGCTGACGCCCTCCATTCCGTGGACTCTTGTGGTGACCCGATTTCCGGAGTTGGACTCCACATTCCTGAGGATCAAGTCTGGGGAACGTGTTAGCAGTTTTTTGCCTGGGGATTCCATGTATTCATGCTTTTTTTTTCGTCAATCCTTGTGAGTTTTCTTAACACATTAAAACTTCAATTGCTTTTAACATACTACACTATGATGTGTTTGTGTTATGTACCCTTAATGTGAGTCCCAAAATTTGGGGGACAAAAGGGTACTTTTGTATCATTTCAGATTCAATCTACACTCTGATTATTGGAAATTCCATCTGTCTACAAAAAAAGATATGTATTAATATCTATCCATCACTTAATGGCGTATTTAATGGGAACATCCTAAAGTGGCGCTGATTGGAGAGCATTGTATTAATAGCAATCAATCGATGACTCGTGGGTGTGAATCATCGCAGCAGTAGCTATACTTTATGGCTGCACATCACTGGCAAAGTTCTGTAAATATTTTGAGGCTTAGTTTCACGCAATATGTGCTTAAAATAAGTGATTTGTAGCAAAAATAGATATTAGATTCCCATAAAATGTTCTGCACACTGTATGACTACAATACTGCTTTTATTAGAATCATTTATTTAGGCTTGCACTATCCACAGTATAGTGTCCCAGCACACAAAAACCCTACAGTATATTCTTAGACTGTATAAATTATTTAATAGAAATGTATCTGTTTTTAAAGGAAAATAGGGGTATCTTTAAACATATTTAGGAAAGCACACAAACCACAATCTTGGTCTTTGATTATACATTGCAAGTCATAGAACCCTAATCTATGTCCAGCATCCACATGTTATTTTCCTTACTTAATTATTACTATGTCTTTATATGTCATTAGGAAGTGGTGACACGGTCTCCAAACATGTACATTATCTGCCAATCTGTAGGTACTGAAACAATATCTACCACTGCAGGCTTGTCTACTTGTCATTCCAAGGGAGATGGGGTTCCCTACATGGTCTAAGTCATAACATTATACTGTAGTCTAGCTAGATCCAACTACACGGATGCCTATAATAATATAACTTACCTATAATTATCACCCGATGACCCACAAAACAACTAACAACACAAACTCTGGCTCTGCAAAACAAGACAAAAACAAACGACGACTTCCTGACACACAGAAAGCACTCGGGTTCTTTACACGGAATTTTTTTTTAAATATTTCAATTCATTTAGATTGCACCTTATTTGTCAACTATGGAAAATATTATGTTTAAATATTAACCTCCTGGTTAGTCACAGCAAATGAATGATGAATGAAACTTTTTTATATATATACTGATAATAAATCACAAAACATAAATGAGATTAGTAATCATTATTTGAATAGTGTCAATGGGACCTTTAATACAATTACAAATGCATTATGGCACTGATTCAGACCTGATCGTTAGGCTGGGTATGTTCGCAGCCTAGCAAACAGGTTGCTGCCTGGCCGAATGCCCCCCCCCACCCATCGTGCGAACATGCAAGGTAATGTGTTCGCTAATACATTCGCTCGTATGCGGCTAAACAGGAGATAAATCATTGGCTGGTCGCACACCAATGAATGATTTTTCTCCCCTTTGGTAATAAAAGTCAGTCTAGACTTTTATTTTTATTCTGGTCTCTATACATCGAATTTATGGTGGGCGCCGACGTCATGTGACGTTAGCTGCCCCCGCCCTGAGTAGGCATTGCCACGCCTGCGTTCATAGGGGAATGCCCAGCTGGGGTACTCCCTTGCTGCCACTTTCTGCCCGCCCCCCCGGCCATCCTTTCCTGGAATGGGTCTATTTACTAAAGCTTCTAAAAATTAAAGGGGTGATGTTGCCCATAGTAACCAGTAACCAGTAAGATTCTGTAATGTTTTAGGATGCAATAAAGAAATTATAGACAAATTCAGATTGGATTCACCTCTTTTTAGAAGCTTTAGTAAATGTACCCCATGATGTCATAGAGTCATGTGCTCAGGGGGTGTGGCCAGCACAGGGTGGTATAAAGCCCGGTTGCGGTGCTGAAAGTAGATATCACTTTGCTTCCAGTGCTTTTTCTGATGCTCTTTCCTGGTGACCCATCAATATTAACCCCTGGAGTGGTGGGTTTTGCTGGGGCAGGACAAACCTACCAGGGCAGGCTGAACTCCTGAGATCTCCTGAGTCCCCCTGAGCCACCCCGAACATCCCGAGCCTGCCGCCTATGTCACTGCTGTAAATGGCAAAAGGTGGCTGGGGAAGCAGCAGGAGAGCTCCGGCGTACAATCGCCGGAGCGAAGGTGATGGGGGGGGGGCCAAGAGGTGGGGGGGTGATGGGGGGGCGGCCCTAGAGGTGGTGCGCCAGTGGTGCTCCGCTGGAGGCACCACTTGTGCTCACTTACTGCATAGTGGTATGCCCAGAAAATTTCCGGGCATACCACTCAAGTGGTTAAATGCAAGAGGTTATTTACACTACTGCGTTTCTGGTTGGGTCATAAAAGTTACCTGGTGATATGTATGCCCCTTAGAGGTATACACAGCTTTAGAATAGTATTATTTAAAAATCAGTAATGTCATTATGCAATCTTTGGCACATATTGGCCCTTTATTCCAGGCTACATAAATCAGTGGCATTTATTGATAGACATGTTACATCAAATGATTCATGATCCATGTTTCCATTGTATATTTTGTCTGATTGTCAGCTTTGCATAGAGAATTACTTCCCTGCAATATGCAAAAGTCTGTCATCGGGTACCTGGTGGGAGAAAAACTAATTTCATGACAAGACAATGGCTATGCATGTATGCAACACCTATGCTATGTACTGTACCCAAAGGAATGCTTAGATCAAGCTTTCTAAATGTTACAACAATAGTTTCTTTGATCCGTCTTGAAGACGAGATTATGGCTGGAGGCCAGTAATAACTGCAACACAACATCTCTTTGCACTTCAAAATATGTTCAGCCATTTATGCTCACTGCTAACGGGGATCATAAATTCAGAAATCTTTGAATGTGGCTAGCGAAGGAACTGTGTCTGTGCACAGAAGTTACTCACGCTGACATCACAGACATATGCCTCGTGGCCTTGTAGACTACAGTTGTTCCGAAGAATTACTGCATCGCTCAGAAGCTCTGTTTGCGTGTCAACGCTTCAGGCCTAGAACAAGAACTGAATCAACAGAATCAGACGTCGGCTAGTGTAGCGTGCCAATATTTTTATTTTACCTTCAATCTAGATCAACAGCAAAAGTACAAATAGGTTAATATTAACCCCTTGGGTGGTATGCCTGGAAATTTTACGGGCTCAGCTGCGCTGCCGCAGTGGGCTGTCCCGGAAAATTTTCGGGCATACCACTTTGCATTAGGTGAGCACCAGTGGTGCCTCCAGCGGTGCACCACTGGCACACTACCTTTGGGGGCCCCCCGTCACCCCGTCCTGTCGTACCCCCTAACACCCACCCCATTCTGCTCCGGCGTTCATACACCGGAGCTCCCCTGCCGCCATCCGCCATTCACTATTTGCATAAGGCTCGGGGATGGTCGGTGCGGCTCGGGGGACTTGGGAGAGTTCAGGCACCTGAGTTCTCCCGAGCCGCCGCAAAACATCCCCGAGCCTGCCGCCTGTGTGATGACTGACAGGCGGCAGGGTGAAGCGGCGGCAGGGGAGCTACGGTGTACTAACACCTTTGGGCATGTGCAGCAGCTCTGCTCTGTCCCTTACACTGTATTACGTGGTAGCAGTTCTAGTAATCATATTATATACCAGCTATTGTTGTCATAATTTAGGGCACTTGCCCAGAGGAGGGGGTTTCCGGGTAACCAGAAACCCCCCCTGCGTTTGCCTATGACAAATGCTGCCCACCGCACGGCTAAATGCCATCCCCCCACGCCACGTGAATCCTCTCACTAGCATGCGGGGGGATGTGTACGTTAACACATCTCTCCACATGCAAAACAATCACTGACCCTCGTATTTTTTTCCCGTTCGCAGATAAAAGTCAGTCTAGACCTACTTTTATCTTGGCCGGAGATGTCAAAATTGCGCCAAGCAGACATCCACACACCTGCATCTGCAGGGGCACGCCCATAAACTGTTGGCCATTCCCCTGCTCCAGCCCCCTATCTGAACCCTTACCACCCCTCCTGGAGCGTATGGCCTGGCGAGTGTGAAACTCGCCAAAGCCGTTCGGTCTGGGGATTGCACATGCGCATGCCCAAACCCCAACCATCGCGGGCTATATAGGGGGTACTAAGGCTGAAAAGTTGCCATAAACTCTATATACAGTCAATATATCTTTGCTAAGGTGGATTAAAAAGTGAATTTAATTGTATAGAGAAGAAAGGGGTCACATTAGCCTCTTATAGCCAGATCTCCATTGCCTGAACATAATCTAGTTCAGAGTAGAATCATATGTACTAGAATGGGGATAATGCAATCATTAATAGTACTTATTTTACACGAGAAAAATGAGTACCGGTAATGTATTTTTAAAAGATGTTAGAATACAGCATAACAGACCATGGGGTAAATGTATGAATCTTGGAAAAGTGGTATCTATTCCCATAAAGAATGTTATGTGCAAGGTGATACTGCACCAGCCAATCAGCTCCTAACTATCAATTTACTGATTGGCTGGTGCATTATCGCCTTGCACATAACATTCTTTAATACATTTACCGGTACTTGTGTACAATCACGGCTCCCACGATGTCATTCGCATAGTAAAAAATCGCATCGCATGCGATCGCATGCGATTTTTAACAGAAATGCATCCAAATGCATTGAAATTAGTATCAAACATGTTCAATGGCCCCAACTGTCATTTTTGAGGCTGTACACCCCCCACTATCAACGCGAACCCGAAGCGAGGCGAGCGCAGCGAGCCCGCGAGGGGCGTCGGTACGCATCCTACGACCTTTTCATACCCCCACTATCCACGTCGGCGTGGAGTTGAGAATAGAAAGCGTGGCGAGAGCAGCGAGCCCCGCGAGGGGACACGGATACCTTCACAGGTATCCGCGTCCCCTCGCGGGCTTCACAGGTGTCCGCGTCCGCTCGCCACGCTTCGGGCTCGGTGGCTCGCTGCGCTCGCCACACTTTCTATTCTCAACTCCACGCCGACATGGATAGTGGGGGTATGAAAAGGTCGTAGGACGCGTACCGCCGCCCCTCGCCGCGCTTCGGGTTTGCGTTGATAGTGGGGGTGGTACAGCCTCAAAAATGACATTTTGGGGCCATTGAACATGTTTGATACTAATTTCAATGCATTTGGATGCATTTCTGTTAAAAATTATGTACCAGCGCTAGAGCACTTGGTAAATGGATACTTGTGTACTTTCACGGCTCCCATCGCATGCCATCGCATGCCAAATGTAGTGGCATGCGATGGCATGCTATGGGATGCGATTTTTGCCGTTTTTAAGCATTTTTAAAAAAAAAATGCTTAAAACTGCAAAAATCGCATCCCATCGCATGCCATTGCATGCCACTACATTTGGCATGCGATGGCATGCGATGGGAGCCGTAAAAGTACACAAGTACCCATTTACCATGTGCTCTAGCGCTGGTACATAGTATAATGGCGTCTGTTCTCATGTGACCTTGAGCAGTGTGCATATTACTACCTCTATGCTTCTCCCTTAGTGGGTGAAAATGGGAACACAATCTTCTGTTTCTGTTAGATAGGGAATGTGGCGTTTGAAATGGGCATCATTCAGCATCAATGGGGGGGGGGGGGACTTGCACGTGAGCCATGCTAGGTCAGTGGTGGGGTCAGATGGTGGGGAGTGGGTGAGGTTGGTGCTGCTTTGACAGTCAAGAGGACCCATGCTGGGGGGTGCTGATTGACTTTATCTCTCACTATTTTACCACATCTCCACATCTCCTTTACAACAGTATAATGCTGAGTGTACAATGATGTTAGCACATACTATTGGGAGGTGGGAACATATAGCACAAAAGGGCATAATAAGTTATGTATACTTTGTAAAATATATCTATGCTAGTGAAAACGTCATAAAAAAATTGTCAACAATAAAGAATATATGTGAACTTTATAGCAAATATATTATACTATACATTGATAAATGCTGAAAAACATTGGTGTACATCTTTGAATCATAAATGAGTATAAGAACCCTTTTAGTGCATATAAAACATGTAAAAATGTACAACCTAAATAAAGGTCTTACAGATTCTTGAAAATGTCAGTGTGTTTTGTATAATTTGTACAAAAATGAAAAATTTGTACAAAAAATAAATTATGATTCTTGTAATTCATTTTTTTTATTTGCGTTTTCAAGTGACTATACTTATTTTTTACAATCATCTTCCGACAATGGGCTCCAGATCCCATATTTTAGGCAACAAGATTAGCGATCTGTTATACGCATGTAGAACATATACTGTATGATTCAATTTATGAATAAAACTATTATATTTTAATTGGGCTTGAGGTTTAGCAGAGCTAACAGTTCCTAAGCCCTGTGGTATATCCACATAAACTAAAAAATATGAATCTTTTCTTTTTCTTTTTTAAATATCCTTTCAGTGAGGGATAAAGGGCACTACAGTTGTTTTTAAAGTATAAGCTGCCTTAAAAAAAATATAACCATCACCTATGTGCCTGGAACAGATTTCTTGGCTGTGGGGATATATTATCTCTGAGCTGTTTACAAAGGACCGCAGCAAAGTGGTGGGTAAATTGTATTACTTTAGGTTGCTCTATCTGCGATCACAAAAAAGATGGACACTCATTCTCAAATCATTTCTTATCTAAAAAAAAAAGTTTCAGCTACAGCTTGACAAGTGTAGCACACTTCAAATTAGATTGTCTGGTGTGGTTTATTTGTCGCTCTTTTATCGCTGACTTTTTGTTATCACAAATGTCTTCAGAATTCTTTGAGATGAATATAGATAGTGTATTAGGACAATTCCTGAAAATGTACTTTCCAGTGAAACCTTATTATCATGACAACAAAGCCTGTCTTATTTCTAAGGACACAGCAAACAGGAATGTTGTCTTCTACTGTATAGTTAGATACTGTGTTGTTGATGTGGATTTGAATGTACGCCCCTTTTGCAGAGACTATCTTGAGTGTGTCTATCATTACCTGCTTATGACTGTACCAAGCCTACCCAGAGCCGATGTAAGGCTTCTCAGCACCCTAGGCAAAACTTCAGCCTACCACCCCCCACCACCACCACCATACAGCCACCAATACCCACTTTTCAACCCCTTAAGGCATACTTACCTAACATTCTAGAAATCCAGGGAGGCTCACAAAAATCAGCCAGTACTCCCAGCCCCAGGGGAATGTGAGCAAGTCCCCTGATTTCCCTGAAGTACAAGGAGGAGGGCCAGCAAAGTAGGGAAGTATGCCTCTAAGGAAAGTATGGAGGTGAGGTTTTAGAAGTTCCACAGCCGCCACCTGCATTAAATACAACCAGGATACTCATAGAGGGCGGGATGTTATAACATCCGCGGCCCCCCTTCGCCGGACATCGCATTTTTAATAACGGCATATGCTGTAACATATGCCGTTATTAACGCAAGGGACAGCTCTTGCGGTAAGAGCTGTCCCTTGCGATGCGGTGCCGGTGCTGGACTTCCGGGTCTGTGACCCGGGAGTCCATCTGCGCATGCGCAGACCCCGGCGCCGGCCGCAGGGCACGCTGGGAGGGATCCGTGACGGATCCCTCAAACAGCGCTGCGGTAAGAAGCCCATAGGCTCCTGCAGGGATTCGCCAGCTTTTGCTGGCGATTCCCTCCGCAGCGCTGACACTGCGGAGGCACAATATAGCATATAGAGATGCGGTAGAAACCCCGAAAACGGGGTTTTTACCGCATCTCTGCTATATAGAATCTCGCCCAGACAACCTTAAATTTTTGATAAGCAACTTGGTGGTGCCCCCCCAGATCCTGGCGCCCTAGGCAGCTACCTAACGCTGCCTAATGGTAGAGCCGGCACCGAGCCTACCGCCAACCTATCCTATCTGCAATATATGTGTGTCATGGGGGCAACAGAGTATCGGATAGCACTGGAGGCTCATTCTGCAGGTTTGCTTAGAAGCAATACGACAGTCAATACATAATCATTTGGTTTATATTCTGCAGTTGGGTTATATGGTCAATTATTTTACAGTTGGTTATGGTAAGTACTAGTAGTAGTTGGAATGTTTTCTTGCCTATGTCTAGCAATCCACAGCTCCTGCTATTTAGACAAACTGCTGAAGATTAAAATTAATTTGTAACTCGAAGCATTACAAAAAACAAACCAGAGAACTATGCATTTATATACTATGTACTTTGTAAGACACTGCAGAACTCTACCAGAGTAATTTAAATAATAAATATCATATTAGTATTAATTATTAATATGATAATTAAGAATATTATTATGATTATTATTATTAATAATAATAATCATAATTTTAATAATATTTATGATTATTATTAAGCTTTTTTCATGGCCTTTAGTATTTTATCAAATTTGGTCATAAGAGTTATTAACAGTTTGTATTATTCTTGCTACCATTTTATAGATATACTATTAAAATTACAATTTATGTATTGATATAAAAAAAAAAAATAACTTGAAAAATAATTGGCATTCCTTTTTTTCTGGGTAATTCATATGTTGGTACAGATATTTTACAGCCCTTTTTTCTGTCTGACTTGTCTTCAGCATTAGCTGTTGTAGATGTAAAGGTCTGTGTTCTGGGTAATTACATGGAGAAATGAAGAGAGAACATGCTCTTTACTGCTGACAGCTATTTGCACTATTTTAATAAGTTGGTGCAGTTATGATTTGTTTGTTACAATTTTTGTTAAAAACTGTGAATTCGCTATCTATCTATTCACAGATGCCGGATGACCACCTGACAGTTGGGATTCTGACAGTCAATAAATGGGAACCTGTTGTGAGTGCAACGAGCCCGTAGGGGGCTTCTTTGTGCTTACCCCGCTGTCAGAGTTCCGGCAGTTGTGATTCCAAAGTCGGTCTAATGACCTTCAGAATTTTGACTGTTGGTCCCCCACAGGGCAGGCAACAGGGGGGGTCAAGGGGGACAAGTGTGACGGGCCCCAGAGATATAAAGGGCCCCAGAGCTTCCATGCCTGGGCACGGCCACTGCCTGTACTAGCTGACCTGTCAGTGACCCTTGCGGGCTGGCCGTCTACTGTGCACCATCTGTTTTTGGCTGAGTCTGACTGAATCACTGTGTGCCACTGCCATCTACTGTGTGTGGGCCCTGCCACTTGGCACTCAGAGCCATCTACTCTGTGTGTGCGCACGGCCTGGTGCCTTACCCACCGCTGGTGCTGTAGCCTCAGTCTCTGGCTCCTGTACTTTTACTGTCTGTTCCACACTCTGCGAAAGACCTGCCCTGCCTGCTCGTGGTGCTCAGCATTCTTTTGTTAAAGTGACAGACCAGCAGCAGCCAGAGCCAGCAGGACTGAGAAAGAGAGAAGTCTGCACCTGAAAGCAGGATCTGGAGCAGCAAAAGGTTAAGGCTCATGCAGAAGAGCGTTGTGTGAATTTGGGATTAGGTGGGGGCCCCAGAAATATCATTGTACAGGGCCCCAAGATTTCTGTTGCCTGCCCTGGTCCCCCATACCACACCTCTATCTATCTTTAGATAGTTAGCTACAGAGTTGGATATGTAGATAGACAGACAGACAGATATAGGGGGTATTCATTTCCATGATTTTTCGACAGTTCAAAAATCTGCACCTTTTGAATAGATCGAATTTACTTTTCTGACTGTTAAAAAATCCCGTATGGTTTAAAAACCATGTGAATCTGCAAATTATTTGCCAATCCACATGTTTTTGTTGGAATTGTGCCTGTTTTCGACTATTTTTAGTCATGTATCGCCAAAGCAGTTTTGACTTTAAAGAAAAGTGAAACTGCTTTAGTGAAACATGTCAAAAAATTAACATATTTGAATACCCTATAGTAGGAACTCCCCCCATAGTGAGAATACCCACCGTAGTGATAATTACTATTATTATTATTATTATTATTATGATTATGGGGATAATAATTATCCTTTATATGGCGCACAAATGGACTGCAGCGCCTTACAAAGTACAGAAACAGTATAAACAAAACAAGAAATGTCTGTTACAGTATAAAACATTGCAGGACATTGCAGGACATGGTAGGACATTGCAGGACACGGGAGGACATTGCAGGACATGGGAGGACATTGCAGGACATGGGCATGCAGTGGCGGATTCAGGGGGAGGGCACCCGGGCACGTGCCCCCCCTGTCATTCATTTTGTAGATGAGGACCAGAGCTTTCCAACGAGCCCAGCCCCATGTCTCTAGCCCCCCGGGAACCGGAGATATCGCCTGGCAAAGCTGTAACATTTTTTCCCCATAGGTTAATATGGGACCCGTCAATTCCGACCCCGACCTGGTTCCGACGGCTCCCAGTTCCCCCCCTGGCATCACAGGAGCTTGTTGATGTCATTCAATTCCAAATCGCTGGGCCTTCAATATGATACCAGGATGGTCCATATCGGTCAATCGGTTCCAGAGATATTGCGTGTAAATCGATTTTTTTATTTTTGAAATGTAATTTCATGGCTGTTCATGTTCTTTGAGGGCAGATTACTCTGGAACCAAACGTTCCAGTTTCACTGGACCAAAATCATTCAAAGCCCACGCAAAAGTTCTTCAATATGATACTTGTCTCATGTAAATGGGTCAGTTAATTCCGAAGATATAGCCGGTTAAATGAGATAACTGGTTAAAGGGGGGGAGGGGTGGTTTTCTCTCCCCCTCACACCATAAAATGCAGGGACTAGGCTGGTGTAAAAGGGGCCAACCTGGGAATGCATTTTCTGGTGTGAAATGGGTATTATTTCAAATAGCTGGGACCTGCAGTGCTCGGAATACAGCCAGGCTCTGCCACTGTCTGTGGCTATCACTTCTGCCTGGCGGCGGCTGTCCCCCATTTACCACGAGCATGTATTCCCCATTGGCAATGAGCATGTAAACCCACATGGCAATGAGCATGGAACCTCTGGCAATGAGCATGGAACCCTTGGCAATGAGCATGTAGATAAGCAGCACTTACTGTATGTAGCATAATTTTTAATAGGCATTATGGTGTTTGGCATAATACATAATGAACATCATGCCGTGTAACTTAACGTGCAATGGACATTATGGTGTAAATGTTTAATGCGCGCCTTTGTTGGACAATGTCCCTGTTTATGAAGCGTATTGTGAATTTTGTCTTAATCTGTGTGGCATTATGTGAATTCTGGCTCAATCCGTGTGACATTATGTGAATTTTGTCTCAATCCGTGTGGCATTATGTGAATTTTGGCTCAATACGTGTGGCATTATGTGAATTTTGGCTCAATCCATGTGGCATTATGTGAATTTTGGCACAATCCATATGGCATCTTATGAATTTGGCTCAATCCGTGTGGCATTATGTGAATTTTGACACAATCCATGAGGCATTATGTGAATTTTGGCTCAATCCATTTGGCATTTTGTGAATTTTGGCTCAATCCGTGTGTTATTATGTAAATTCTGGCTCAATCCGTGTGGCATTATGTGTAAGGGGCAAGTATAATGGGGTCTAGTATTTTGTAGCATAATGTGTAGAAGTTGTATATGGTGTTGTACACTACACTCAAGGACATGCCCCCTGTTGAGTGGCCACACCCCCTTTTCCAGAGCGCGCCTTCGGCGCACGCACAACTACATCCTTCACTTTTGTTGCCATGGTGGGCCTATTTTTAATCCCATTGCCACCCTCTCTCTGCCGCTCTCTTAGCATGTACACTGGCAACACTAACACTGGCCCTCCCCCACCTAAACCCTCTTTTATCATGGTGCCCCCCTGTCATTTTATCCTGGATCCGCCCCTGTGGGCATGGGCAAGGTTTATGTATATATTGCTGTATCAGCTGCCATAATACTATCATTGCTCTCATTAGCACAACATTATAGCATTTCTTAAAGTCAATCTTTTTATTTTGTATACTTCTCGTAGTGTATACTTTTGTATACTTTTCTGTGTGTGCCCTGCTTCCTTCAATATTTATATTTGTATTTTTGGTGGCTTTCCAAGATGGCTGAAATCTTTGCCTCATTGCATATCTTGCAATAACTGTGTGAGTTTATTATCACTCTTGCAGATTCTTCCACAGCAAAATGTTTCTACTTGTTGGACTATATTGTTACATTCCGCAATTATTGATTCATCACAGTCGTAACTGACTGCCTAGTTGTCGGAGTAATTGTACAAGGAATCCCTTCAATAAATGGCCAGAATTGACAAATATCAAAGGCTCATTTCAGTAGTTGCTGAAGACATTTCAAAGGCACTTGTTTTATTGCGGTGTCATTTTGTTTTGCAGATGTCCAAAATCTTTTCACCTGAGTGTCCCTTTAGGTCTTATCCTCCCGATCTAAATGCCATGTTCCTTTGATCTTTTAAAACTGCCGCTTTGTTCGTAGCCTGCCTGAGAGCCACACACATAACCTCTTTTGTTAAACTCTTCTGTGGCAACAAAGATCACTTCGTCCTGTTGTCTCACTCAACAACCCGGAAGCTTGAGGTCACTTTTCTGGGGGAAGTCACCATTGTAAATCTCTTAGCACAGGTGTTGCCGTACTCAGAAATATTTTACCACACAACTATTAAAAGCTAAAAAAGACATTTCTTCAAAGTAAATTTTTAATTGGTGCTAATGATTTTTTCCAGCACCTATAAATATATATATTTCCAGTTTTTATTTGCCAACGTCTTAGCAGCACGATCATGCAGCGGCCTATAGTGCTTCACTAAAGAACTGCTTTCTAATTAGCATGTTAATTATTTGAATAAACTGTAAATGTCTGTTTACTAAAGTGGTTTCAAAGGTACTTGAAAGCAGTTTGTTTGCTGTCACTCTCAAGTGGGCTGAACATTCCCTCTAGCAACCTGTTTCCACTATTAATTTGCTTAGCAAACATTTTAGTAGGCAGGGCAGACAGAGGCTTTTTATATGGCTCAGCCTGGAGTGCTCTTATGAAGAGAACCACTTGCTCCAGCTCAGGCAGATGAGGGGGAAAACATCCCTGTTTCTTTCACAGACATAATGGAATATGCTGCTTATCTAATCTCCTTATCTGATTGAGGGAGAAATCAAAGGTAAAATTCAGAGGACATGGAATTAAAAGACAAATGAGATGTCATAATTATCAAAGTGGCTAATTAAGCTGTTCAAGTAGGTGACATAATTACTTGTCACAATCATTCTTCCCTTTTTTTTCCTTCCTCATTAATAGTGTTCCTTTATATCACTGAACTATAGCAAAATAATATAGCTCTTATCAACATTATCCTGTGTCAGGTCTTTTTATATAGCATATACTTAGCTATATATAGAATATCATTATTTCACTATACATTTTTTTCTCTATTATTAGACTTTATTTACTCTATTATCAGGTTTTTGTTATCTTCATCTTGTCTCATTTTCAAAAATTGCAGGTTTTTATGTTTGGTTGAATATATATATATATATATATATATATATATATATATATATACTAAATATACCCTATCAAAGAAATAATATCAGAGCAAAAATAGCATGTTCAATACCACAAAGGTATATTTAAAAACAGTTTATTCAAATAATATGAAAACAACAACAATAATAAAGAATAATAATAATAATAATAATAATAATGAAATTCCCAGGGTCATATATTCACATATAGGAACAAACTGACTCCGTTTGAATTTTTTTTTTTTTGCCTGCATGCTTGCTGCCAGGGCTTCCTGCTCATTGCCAGGGTTTACATGCTAATTGCTAGGGGTTTCTTGCTCATTACTAGGGTATACATGCTCATTGCCAGGGGATCCTTGCTCATTTCCAGGGGGTACATGCTTGTTGCCAGGGATTTCTTGCTTGTTGGCAGAGGTTACATGCTCTTTTGGTTTCTTTCTCATTGTAACATGTTCGTTGCCCCATGTTTACTTGCTTGCTGCCATATAGTAACATGCTTGTTACTCTAGGTGTTCACACCAGAGTCATTAAGGTTTATAATGGTTGGTGCCTCACCCTCTGCCCGCCACAACCCCCATCTGTGAAAAGTTTCCATGAAATTTTGAAGCTCAAATCTCCTCCCTCAATTTTCAAATGAATTGGAGGATCAAAATTTCAAGCAATTATGTATTTGTGTTTTCAAAGGAGTTGATAGTGCGGTTATATAGGTTTTCCACATAATAAAAAATGTCTCTACTTTGATTACTTTATCCAATATAACCTTAACCCATTGCATTTTAACTAGACAATGTAATTTAGCTTTGAAAAGAGAGAGTGGGGGTGGGAAAGGCTGCAACCAAGTCCAGCATCTTAATTTAAAGTATTCCGGCTGGGTTATTGTTATACCAGGGGGTGGGAGTGTTAGTTTTAGGCACTGGGAATGACTTATGATTAGGCTGCTGGGGGAGGTTAGGTTTAGACGGTGGAGCGGGAGTATTAGGAATAGCTACTAAGAAGTGGGGTTAGGTTGCAAAGTAGTTAGGTTAGGGTTAGGCTTCAATGGGTGGAGGATTAGGGTTATGTTATGTGAAGGGAGGGTTTGGGTAGGGTGGAGGCAGGGGGAAGAAAGGTATACTTACCGGACCTCGGTTATTATTCCCTCCCTGCCAGCATCGGTATTCTGACTGCCTGCATCCCCCCGGCGGTCATCCTTATAAATACACCTATGAAAACTGACATGGTAACTTGCTGTCACTGGTCTGTCCCAGTCAAATAGCTTTTCAGATTTCATTAGTGAATTGCCTTTAGCTACAATACTTGTACTGTAGTGGTTTTGTGATTCACTCCTGTGTTTCTGACATGATTTCTTATACAAGCTTAGGGGTCTTTGCATCCTTCATTTTTAGTATAGACTCCTTCTTCGCAGAATGTCAGCCTGTGTGTATATAATTCCAGGGTGTTGCAATTTCTGCGCAATATTACAAATTAGGATTGTGGGATATCCCTCATCCATTTATCTGATTCTGCATAACTACTAAGGTCAACGCTAAAAATTTTTTTTTAAAGTAGATATATTGTATTGGCAGTATTATATACTGTCTACCCCTCCAAAATATTGGTGCAGCTGCATTGTAGAATATGATGAGTTTTCTTCAGCAAAGAAATTATTTCAAATATCTATAGTGATCAAACCTGAGGACAAATCTTACACACTTCACCATGAGTCAGGACTCAAAGAGAAATGACTATGGATAGAAGACTTGGTTGTGACATTGTAAATGTACAAGGTTACAGGTTTTGGATTAAAACACGACTCTCTGATTGATTGGGGCCTCTCAGACTTGTAAAGTTGAAAGAACAAAATGGACATGAGTTATTGTTTTGACAAATTCCCAGATGACATTGGTGTCATTCATTTGAGGGAAGCTTCTGTTTTGGATATGTTCAGCTAATCTGCCACCAGTATTGTTCACAGATATACATATGACTAACATGGTGTAATGACACTCAAGTGAAGTGACTCAACAAGAAAGGTCAGGAGATAAAAAGCAGAATGGAGTGTTATATAAGAAAAGGGTTACAGAAACTTGTGGTATCCAAGAATTGTTTTCAATTATATTTATATTTAAAAATGAGGGATGTATTCATTTTTTCTAAATATCATTTCAAACTGTGTTGAATATGTAATAATTTTATTATCAGGTTAATACATAAAATGTATTTTTTTGTATCATTTTAGAAAGCCAATGCCGTAAGTGCACCTCTTTCCGGCTGTGCCACCGGAGTACATGCCTATTGCCAAATAAACACATGCACTCAGCAGCCTGCCCGTGTGTACACTCCTTTAGAATGAAACTGCGGTTTTACTTGATATAATATAAATATACATGATATAATATAAATACCAAGGCAGATGTGGCCCTAATGTACTGGCCCCCCTGTTTTATAATTTGCCTTATATAAAACCTGTTCCTCCTGACCATTTTTTTCTCTCGTTATAGCCCACACTTTACAAGACTTGTAAGTACAACTTTAATTTCTACCAAGATGCCCTACGTGGGAGCAATACATTATGGACATTATTCTGGTCCACACGAAAATCGGAGAATTTTGAAGCGTTGCGCGTGGACATAACGCTGCCAGTGTTACGTCCACACGCTAATCCTAAAATTAACACGTATATCAACATTTTTACTATGTTGACATGCCATATACACATGGGGTGATTTGAGATAATTTTTTAAGGGATCTCACTAGAGAGATTGCTTAAAAATGGGGTTAAAATTGTCCCGTGTATATGGGCCTTTACATGGTTAAAGGGAAGAAAAATTATAAAGGCTGTAGTCTGGGAGAGATCATAAAAAGTAGTAAATACCGGTAATTCTAAAATATTGAGAGTGGAGCAACAACAGAGATGCCAATGAGTTGTTCTAAGAACAGGAAAAAATATACAGGTCGAGTATCCCGTATCCGAATATCCGTTATCCAAATTATTCCGAAAACCAGACATTCCAGAAAGTGAAAAAATTTTTTTTTTTTTGCTAAAAACTCACTGGGGACATTTGTAACAGCATCACTGAGGACATGATATGTAACTGGCACTATATATGTGCAAGACAATGATTGCTTGGCATTCAAATTCACTGCTGAGATAGTACACACATTTTGTTTCACGTTTTGAAACCTTGTTTTTTGAACAAATAAAATATATTTGTGTGTATTTTATGTGGTAATAAAATATATTTGTGTGTATATTATGTGTTTATACAGCATAAATGCAAGATACTTCAAAATACATCATTGAAATATTAAAATATTCCGAAATACGGAATAATCCGTTATCCAAAATTCTCCTGGTCCCGAGCATTTTGGATAAGGGATACTCAACCTGTATTACACAATAAAAGTCATCACAATTATTTAGCCATTAATTACATTTAAGCATCAGAAATATTTTAAATGTTAAACATCATGAGGTTATTTGTAAGTTTAGCAATAATGTAAATTCATGCATTTTTTATTTTCTACTGGCAAACAGTATAAATGTACAAAGATTTTATAATGTAGTGAGTTTCATAGTTCTGTATTTTGCTTCTTTTGTATCAGGTTTGTGTCAAAATAATATTTTATATTTCTATTGTTTAAAGCTTTGAAAGCTAGTCTGTACCTTCTGTATTTGTGCATGTGTGAGAAAGAGATGTAGTTTCACTCTCTGCCAGCAGATGGCAGTGTTTCAGAGACTCACGAACACTATTTATTATTATTTATTTATTTATAAACAGTTTCCTATATAGCACAGCATATTCCGTTGCGCTTTACAATAGAAGACAGTGATACAACAAACTGGGTATTTACAGACAGTCAAAGGTATGAGGGCCCTGCTTGCAAGCTTACAATCTATAGGGAAATAGGCATTGATACACAAGGATAGATATTCTTTATTGCATTAATTCCACCAGAATGCAAAGGTTCCTGGTATGCTGTAACATACGGTGACCCAGCAGTTTGGCCAAGGGTCATGAGTCTGGAAAATGTGAAAAAGAAGACTGTACTGTGGACTGTACAGTGGGAATGTGATTAGATAGGAACGGTATATAAAGGTTAAGTGGCTGGTTCTGGAATTTGATAAGCTTGCCTGAAGAGGGGAGTTTTCAGGGAATGCTTGTAGGTTTGGAAACTGGAGGAGAGTCTTATGGAGGGCATTCCACAGAGTGGGTGCAGCTAAAAGAAAGTCCTGCAATCGGGAATGGGAGCGAGTAATGAGTGTGGATGAGAGACGTAGATATTGTGCGGAGCGTAGAGGTCGGGATGGAAGATATTTTGAGATAAGAGAAGAGCTGTATGTTGGTGTAGTTTGGTTTATGGCTTTGTGTGTAAGCAAAATAATTTTGTTTGAATACCATAGAATACAGTTATCCAATGAACTGTCTGACAGAGTAGGTTTGCAGATGATGATCATCTAGCTAGGAAGATTAGCCTTGCAGCTGCATTCATGATGGACGGATGGTGCGAGTCTGTATTGGGGAAGGCCAATAAGGAGACTATTGCAATAATCAATGCGTGAGATGATAAGAGCATGGATTAGAGTTTTTGCAGTGTCTTGTTTAAGGTAAAGGCAAATGTTTTTTAGGTGCATGTAGCATGATTTTGAGACAGATTGAATGTGGGGAACAAAGGAAAGTTGAGAGTCAAGGTTGATACCTAGGCAGCAAGCTTGGAGTAGGAGTAGGAGTGATTGTCATATTCTCAACAGCGATAGAGATATCTGGTTGGTAACTACTATTTATTGGTGGAAATATAATTCTGTTTAAGAAGTTTAAGTTTGAGGTGGATGAAACAGCAGAAAGGCATTCAGAGACACGGCCCAATACAGATGGGGACAGGGCCGGGGAGGATAGGTAGAGCTGAGTATTATCCGCATACAGATTATACTGAAATCCAAAAGAGCTGATTAGTTTGCCAAGAGATGAGTTATAGATTGAGAAAAGCAAAGGACCTAAGACTGAACCCTGAGGTACTCCAACTGAAAGAGGTAGAATCAGAGAAACGAACACTAAAGGAGCGGTTAGATAGGTAGGATGAGAACAAAGAGAGGGCTGTGTTTTTAAGACCTAGGGCTTGTAGTGTTTGTATGAGAAGTGTGTGGTCAACGGTGTCAAAATCAGCAGAGAGATCTAGAAGAATTAGTAGTGCATAGTGGCCTTTAGACTTAGCAGTGACCAGATCATTCACAACTTTAGTCAGTGTTGCCTCTGTGGAGTGTTGGGAACGAAAGCCTCACTGAAGCAGGCCCAATGCGTTGTGCGAGTTAAAAAAGTGTGTGAGACGAGTCTTTCAAGTAGTTTGGAGGTGCATGGAAGTTGAGAGATGGGATGGTAGTTTGAGAGAGAGCTTCAGAATTCTGTTTTTTTCAGAATTGGAGTAATAACTACATCAGTGGTTCCAAAACTGTGCGCCTAGGCGCCCTGGGGTGCCTTGGAGCACTTGCAGGGGTGCCTCAGGTTGGTGGTCCAGAACCAATTCAAGTTATTTATGGCCAATGAAATAGGCAAAATCAGTGCTTGTGGCTTCCAATTATACAATATGTGGGTAAACAGAAGTGAATCATGTTTCTCACCACATAAGTGGACCTAAGGAAAACATTTAAATCACAGCTAATTTAATATTTTTCCTGAAATTAGTAGCCAACTTTTGGCCATGGTATGCCGCGAAAAATATTCTGATACTTTAGGGTGCCGTGATTCAAAAAGTTTGGGAACCACTGAACTACATGTTTGAACAATGAAGGAAAGATACCAGTAGAGAAAGAGAGGTTACAGATTTTAGTTAAGGTTGGGATGAGTACAGGAGGTAGGGATTTACTTATTTTTGAGGGTATAGGGTCAAGAGGAGAGGTAGTAGAGTTGGAGGAACAGAAAAGTGCAGATTCTTTGTCTTCATTCGTGGGATCAAATTAAGTAAAGGTGTCAGAGGGCACAGGTAGGGAATTGAGCAGATCACTGGACCATACCAATTCATCTTGGATCTTGTCAACCTTATCCATGAAGTAGGAAGCAAGGTCTTGTGCATGGATAGTGGGTAGTGGCTTGGGTGAGGGAGGGTTGACAAGTAATTTAAATGTATTAAAAAAATAAATTTTGGGTTAGAAGCTTGAGCAGAAATAAGAGTTGGAAATAGGTTTGTTTGGCAGTTTCCAGGGTATAACTATAGGACTGGCAGATAGTTTCATATGCGAGGAAATCCATTGGACTGCGAAAATTTACGTTCAACTTTCCGTGAGAGATTGTTAATTTAGAGTGTCACTGTTGGTGTCTAGACCTACGTGGAGTGTGGTGGGTAACTGGAGCTACATCGTCAAGGGCTGTTTTGAGAGTTAGGTTCAGGTGTGATACTGCCATCTCAGCAGTAGTGAATGCAGAAATAGCTGTTGTTGCAGAGAGGAGAAGAGTTCTTGAAAATTAATATCATTAATATTTCTGTGGGCTTGAGGTGGATTGAGGGATTTCTATGTCTTAGAGTTTGAAGTACTAAAGGAGCTGCAGGTGATAAGGTTGTGATTTGAGAGAGGGAAAGTAGTATTGGTGAATTCAGACACTTGGCATAACTTAGTGAATACAAGATCAAGGCAGTGGCCCTGATGAGTAGAGGAGTCTGTCCATTGGGAGAGGCCGAGAGAGGAGGTTAGAGAGAGTAGTTTGGAGGCATGAGCAGCAGATTTTGAGCTATCAGTAGCAATGTGGAAGAGCTGTGGAAGACCTGTGGAATAGCAGTGTATGTGAAGGATTGGGATAGTAATATTCCAACCCCACCTCCTCTACTGTTCCCAGGCCTGGAGGTGTGTGTGAAGTGGAGGCCAACGTATGGCAGGGCTGTAGAAGAGGCAGTTACTGATTGTGGGAGCCATGTTTCTATTATAGTCAGCAGGTTGAAGTTGTTTGAAATGAAAATGTCGTGGATGGTTGTTAATTTGTTGCCAACAGAGCGCGCATTCCATAACGCACATTTTATTGATTTGGGTGGGTGATGGGAGGCATTTGATGTTTATGAGGTTAGCTGGATTACTATGTTCCTAAGAGTAAGGTGTCTGCGAGAGGGTCAAGCAGCTGGGGCCTGGATTGGGTAAAATGTCACCAGCTCATAGAAGCAGTAGAGAGAGATAGGTATAGCTGCAGGTGGTAGATATATATATAGGTGAGTGCCGATGTTTAGTGTATATATTGTTTATTAGATTATTTTTTTATATTAGTCTTATTGTGGTCACATTCTCTCATGTACCCTGTTTTAACCTATAGTGCATAGCTTATGTTAACCAGTTCCTAGATGATTAGTGACAGGTGTGTTGGTAACTGCTCACCTATAAAAGCACAGTCTGCTGTGAGCTTTAGACCAGATAGCATGCCTGGAATCAAGCATTGATGTGATAGCTATGTGTATTGTAGCCATTTTGAGCGATAGTGTTAGGACCTGCAGAAAAGGGGTGCCGGACGGCTCCCCGACAGTCGGGATACCGACAGTCATTCCTCCGATGTCGGAATCCCGACTGCTCCCTCGTGGGGGTCCACGACCCCCATGAGGGAGAATAAAATAGGTGGCGAGCGCAGCTCGCCACCGTGCCCGCAGTGTGGCGAGCGCAGCGTGCCCGCAAGGGGCTTCATTGCGCTCCCCACGCTGTGCAGTCGGGATTCCGACGTCTGACTAATGACTGTCGGAATTCCGACTGTCGGGCTACTATACCACACCCCAGAAAAGTGGGGTCCCGTGAAGGGGGCTGCTGGCTTAAATGCATTGATCAATTCATGAACCAAATCTCCACTATTTATTATCAGTTAATTTAGTGTGTGCAGAGCCCCTACAATGTCTGTTTAAACAATGTGGTCACAAGCCATAGGGCACCCCAAAACTAGGAAAGGTGAGTGCCGATGTTTAGTGTATATATATATATATATATATATATATATATATTCAACTGATAGACAATCTGGTAGGTCTATAGATTCTTTTGCAATAATGGTATTCAAAATGACTTCAATGTTAGTAGAACAATACAATAATTAGTATAATTACTAGGAAATAGTATAGGAAGATGTTTCCACACATTTCCCTAGCATTAATCACAATTCACTTTACACTGTTACACTTCGTATATGTAGATGTACTCCACATCTTGCTGATTTTCTCAATGCATAATCAACAGGGAATTATCCGACGTACTGTAACTTAAATGGTATAGAGTTTGAAAACAGCAATTCCTGTTCCATACATATTTTGGCATGTTGTACTGTATGTAATCGACAATTTATTTTAAAAGAACAGTTTCAAAAAGTCACAACCCATTTGAAAAACGGTAAATGTAAAAAACAGTCACATGTTCAAGTGGCGGCTCCAGAGGTGGGGCAGCAGCGCAGTCAAAAATTCCACTATGGGATTTACACCCGCTGTCGCCCCTCTATTTGCATTAATATTTCCCACATCTTAGCCACCACCGATTTGAGGACCAGGAGATTTAAAAAAGTTACAAATCACTTGGTTTCTGAGGTCTAGGAAATGTTTGCAAGTGCACAGTCCTCACCACTGAATGTACTGTCTATGCCTACATTCTGGGGCACAGGTCGACATAGTAAAATTGAGGGGGCGTGACCACCGTCTAGGGTGGGGCCTCTGAAAATGTGCGTGGCCACGTCCCATGAAAAAAAGAAATGTGCTGGGGAGAGAGGCTGTGCTGCGGTGGCAGCCTGTCATCTCTCACCCCACTGCCCTGCTACCTCTAACAGGGGAGGGGGAGCAGGAACTGGACCCCTCCAGCAGACCTGGACCCTGGTAAAAAGTGGGGCATATCAGCATCTCACACGCATTGCTTGCCATGTGAGTGGACACAAATCTACTCACACATACATAACCTCCTCGCTCCCATGAAGCTGCTCTTTTAGCGCAGCTCACCCTGCACTGACAGAGTGAGCCGGGTCCCACGAACTGAGAACGGGGCCCCTATAACTGATGTCACAGGGAATCCTGCTGCCCTCTCTGTGCTGGGGACCCCGCTCAGCTCTGACTCCATAGAGACGACTACAGCCAGTATTAATGTTTTACTATTCTGTGTGTGTGTCTTTATTTTAACATTATTTTTACAGGTTAACTACAAGTCTAAGGGGGCCCAGTAATGCTCTTCATGCTGAGACTTGTGGTACGCCAAATCCCAGCATGTGGGGGAAGTCCTCTGGGATGTTTTTGAATCTAATTTTAAACTTATTTTATCAGCTAATTTTAATCTTACTTGTATGAACTTTTTAGACAGAACCATGCACAGATCATACTGATCTGTGTTTGGTTCTGTCAAACTCGCTAGCCTGGACCTGGCCTATGTTGTGTGTGATTATTGGTAATGTTTAATACAAATCGCACCTTATTACATTTGCGATTTTGATGTTTTCTATGAGAAAACATCTGAATGCGATTTGTAATGTGCAATTTTTTTGGACATGTCAAAATGTGCGATTTTTTACTCAAAACGTGCAATTAAATCGCAATTCAAACCCTTTTACTGGTGCGATTGTTTGAAAATGTGCGATTTTGCTGTCTAAAAAATCGCACGTCTAAAAATTGCACCCTATTACATTTCACCTTTTGTGTCAGCATGAAAGCTGTGTCATACTGCTGAATCTGAGAGGAGGTAGAGGATTGCGCTTAAAATCGCTTTACTCAATTACTATCAGGTATGCTTGAGACTAAGGGCGAGATGTATCAAATGGAAAATGCGGTAAAACCCCGGTTTTACCGCATTTTCCAATGTATCAAAAATGATACCGCACTGAAGGGTATCGCCACCTTTGGGTGGCGATACCCTATAGAAGCCTATGGGCTTCTTTTCGCAGACGCAAACCCGCCGCCTCGCCTAGCCCCCCCTCTGGCTTACCTTCCTGAAGGGTCCTCCTGGACCCCGGAAGGTAAGCGCTGCCTCCCCCTAGTGAAGCAGCCGGACATCCTTCCGGCTGCAGGGGGGAGGAGGAAGCGCCGGGGACAGCATGCATAGCTGTCCCCGGCGTGAGGGGAGAGCGTGGCGGCAGGGAGGTGACGGAGACCCCCCGCACACCAGTGTACAGGTATAGCGGGGGGCCTCCGTCACCGCACCGCGATGCCAGCCGCATATGTTAGTACATATGCGGCAGCATCGCGGCGCGCGCGGGGGGGGGGGCGGCGAAGGGCGGCGATGTATTTTAATACATCCCGCCCTAATACAGCTTTCACATTGCCAAAACGTTTTAAAAACCGGTATTTTGAAACGGTATTTAAAACGGGTCTGAGCCTTCACATTGCAGTAGATTACCGTTTTAAATACCGTTTAAGTACCATTCACATCAGTCAACCCGTTTAATCCCCTGAACACATTTCAAGGCAGAACGCAGGGGACAGCCTATCACAGGTCTGTAATCTGTTGTTTTTACTAAATACCGTTTCAGAGCCATTCTCACTGCATAAAAAACGGCTCTGAAACGTGTAGACTCTGCTTTTTAAACGTTTTGAAATACCGGTTATCTTTATCTGGTAAATTAACTCTGGTGCTTTCCCACTGCAGCCTTAAACGTTTTAAAATGGAAAAAAAAAACGGCAATATACCGTTTAACAAGTGCGGTGTGAAAGGGGTATAAGTTAGTAATAATCATTATAAAGCATGGATTTATATCATTGCAATGTTCATAATTGTTTTTGCAATGTTCATAATTGTTTTTAGATATGTTTAAATATGTGTAAAATATGTGTCATTTTTCATTGAAATCAGCATCAGCATTTATTGAACAGATAAAACTAAAGTCAACCATTACCAGAATAACTGAAACAAAAAAGGACGGTGACAGCATTAAATGACTCAATTGGAAGAATACTACATTTTCTGTAAGACTTGGTGGCGGCAGTGTTCTGGCATGGTCTTGCAAGGCTTCCAATGATACTGTGTCAGTGTTTATTGATGATGTGAGTAACAGAAGGAGCCATAGAAGTCTTTAGTGTCTGCTTAGATTTAGTGCAATTATACAGAGTTGATTGGGTGATGCTTCACAGTTGAGATAGATACTGACCGAAAAGTACTGTGAAAGTAGACCAAAAGCAGTGGAATATTCTGCAATGGCCAAGTCATCATCTGATCTCAACCTTATTGAGCATTTGCTTAAAGCAATATTTAAGGCTGAAGACTCACAAACAATTGAAGGTATCTGCAGTAAAGGCATAACAAGGATGGAATCCAACAATCGTTGATGTCCATGAGTTCCAGATTTCAGACTGTTGTTGCCTGGTAAGGGTTCAACAAAGAATTAAAAATTAACATTTTAGTAATGATTATTTTAATTTATCCAATTACATTTGAGCTCCTGAAAACAGGGATCTGTGTATAAAAGGGATTGCAATTCCTAAATGTTTCATATAATCATTTTTGTTTGGGATAGGGTCATTTGGTCACCACCAAGTAGGTCGACAAGCATTAGGTCGAAACCACTAGGTCGACATGCAGATAGATCTACAAGAGTTTAGGTCGACATGACTTTAGGTCAACGTGCAGTAAGGTCAACAAGACTTTAGGTCGACACGGGTTAGGTTGACAGGGTCATTAGGTTGACATGGACCTAATAACCCTGTCGACTTACCCATGTTGACCTAATGACACTGTTGACCTTACCCTTGTCGACCTTATGACCCTGTTGACCTAACTCATGTCGACCTAGACTCATGTCGACCTAGACCTATGTTGACGTAAATGCATGTCGACCTAATGGTGTCAACCTAATGACTGTCTGACAACTTGCTGGTGACCAACTGATCCACACCCTTTTGTTCAACCTCTCAAGATTTAACAACACATTTTGTATTGCAGGCTTGTTTCAGGAATTTTGGGCTATATATTCCACTCATGAAAGGTACCAGGTGAGTAGTGACAGAATTGCGGTAAAGGACATCCACTGCTCTCTTCAGCTGCCCGCCTGTCTGCAGCCGCCCACCCGCCCATCCGTCTGCCACTTGGAAACTTCTAGGGCTCCATGTGTCTTCACTGCCACAGGGCCCCCCAAAAGCTGCTCCTCTCTTCTCTGCTAGACAGGGAAGGAGTGTCAAATGACCCCGGTGGTATGAGCCATCTAATGCCAGATTGCATGTGCTTAAAAACACATGCAATCTGCTCCCAATCCCAACTGATCGGACGTGCAGCACGTCAGATCAGAGGACCAATTATCCAACTCCCCGGGGCCACGCATTGCACAATTGTGCACACAATCTGCATACAATCCATCATACAATCCCTCAAGATTATATGATTGGGTGCAATGTCTTTTAGGTATACGGGGCCTTTACTTCTTTTATTCTCTCTCTATAACTGCCTAAAGCCCCGTACACACGGGGGGAGATATATTGCTCAGCAATATATTAATAGCAATATATTCCTGAGCAATATATTGGCCAGTGTCTCCTTTGCATCAGCGACCAGAGATGGTCGCTGATGAAAAGGAACCTCTGCTGGGGGAGCCGCAGAGGTAATTAGCTGGTCGCAGGAGCAAGCTCCTGCAACCAGCGATTCAAAAGGGGCTGAAAACGGGAGCGCGCACCCAGCGATTTATCGCCGGGCCACACTCCCAATCACTGGCAATATGGTCGCCTGCGACCATATTCCCAGCGATTATAGCCCCTATCGCCCCCGTGTGTACACAGCATTAGTTCACATTTCTTTACCTAATCATTTGTGTTTTTCAGCACTTTTGCTCTGGCTACACTTTCTTTTTGTCAGCTTTTCTGCACACATTTCTGTTTTTCCTTTTCTTTCACTGTTGCTGCTCTCATCCCATTTGTATCTCGGTTAGCTGTTCTCTAGCAGTTATTCCCTCCAAAAGCTAAAGATGCTCTGTGATTAGCTGGTCTAGTCTAATACTTTGCCACTTTTACTCTATGTCAATTAGTAAATATACTTTGAGACTCAGTATTATGTTATAATACAGTAATACAGTTTATTAGTGCATATAACAAACCAGTATGCAGTTTAAGAACGGCAAGCAAACAAGAATCAATACTCAACTTGTATGTGAAAGTTCTTGTATATGTTCTTCATAGGTTCAATCATCTGAGGGTAACCATTACCAAATAATACTCAATACTATCGATGGTCAATCTGAAAACTCCTTCTCCACACAATGCAGAAAATACTATCAATATACACCATTGCTAACATCTAGTCGGAGTGGTGGATAGCTTGCTATAACCAGATGATCAAAATGGTGGCAGGACCAGCAAACCTCACACTGCTGAATTGCAGGTCTCGCCATTTACACGGGGTATTAACACTACATTGCAGAACTGGTATATGTAACCATAGTACATGGGTAATAGTAAACAGGAGTCGGGATAGCATGCAGGACAACTCAACATATTGGTAGCTGCTGAGGACCACACAATTTAGGGGTCTTCAGTGGCAAACGCAGGATTTTCAGAAGGGGGTTTCCAGAGGGGCGGAGCAAAGCACGGAGATGGACACTTAGGTGACCCAGTATATGCCGGGTCAGTTAAAGTATTATAGATAGACCAATATATATATATATATATATATATATATATATATATATATATATACATATACATACAGGGGCGTCAACAGCAGTGTAGACCCCTGGGCATAGCAATGTATTGGGGCCACTACTGATCCTCCAGCGGTAGGGGTGGGGGAAGCTTTGATGTCCCGTGGGTGGTAGGGGTTATTATATCAACTGCTCAGCATGTAGGGCCTGGATCAGTAATTTCCACTAATTACCCCTTTACTGCACAGATGGTGGGAGATGGGGTGGGAGAAGGGGGCATTGGGCTGAATGAAGGGGCCCTGATACATAACTTCCAGGGTGGTAGAGGATGTTTAATATGCAGAGGAGGGGTGCATAGTGGAGTGGGCTTATTATTCATAATTTTCTGGTGGGAGGACAGCTTGCTTGACTGCAGATATCTCCAGTTCCCAGAAATACATTTATTAGATTTTAATGGATTTAAAAACTAGAGAATCCCACCTACCAAATGGTATTGGGGACTAGGGGATCAGAGTTCAGGAGGCAGAGCAATCTGCCAACGAGTATATAAAACTACATACCAGGTGTGTGGAGCTGGAGCAGTAACCAGCTGCTGGAAGGCTGATATCCCTGGTTCTGGGAACAGTAGAGACAAGCTACTAGTGTCCACCAATGGGGGAGAGTCCCAGCTTTTGGAATATACCCTCAGAGAAACTCTGAGTCAGACAGAACCTGAAATATCTGACTTGGAAGAGCAATTAACAGGCTTGGATGGGGACCACTGCTTTGAAGTCAAATATCTCCGGTTCCTAAGGGCCGATTTTTAAAATTCTTGTATCCATGGAAAGAGGGGACCCTCAGCTTTCAGAATAGGACCCGTAGACTCCTGGGGGGGTTTCTGGGCACCCAGAATCCCCCCCTGCGTGCGCTACTGGTCTTTGATCAGGAGTGGGTGATGGTCCCATAATCACACCACCAATCAGTGACAGTCAGCATTCTGATTGGTGCATGACTGGAGTTATCCACCAGTCAAAGTTCTAACCGCTATTCACTTTTTGGAAGCATGTTGAGAGATATCGCAGGACTGCAGGGGGGGCATGTTATGAATTTTTTTAATTGGTTCCCGTAAATGAGGGTGAGATGTGCTATGCCTAAAAAAGTGATAAAACGGGGAGTGATAAACCTCCAGCCAATCAACCCATAATTGTCATATTTCAGACACAGCCTGTGGCATGGCAGTTAGGAGCTGATTGGCTTTATCACTCTTCACTTTATAACTTTTTAAGCTTAGTACATCTGACCCTGAGTGTGTAGAGGCCACAGTAGGATTTGCCCAGGGCCTACTGTGCTGTTAAAATGGCCCCCATGGATTAATGTAGGTTCTCTGAATTAATTTTCTCATTTACAATAATTAGGGAACAAATGGAAATTTGTGGTGTTTGTAGCAGAACCAATATACAACTACAGGTTATGGCCATAGTATTACTACATATACCAGCCAGGTAAACAATGTGATAAATTAACTAAGATGGGAGTTCTATTGAAGATTGGATATTGCCCTTAGTAACCAATCAGATTCTATCTTCTAGAAGGTGCTCAATCAATAAGAAGTAGAATCTGATTGGTTTACAGTATATGGGCAAACACCCCATCTTCAGTTGAACTCCCATCATAGTAAATTTACCCAAATTAAGTTCTGAGTCTGCAAAATTAATGATGAATTGTAATTTATCTATAACAGATACGATGACCAACGGTAAAATAAACGCAAATGTGAAAAGTCGTCAAAATGCTGTTACTAGAAGTGACGAACAAGCGGATAGCAGGAATGTGGGTGTTAACTGTGTTAAACAGGAATTTTTATGTGTCACAAAATAGTGATGGAGCAGAAATGCAGCCATTGTAGCGGGTGGCTAATTACAAAGATTACCTTGGTTGTGGAGAACTTGACTTACCATACTTGGAATATAGTTGAGGAGATAAATCAGATTTATATATGCAGCAGCAAGATAAATGTTTGACCAGAAGGAATTTATTACCACTCTGATAGCTTACATATCTATTCCAAAGGAGGAGATCACTGTTTAATCTGTGCAGCAAATGATGACAGAGTCAGGACTCCAGCTGCTGCTGCTGGTAATGCCCATATTGCTGTGCTTTATATTTTCTCATGTCTCCACATCTCCTACAGCAAAAATGAGCAGCAGCTGTGGCAGCCAGTCGGTGATTGATGTCCGAGACAACCAGATGGCAGAGACTACAAAATGTTTTTTTGCCTTGAACCTGCGAGTGTCTCAAACACTATTATTCATATCAAGTTATAGGCAGCTCTTTCTACTTCACTTCCTTGCAGGTTGTAATTATGGCTATGTAAATGGGAAATGATTTTCGGGATCACCTGAGCAGATGGTTGGACATTACAGGAAATGGAAAGTCCCATCCACTGATGCAATGGTTGTATCATTACCGAATTACCAGTATGGTTTTGGCAGTAGTGAGGTAAAAAAAAAAAGGAAAAAATAAAACAGTTTGTAAAGATCAGAAAATTGAGTTTTTATTTTAGAAGAAATTACAATAATTTAATTTCTTAGCATTAATTTCTATAGAGTACAAGGGTAAAATTAAACACATACATTATAATTAGATAATTAGACATTTAAATTATTTTGGCCTAAACAGGAAACAGAAACAAAAAATGAATAACTATGGCCATGAACACTGTCCAGCTGCACAAATTTAATACAGTAGACAAACTTTTATAATTAACCTACAAACATGGATGGAGATGTTGAGTGAAGATGTTGGTTATGGAGAATCTTCGCCGTACTGTCTTGGTAAAGGCTATAGCCCCATCGCCGGGAGGACCTTTCCCATCATGCACTGGGTCAACATCTTCTTGAAGGTGGAATAGTAACCTGTGGTAAACAAAGAAAGCCACTGTGCCCAAAGCGTGGTGAGCGAATCAAGCACGCAAGGGTCCACTGCAGCTGAAATAAAAAACCTACTGTACACCAAACTAGAATAGACACAAAATAAAAAACGCTGTAAGGGCATCAAACAAATTCTGCCCTCATCTGACGTCAAATCCTGGTCCTTTAGACGAAAGGGAATTAGTCAGAACCCATAGCTATAAATGTAATTGCAGAGTGACTCATACCGGTGTACAGATAAACATTGCTCACTTAAGAAAACATCAGAACTGAGTCAACCTCTTAATCAGACCCTATGTTTGCACTTTTTTGAATGCAGGTAAAAGCCAGTTCCATACACATCATAGTAAAATATCTGGATCCACACTAATTCACAAAGATATGCACCCAGAAAAGCCAGATTCATCTAATAGCCCATACACACAGTTTGATGTAGTCTATTTTTCTATTTGATTTTGATTATATAAGCAAAATCAAATTAAAATTGAATCGAAATCAGACAGAAATCTATCGCATTTCATTTCAATTTAATCCTGATGTGCGGCCTCACTGCATCAAAATCGAATAGAACAATAGTCTGCAGGTAAGACTATACAGTACAGATCTGTCTTATATAGTCTAAATCAAATGTGTACATGGTACTGTGCGGTTCGTTCTTCATTGAAATAGAAAGTAAAACACATTGTGTGTACACTACTTTAAATACACTGTACAATAAACACATAAAATAATTTAAATATGTTTCCTTTCAAGAAAAAAAAATGTTATTTGTTCATAGACATAGTGAATAGCAATTTATAAATAATCGTATTATCTTGAAACAACATAAATAATAATTGTTTCAATTAAAAAATAAAAACACAAAGCAAAATAGAACAACGACATTTTTTTTTAGCATGAGTTCACTTTACTTGTCGCTTGCACTCCTATGGCCTCTCATGTTACTGTTCAACAGTTGTCAGTAAGCATAGAAGTGTTCCATATCTCCTTTTCATTGCTAATATGCCTTGGTGGATCGCTCACTAAGCTCGTCACTTAGGCCCTTATTCTGATCGGTGCGTACTTTCCCGAATTCTTTCGGATCGCGTTTTTTAGCCGTCTGCGCATGCGTGGGGAACGCTATGCGCATGTGCCACGTATGGTCTCCGTACTTGTTCTCACTAATACCGTACAGAAATGTGCACCGCAATCATTCGGCCAATATGGGTGTGTTATGGGCGTCATGCGGAATGACACAGGGGCGTAGTTTCAAAGTGGGCTAAACTGGGCGGAAACATGGGCGGACACGGGGGAGTACACATATTTGGGTAGGCGTGCATTCGGACAGCACGCCGAATGCACGCGAACAAAAAGGGTAGAAATGTGCGGTGTCCAAAAGCAGGGGCTGGCTGGCAACTTTTAGCCTAGGGGGCAAGTCCAGAGCACTGGCCCATAATCAGCCAAGTCACCGACGGAAGGAATGCTTTTGCGCGCCGTAGGCGCGCCGAAAAATTAGGGGCGTGGCCTATCATAAGGGGCGTTGCCTGTACCATGATTGTATTGTGTACCTGCAGATTGCACATTTTAGCGAACCTTGTAATACCCATTACACATAAAGCCACATGCCGTAATGCCAATTACACATTATGCTGAACACCATGATGCCAGTTACACATTACGCCCAACACTGCGATGCTAATTACTCAATACACCGCACACTGTGATGCTAATTACACATTATGCTGCACACCTTGATGCCCATTACACCCCATACTGTGATGGCAATTACCCAATGCTCCCCACACCGTAATGTCCATTACGCCCCATACCATGATGCCCATTACACCGCACAATGTGATGTCCACAGTGCCAGATATGCCCCCACAGTGCAAGATATTCCGCCACAGTACCAAATACACATATGCCCCCACAGTGCCAGACACAAATGCCGCCACAGTGCCAGATATTCTGCCACAGTGCCAAATATGCATATTCCTCCACAGTGCCAGATATGCCCCCACAGTGCCAGAGACACATATGCCCCCACAGTGCCAGAGACACATATGCCCCCACAGTGCCAGAGACACATATGCCCCCACAGTGCCAGAGACACATATGCCCCCACAGTGCCAGAGACACATATGCCCCCACAGTGCCAGAGACACATATGCCCCCACAGTGCCAGAGACACATATTCCCCACAGTGCCAAAGACACATATGCCCCCACAGTGCCAGATATGCCCCCACAGTGCCAGAGACACATATGCCCCCACAGTGCCAGAGACACATATGCCCCCACAGTGCCAGAGACACATATGCCCCCACAGTGCCAGAGACACATATGCCCCCACAGTGCCAGAGACACATATTCCCCCACAGTGCCAAATACACATATGCCCCCACAGTGCCAGACACATATGCCCCCACAGTGCCAGACACATATGCCCCCACAGTGCCAGATACACATATGCCCACACAGTGCCAGATACACATATGCCCCCACAGTGCCAAATACACATATGCCCCACAGTGCCAGATACACATATGCCCCCACAGTGCCAAATACACATATGCCCCCACAGTGCCAGATACACATATGCCCCCACAGTGCCAAATACACATATGCCCCACTGTGCCAGATACACATATGCCCCCACAGTGCCAAATACATATATGCCCCCACACAGTGCCAGATATGCCCCCACACAGTGCCAGATATGCCCCCACACAGTGCCAGATATGCCCCCACACAGTGCCAGATATGCCCCCACAGTGACAGAAACACATATGCTGGGGTGAGGGAGGGGGGGGGGGGGGGGAGAGCGCTTACCCACTCGCTAGCTGCGGGCCGTGCTGCGGCTGGATCAGCTTCTCCAGCCCTCCTGCGCTGGCCGCGGCTTCCAGAACACGGCCGCGGCTACAGGAAAATGGCCGCCGGCCTCCTGCACTGAGAACATGTCCTCAGTGCAGGGGGCCGGCGGCCATTTTCCTGTAGCCGCGGCCGTGTTCTGTAAGCCGCGGCCAGTGCAGGAGGGCTGGAGAAGCTGATCCAGCCGCAGCACGGCCCGCAGCCAGTGGGTGGGTAAGCGGCCCGGGGGGCATATGGCACTCTGCCCCCCGGCCCAGCCCGCCCCTGTCCAAAAGGCTAGTATTGCTTTGCGGACACCACTCGGTCAATCGGAACGCCTAATCAGGACGGACACACCTCAACCAATGTCAGCTGAACACAATACAATCATCTACTTTACTCATTACTTGTTAATGACACGCTTCTCACTGCTACAATTGGAAGCATTGCAGCTTAAAGGGAACATTACATGCTGCACTTGTCACACACTTTTACACAGCAAATAATCAACACAACTTAATATTAATAATACTAATACACATGTCACTTCTGCGTGTATCAATTAATACAGACATTTGTGGGGCCCAAATAACATTTATTAAAGAAACTTTGCCAAAAATGTCAAAAACATCACAAAACAATTGGTACCATAACAGGACTAAAAGTAAATAATATATAATAAATAGCCACAGCAGAATCATTAGGAACACATCAGGTGGCTTCACAACAAAAGTACAGCACCAACACTTCAAGTACAGCACACAGTAATGGTAGCCGAAACAGGGCAACAGGGGAACCAAACATGACATTTGAACCGCGGGCAAATGTGGTGACCCTCGGCACGGATTTTGACACAGGATGCTGACACACACAGCTCAATGGAAGATTTGGGAAGACATAACGGTGGAGATTAATGGGGACACAAGTTCATTTGCGGGCACGTTTGCCCCTGGCAGGCTCCTTGCCACGTGCAGCAGCTCTTCGGCCTCGCCCACGGCCACAGTCAGATGGTGGGTCACGTGGAGCACATGCTGGGGAGGGGGTGGATCTTCTTCCCCCTCTGGCAGCAGGGAGTGATGATGTTGGTAAAGCACCAGAAGCGGGTGACATTAGGACCCTATTGGTGGTAACTAGCTCCACCATAAGTTCATTATGGCGGAGGAGGAGTTCATTTTGCCGCAGGGCTTGATCAGCCAGCACCTGCAGGCTAGCAGCGATAGCTTGCTGGCTGTCACTCATAGCTTGCTGGCTGGCACTCATAGCCTGCAGGCTCGCAGCAATACTCTGGTGGCTGGTGGTCAAACCCTGCAGCACCTCCTCGGCCCTACGCACCCGCTCGAATGCCGAGTCTCCCTGCTGCACAATACTGTCTAGCACACGGCCCCACGTGGACAATTCAGCCGCGGACATTTCCGGCTGCTGCTGCACGGGCCTGCTACTGGGGCCAGGTGGCACAGACTCCACAACCTCCTCAAGAGAATCTGGACCAAGCGGTGGGGATGCTGTTGAACGAGAAATTACCAATTACCACACATTCCATGCCAAATTCAAAACATCTACTTATGGCCTGGCAAATAATTACCTTCAAGTGTAGAAGCCATCACTTCCGCTGGGGACTCGCTGTCTATGGTGCTCACCCCCCGGACCTCCTCCACTGCAATGCAGCACTGTGCCATCTCTTCCAGGGGGGTGAGCTTCAGCTTGCCAGGCATGGGGCCAGCCCCAGAGGTGTGGCTGTGTTCCCACCGCTGGGTCAATTTCTTCTTGAGGTTGCCTTTGAAGTCGTGCCACCTGCAATCAAAGTGTACATATTAATACATGTAACTCCTCATGTTTGCTGTAGCACCCATTGCAATCTGAAACATAATACAACATGTGCCTACTGACACCAAACTTACATTATATTCATTTTTAAAACCAACCCTTAGAAGATACAACAACAGTCACCCTCCAATAACTATCAATTCAATGTCATGGCCAACATGTCTGTGCCTACAAGCAACGTGAACACCCATTGACCAACTCCATCTAATATTGAATGTAAACATTACTGGACTTGTACTGCTCAAATGTAACACACATGTACGTGCCTCTTCTTAACGTGCTCCGCCTCACGAACTTGTGGAGCCACTGCATTAATCTCCGCCGTTATCTCCTCCCAGATCTTCCATCTCCTTGTGTGTGTCAACTTTACCGCTGGGCACTCGATTAAATCACGTGCCCGGGTCACCAGGATGTGAAGCTCCTGCGGTTCATATGCCATGTTTCTTGTGGTTGGTTCCTCTGTTGCCCGACTGCGGCCACGGGCACGGCCACTGGCACCGCCACTGGCACTGCCACGGCCACGGCCACGGCCACCGGTTGCTGTACTTGAAGTGCTGGGCTGGCTACTCTGTTGGGAAGCCACCTGCTGTGTTCCCAATGATTCTGCTGATGCTGAGGATGGGCCAGCTGCTGATTGGCCTGATGTTGATGGCCCATCTGGCTGCTCTGGGTTGAGGGGGACATAGGTGGTGTTGGCTTCCATGCGGAACAAGAGATTCTGCACCACCTGTTCTTCCTCTGACTCTGAGCCAGCCATGTTTGCAACAACTGTTTGCCTTTCTAGGACAACTTTAAATACTATTTCTGTAATTGGCGTTAATCAGCTGCAACCTGCGTTCCGTACGGCCGCGTTCCGTACGCCAGCGTCAACCGTGCGGCGCATACGGGACGCCCCTTGGTGTGGACAATTATTTATCAAAAACCTGGCAAACTGAGTAAGTCTGATTTAGTAGCTAAATGCAGATTCCAACACCAATGACAAAATAAAACTGAGGTCACACATGAAATGTATATTTGAATGTACATCTGTACTGTGCACTTGTTTGGTATGTAGTACAACTGACACTACCCATTCCATATGTAAATCCAGTCCACCACTTAGCCACAAGTAATCAGTGCTAGCATCCAAATCACATGTGAAAGCACTCCAAATTCAGGCTGGATGCTAGATACTTTTCATTCCACCTCTGTAGTAGGGGCCAGTAGAAGGTAAGTGTACACATGGCAGCATGGCCTAATTTTTGGAAAAGGTCTGCCACTATTTGCTATGTTTCTGCTGCATAGCTTTCATTATAAAATAGCTGTTTAGAACCTTGTGGAGTTAGGTGTAAGTGTCTAGTGATGCAGACTATTTCACCTGTTGCTTATACCCATGTTTGGTGGATGGTATAGATTATATATAATGTGTTTCCATCTTATTTTACACTGTCTGTTTAGGATGGGTGTGCGATGCAATGGGTTAGCCGTCTGTTCGGGCGCATACACGCTGTTAGTGTAAAAATGAACAATAAAGTTAATACCAAATATCACTCTGATCAACCAATGACAGCACATGATTGTTTGATTTGTGCCATTGCTAAGATGGCGGCCTATGGGAGAGCAGCCCCATTCTCACCCGCGGAGCTGAGAACTCTGGTCTCCGTTATGGAGACCAGGCTGGGGCGGGCGGGCCCCTTTATTACCAACCGCCAGAAGCGCAATGCCTATGCGGTGGCCCGCCGCCGTATATTCGCACGCACCCAGGTGCGGCGGACCATCGCTCAGCTGGAGCGGCGGTGGTCCGACCTCAGGCGCAGGGAGCCAGAGAGACTGCAACAAATAAGGGCCAGCATTGCTAGATGTGAGTATTTCAACAGTAAATGGGGATTTGGACATGATTGCTTACCTGACATTATTTAATCCACTAAGGTCACCAGCCTGATCATGAGTTAAACATGGCATACAATATATGAGTGCTACTTCCTGTTTGACACCCTGTAATGGTCATAAAATATGTTATTGGGGAGGATTAATGCTTGTGATGCTTACAATGGGCCAAATGTCACAGCATACCTGCCATGTTACAGGCTGTGTTTTGTAAAGGCCACTAAGGAGCTGTTTGCCTGTACAATTATCTGTACTTCTAACCTTTGCATTTATAGCTTGATAAGGCTTAATAGTAATTACCACTAATTGCCACTTTTTTATTTTTTCCCATACACAGCACGTGATCGCGCAAGACAGGCCCGGGAGGAGGCAGAGGTGGCCCTGGAGGACCTTCCGCAGGAAGGGAGCCCGGAGGAGGGGGCCCAGGAAATGGAGGAAGAGGAGGCAGAGGTGGCCCTGGAGGACCTTCCTCAGGAAGGGAGGCCGGAGGAGGGGGCCCAAGAAGTTGAGGATGAGGAGGGGTGGGCTGTGGAGGCGCTGCCACCCGAGGAGGACGTCATCCAAGGGGAGGACGAGGTGGGAGCATTGGAGGCCCCTAAGGAGGAGGTGGAGGCCTGTGAGGTCGTCCAGGCGGCCGGAATTGGTATGTATACATAAGGATTAATTTATCCGTTTGGCATTTACTATTTGCTATGTAGCACTGGTGATTCAATTGATTTTTACAATACTATAAAGTGACAAAACAAACGGGATAGCAACAGACACACTTTGGGGTTAGATAGGGTGGGCAAACCATCCCTTTCATCCAGGACACATATTAATGACACAGGTTGTGAGGATGTCTTTCATATCGATTTTAAGTGCCACTGAACCTGTGTAGTTAATCTGTATCCTGGAAGAAAGGGATGACTTGCTAATGTAAGTGTTTCATGTCCCTGCTGCTTGCATACAATCTGTAGCCTCATATAGGTGAGTAGAGTTTACTGGTGAATGATCTTTGTAAACTAGATTCAGTATGGCATAAATGGAGTATGGACAGGCGTGGCTTAGACTGGAGTAACAAGTGGTCAGTGCCCCTGGGCCCTCCTCTAGCTAACCACCCCCTGCGGTCTGCATGTATGTTTTGCACCATAATTGTGTGTGGATTTGGTCTTAGTAATGCTTTTGAGCATGGGAGTGGGTTAGTGCTGCAGCTTCCCCTAACTGGCATTCTGACAATGATTTCTGGAGCAGACCATCAGCAGGCAAGCCATGCTTGATTGCACAAATGTACTGAGCATTCCTGAGAGTTGTGTAACTCCCCTGCCAGGCTCCATCATATAAGAGACACTGAACTTTGTTTGCCGAATTGTGATTGGTGCAGCGCGTGACATGCTTCTCAGAGCTTAGTCATGGGTGGGTTTGGATTGAGAAGGAGCAGTATGACTGTGAGGTGTTCGACAGAGTAAAGGGTAGAGGGCCAAAATCAGGCTTTCCATGTAGTATGTATGCATGTATGTATAGGTGTATGTCTCATATATATAGTTATATATGTGTGTGTATATACTGTATATATATATATATATATATATATATATATATATATATACACACACACCTGTCACGGTGCATGTTTAAAAAGTAGGTTTGACTATGTTAAATGTATGCATGAATATCATTAGTCATTTTTCAATTTGAATTTCCTCCACAGATGAGCCTGCCCAAGCAGAGGAGGGTCGCCGTGGGGCCCTCCTTAGACTGCGAGGCCTGATGCGCTAAATGTTGGCGGAAATGGACCGCATCATTGATGCCGAAAATTAATTTTGATATTTTGGACACTTGTTTTGGAATAAATATTTATTTAAAGTTCAAAGTTGTCAGTGTTTTTTTCTAACATGCTAAAGTATATGTGTAACTTGTTTAAAATCTTTAAAATAAGCAAAATGTACATAGTGTATCTAGATGTATGTTAGGGTCACATGCTGTAAGGGTTAATGTGTGTCATGAATGTAGTAGGAATGTGGGTCAGTATAGATGAGCATTTAATTGATTGAAATTGATAACAATCCTTTTTTCAGGAGGTTGCCTAATTGCCTAAGTGGGTCATGTGATCGCTGTGTGTACTCAGTAAAAAAGTGTGGGATTGAGCGTAAATACTCCGCATCGGGGCGTACGGACAGCTTCCCGTACGTTCTGACGTAAGACCGTGCTTGTGCGGGAAGACCGTGCAAGAATCTGTACGTGTCCACCGCACACGCACGGTTTGTATGTCGTCCGTACACACGCCCTGTTCTTAAAGAGTGAGTCCGTCCGAATGCGGAGGACACATGGGCGTTTCTACGGACGATGCCCGCACGCCGCCGCACAGCGTGGCGTGCGGACCGCATCGCAAGAATTCGGGAAAGTACGCACCGATCAGAATAAGGGCCTTACAGCACTATAGAGGTTAGGGAAGAAGTCAAGAATCAAGAAAGGGAAGTTTGAGTGACATGTTGCAGCCTATTTTTCTAGATGGTTGTTCTCAACATATTGTCCACTAGTTTCCAGGTGTTCTGTTGCCCAAGAATCATGCACCACACCTTTACTGTCTTCCCCAAGCACATTCTCATAAACTTGGAGGTCTTGGTCAAAGTTTTCATCCTTAAGAAGTTGATGAATTTGCAGACCACCAAAAATTCCTTCCTTAACTTTAGCATCAGTCACAAGTGGAAATTTCCTATAAGCTACCTACTTGAAAGCTTCTCCACCTTTTTCACCCTCTTTACAAAGTTCTTCATAAGCCGGAGTCAATTCTAACCACAAAAATCAAACAAATGAAAGATACATCACTTATAACCTTCATCAAAATCCCCCCCCCCCCCGCCACTGTCCTTTTCACCATATAATGTTACATTTCATAGGTGACTGGGGGGGCGTGGGGGCTTCTGCGGGCGGACTTGGTCAATATGAAATAATACTGTAAGAACCAATTTGTGCCTCCTCCTAGGTACCCGTGGCATTATACCTAAGTTTTGGTATTAGGGTTATGCTGAGATATAGAAGGAGCCTAAGAATCTTCTACTATGGACCTTATTATAGTGGCCTGAATTTATTACAAAAAGACTCCAAAACCAGGTTCACATCGCAATGCTGAGTCCGACCAGAGATTTTCATCTAGGGTCCGACCTGGCTCTGACCCTGGTCCAACACTTTCACACTCAACCTGTCACCCTGTCACACTAAACCTGTCACACAGCACTTCGACCCAGTATGGGCCAGGCAGTTACCTAGCAGTAACCCGGGTTTTAACTGCAGGAACTGTATTATTATTATTATCAACAACAGCAGCAGCAATAATAATTATTATAATAATTTGTTAACCTCATGGAGGCCATGGATCCATCCTGTCTATAATGCATTCTAGTGGTAGTGTAGGTAGTTGAAGGATATGAGTAGATCAAATTTGCTCTGACAATCTGATCATTACCAGTGCATAGACGTCACAGACCATAGCATTGGTTTTGGAATTCAGTACTACAGTGGGATTGACTGATAAGTCATTAGTTATTCTACAGAATATGGACCAGATGTATCAAGACTCAAAAACGTGATAAAATGGAGATAAACAGCCAGACAATCAGCTCCTAACTTCCATGGTACAGGCTAGGTTTGAAAAACGGCAGGTAGGAGCTGATTGGCTGGCTGTTTGTCACTCTCCACTTTATCACTTTTTGAAGCTTGATACATCTGGCTTTCAACAAGTAACAACTGCTACTGATGCACATTTGGAAATAAAACACAATAGCTACTTTTCATCACCAAAAAAATTCAAGAAAAAAACAGCATTCAAACTATTATTTTATAGTACTTTGTTGAGTCAACTCCCATCTAAGGTGTACATTTACAAAGGTAGTTCTATTGAAGATGGGCTGTTGCTATAGGCAACCAATCAGTTTCTATTTATTATTTTTTAGAACAGTGGTTTCCAACCTTAATTGAGTGTGATCTAATCTTGACACTCCAGCTGTTGTTGAACTACACATCCCAGCATGCCCTGCATCAGTTTTAGCATGGCCAAATAGCAAAACTGTAGCAGAGCATGCTGGGATGTGTAGTTCAACAACAACTGGAATGTCAAGGTTAGCCATCACTGTTCTAGAAGGTTCTATATAAAAAAGTAATAGAATCTGATTGGTTGCCCATAGCAACATCACATCTGCAATAGAACTCCCATCTTAGTAAATAAACCCCTAAGGTTTTTCTGAGTGATAAATGGGTGCTATTAGCTGCTTATTAGGTAGATGATCTATAAAACTGTACGTTTTAATGTATTAATTCCTATAAATATTGTTAAATGAACAATAGAGGAAAATCTATATTAATATAACACTCCATATTGCTTATCTTTATAGTAAAGATTATTTTCTTAGGTCTGGCATGCAATGTCTGCACAATTAATAAGACCCATTATGACCACTCCTCACCGATTACAAACACCCAAACAGGAAACAAATGACATATTCTCCTACGTTCACCCTAGAGCCTGCTTTGTCACAAGAAATGACCCTGTCACATACAATGTGACACTACCTTTCTGATGCACTTTGGAAGAATTTCAAATTCGAAGTGATTTTTTTCCATCTGTTGGTTTCCCCCAGCATGAGATGCAGCTTACAAATTCTGTCAGTTTCCTAATGCAATAAATCAGAGTGATGACAAACAAGTTTGTTCTGTGTGCCTTGTTGAATTAAAGATGTCAGACGCAAAACTGTTCCATGAAAAGACAGTAACATAAAGCTCTAAATGAGATATTATTTTATTATTTTTCCTGCCAGAACTTTTTTTGGTACTTGTTTCCTAGCACGGCCACAATCTTGTGGATCTTGTACCTTTAAGTTAAGGTACACGATCCACACGATGGACCCGATTTCCTTTGAAATCAGGTCCATTTTGCCGGCTAAGGCACAATATCGGGGGCATCGCGTCGGTCGGGACCATTAACATTGGTCCCGACGTGACCGACGCAATGCCCCCGATTTTTCCATAGGCTTCAATGTTAAAAAATATTTTAACATTGAAATCGTGAGGATCGTGTCGGGAAAGGTAAAATATCGGGGGCATCGCGTCGGTCGGGACCATTAACATTGGTCCCGACGCGACCGAAGCGATGCCCCCGATTTTTCCATAGGCTTCAATGTTAAAATATTTTTTAACATTGAAATCGTGAGAAAATGTGAAAAATGTGAAATGGGCCAATATGACCCATTTCACATTATAGATGTCCCCGTCGTCACCCCACGATAGACGCCAACCCGAAGCGTAGCGAGCCCGCGAGGGGCGGCGGTGCGCGTCCTCCGACCTTTTCATTCCCCTACTATCCACGTCGGCGTGGAGTTGAGAATAGAATAGTGTGGCGAGCGCAGCGAGCCACCGAGCCCGAAGCGTGGCGAGCGCAGCGAGCCCCGCGAGGGGACGCGTACAACTTCACAGGTATACGCGTCCCCTCGCGGGGCTCGCTGCGCAGCTACCTAGACCATCAATTCCAGTTCCTGGAACACATCTTGCCTCACTTTGTGGGTAACAACATGCTCCCAGCTAACCAAGGCCCTACTGCCCCTGAGCATAGCTACCAGCCGTATTCCAGAGGTCCATACTATGATCCTCCTAACCCGCCACCATCCTCGCCTGAATACCCTGGCAATTGCAATAGGCATTTTAAAATAGTATTGCTGTTTTAAGGGCACATTTCATTTTTAAATAGTATTGCTGCTTTAAGGGCACTTTTGTAGGTAGGGGGGCGGGGGGAGGTTGGGTTTTTAGGGTGTTATTTTTTTATTTATATGCTGATAGTTGGGCACTTTATATGCCTGTGCACTTTACAGGTTTGATGTTTACAATGGCCGACCGATCACTTTTCAAGTTTACAAAAAAGTTGGCCTGATTCATAAGGTCCTGTTTGGGGGGCGGGGTGGGGGGGATGTTTAATGCTTGTGGGGGGCGGGGGTGGGGGGATTGTTTGATTTGTGTAATGTGCCTTTATATTGTGCCTAGAAATAGGCAAAGTTTTATACTTTTATATATGACTTCTCATTTGTTTTCTTGAAGTAAACAAGGTTAAAACACTACAACTGTTTGGTGTCTAATTTTTAATAATCAATAATGTAATGTGGGCCTAAAAAAGGCCATTTTCAATGATAAATGCAGGGTCAACCCGGGTTTGGTATGAAAGGTACCGACCCGGGTTGTCCCTGCTTCAAAAGCATGTGTGAATGGGTCCCAACCCGGGAATGTTCCTGCTTGTCCCGGGAATGGAATTCCCGGGTTTGTCTCTGCATTTCTGGTGTGAAAGGGGTATTAGAGACACACCTTTCACATGATATTATTTTCCTGCTCTTGCAGCTGTGCTTATCTGTCTGCTGGCTGGTTATCACCTTCTGCTTGTGACCCGAACTTTGCTGAATGTCTCCCTAAAATGGTCCTTTTGGGGCATATACATCACTAGCAATGCATGGAGGACGATTCAGTGGAGTCAGGCCTGGTAGTTGAGGTGATGGGGCTGGGTACTGCCTGCCCTTATCCATGCTTAGTCCTTGTGACCCAGACAGGCTAAAGCCCTGCAGTCACTTGACCAATCACAGGTGTAACAGTACCTGCTAGTGATAGGAGGAGAGGGCATAAGGAGGGGTAGCAGGTGAAGCGACAGGAGGGTGGGGCAAGATAAGTGACATGGGGGGCAGAAGAGGTGGTGGGTGGGAGAGGTGACAGGAGGGGAGGGCTGAAAGTGTTTCAGGAGGAGGCTCCCTCCTTCCTTTCTTCTCCCAACTGTACCTGTCAAGCGGTTTGTCAAGCAATGGAACCGTCAGCTTGAATTGACAGATCTGCAGTCTCCAATAAACCCACTGATCTCCTGTGTAAGTAATCCTCCCTCTCTTCCCTCCCCTTCTCTCCTTTGGGTATTATGTGTATAAGCGGCACTACTATGGTGGGCATTATGTTTTTAAGTGGCACTACTACTGGGTCATAGTTGCCTACCCTCCTGCATTCTGCAGGAGATTCCCTGAAATAGCAGCAATCTCCCTCTCTCCCTCATTAGTCTAGCAATCTCCCTCATGTCACCTAGCCCACATTACACTGTTACATTTTTTTTGGGGGAAAAGGAATGAGAAATAGATACATTTACATTGAATCATCAGCACCATTTCCCAGCACTTTAGCAAGTATAGTAGATCTTACTAACTGCTTTGGGGATCATCTACATTTGGATATAAGTCATAATAAATGATTCCTCTCAAATTTAGCAGTACACACCCACACTTCTAGGTGCCACATTCACAATCTCTTTTCACAATCTCTCCATATATGGAACTAGACATGCCCTTTGGGAGGAGCATGACATGCCCCATCAATGGGGCGCTTTGCAAAATTCTACTATCAACTGTAATCTCCCTGAAATTAGTTTTCAAAAGTAGGCAAGTATGTACTGGGGGCATTATGTATGTAAGCAGCATTACTACTGGATCATTGTGTGTGTATGTGGCATTACTACGGTGGGCATTATGTGTTTAAACAGCACTACTGTTGGTATTATGTATAAGGAGCACTAATACTCTGGGCATTATTTCTATAATTGGTATCTTATGGTATTATGTGTGTAAGCAGCACTACTGTGGGCATTTTTTATAAAGGGCACAACTACTGTGGGCATTATAGTTATTCTGGTATAAATCTTTGTGGGGCTAGCACTTCCTTGCTGCTGAATAAATGATGCCCGGTGCCCTCCTGGGGGTTTCCAGAGAGGGGCGGAGCAAAGGACAGAGATGGACACTTAGGTGACCCAGTATATGCCGGGTCAGTTAAAGTATTATAGATAGACCAAATGTATATAAATAATAATAATAATACAGGGGTTATATATATATATATATATATATATATATATATATATATATATATATATATATAACCCCTGGGGCCCCTACCTATCCTCCAGCGGTAGGGGTGGGGGGTGCTATGAGCGGAAGCTTTGATGTCCCATGGGTGGTAGGGGGTATTATATCAACCGCTCAGCATGTAGGGCCTGGATCAGTAAGTTCCACTAATTACCCCCTTACTGCATAGATGGTTGGAGATGAGGTGGGAGAAAGGGGCATTGGGCTGAATGAAGAGGTCCTGATACATAACTTCCAGGGTGGTAGAGGTTGTTTAATATGCAGAGGAATGGTGTATAGTGGAGTGGGCTTATTATTCATAATTTTCTGGTGGGAGGACTGCTTGCTTGACTGCAGATATATCCAGTTCCCGGAACTAGATTTCTTAGCTTGTAATGGAATTAAAAACTAGAGAATTCCACCTACCAAATGCTACTGGGGAGTAGGGGATCAGAGTTCAGAAGGCAGAGCAATCCGCCAACGAGTATATAAAACTACATACCAGGTGTGTGGCGCTGGAGCAGTAACCAGCTGCTGGTAGGCTGATATCTCTGATTCTGAGCACTGTAGAGACAAGCTACTAGTGTCCATCAAAGGATGAGAGTCCCAGAGGCGGAACTACCATTGGTGCAGAAGGTGCAGTGCCCCTGGGCCACTGAGGATAAAGGGGCCCACTGATGCCCCTGTCACCCACTGTTTTCCCCTGCACATTCTGCCTCCACCTCTCTCTCCCTGTCACCCACTGCCATGTTGCCTATTATGAACTTAGTTTGGGGTGGAGGAAGGGTGCCCAAATTATATTTTTGCACCTGGGCCCACCACCCACAAGTTCCACCACTGGAGAGTCCCAGCTTTTGGAATATACCCTCAAAAAAACTCTTTGTCAGACAGAATTTGAAATATCTGACTGGGAAGAGCAATTAACAGGCTTGGATGGGGACCACTGCTTTGAAGTCAGATGTCTCCGGTTCCCCAGGGTCGATTTTTTAAATTCCTGTACCCATGGAAAGAGGGGACCCTTAGCTTTCAGTCTAGGGCCCTTAGATTCATGGGGGTTTCTGGGTACTCAGAACCCCCCCCCCCCCCCGCATGCGCCACTGCACCAACAAATGGGGCATACATGCAGTGACCAGTTCGGCGGCACTCAGAGACGATTTGATAAGAGACTGCATGAAGTCAGGGACTAATATCAGTCCCTAACTCCATGTAGTCTCATCAAATCGTCTGTGAGGGCTGCCGAACTGGTCACTGCATATATACAGTATATATATATATATATATATATATATATATTTATATATATATATAGAGTGATCCAGAGTCTGCCGGCACTCTAAATTAAATGTAGCAACTTGCCCCCGGTGCCAGCAATGAGAAAACTGTAGTGATCCAGGTCCCAGCAGGGATAAAGCAGCACTCAGGAGACGATGTACAAATGCAAATAAAATGTATTTGGGGACGTTTCGGGGTATTAGCCCCGTCCTCAGCCCAAACCTACAGCACAAGAGACATATACAGAAAGCATATTTATACTTACAGCCTCCCAGCGCGCTGCCCCACGCCACGGTCCCGGAGTCATTGACAGGAAGTCGTCACCATGTACTTCCGCTCACGGACGCTAGAAGGATGTTGCTTGGCAACCGCAGCTTGCGTCTCAGATCCCGGAAACAAAACTCAGGTGATCTCTCATCCTCTGTGGTTCTCTCAAGGGAAACCCATGTGGCGGGGGGGGGGGCACTGGGGGCTGCTGTAACAACAAAAAAAGATATTTAAAAACAAATAACATAAAGGGCGCATGTGGCACCACCAGGGAGTGCCAATCGTCGACAAGGCAGCCAGTCTCCAGACCCGACATGGAGGGACTCGATGAGTCATCCCCAATGTCCGGGACAGAGACTGCAGACTGCCCAGCAACCGAGGGCACTCCCCATGAAGCAACACCTGTACACCCCTAAAGATAAATACATAATGAAGACTGTATAGAATAATAACGGCTAAACATAAAATGATGATGACAGAAAAGTTACATTAGACTGTTCCAATTAATCTTCTCATTCAGTCCTTTGGGTGAGATAGTGTTAAGACGAAAGATCCATTCAGATTCTTTCCTTAACAGCTTAAGGGCTCTGTTGCCCCCTCGCATCGAATCTGCTATATGATCGATGATAAAATGCTTAAACTCGTTAATGGAATGACCCTTGGTTTTAAAATGACGTGCCACCGGCTGGTCCACATCCCTCCCTCTCAGAGAGAGGTTTATGGCCAACCGGTGGAGTGCCATCCTTTCCCAAAAAGACCGTATTGTCTGCCCTATATAATATAATCCACATGGGCAGACAATAACGTATACTACATGAGTAGTTCTGCAGGTGAGGACAGACCTGATGTCATAGATTTTACTGGTGTGAGGATGTTTGAAATTTTTACATGCAAGCATATGTCTGCATGTCTCGCATGAGAAACAGCTGTAACAACCTGCAGGTTTTGTGTAGGTATTAGCAGGCCTGGGAATGCCCATCCCTGTGATATCAGAATTAACAAGCCGGTCCTTCAGGTTGGGGCCTCTGCGAAAGGCCGCTGAGGCTTGTTGCAAGTGAAAATAGTAGGACCAACTTTAAAGTTGGTCCTACTATTTTCACTTGCAACAAGCCTCAGAGTGCCTCTTCATTACTTTTGTGTATATATATATATATATATATATATATGGGGCGTGGCCTAGCAACATCAATAGAACGAAGGAGCTCGCGTGTTAACCGGCTCTAAAGATTACAAGGTGCTGGGCACCACTTCATGCTGATTTGTCTGCGCTACCCTATACCGCTACTTCTGGTACGTGACCCTATACTCATTCCGTGTTTGTTGTGCATCAATAAATTTGTATATCAACTTTTACCCGCACTATGGAGCGCCTGTTCTTACTATACCTATATATATATATATATATATATATATATATATATATATATATAGTTATGCAGCCTATCCCTGTAGGAGAAGGAAGTCACATAGAGAGAATCCTATTCATCATTTTCTGCGAGAAACTTTTCTTCAATATTGGCTCATATTGGAGATCCTTTAAACAGGGAAGGAATTCCAGTCTTTTAACCCTTAGAGGGTTACCCTTCTTTTTACCCGTTGAAATATGCATCTACACCTTGGACGATAAGAACATCGAGTACTCATTAATTCTTATGAGACAAAACCCAAGATTCACTTGAAAATAAGAGGGTCCACTATCTCTTGAGGAATTTCAGGAGATCTTATTTCTTTAACGAAGATATTTGATATGTTCCCCTGATGAAGTAATTTTAGACGAAACACGTGGGGACTATTGTATACGTGTTACCTATGACAACAAGAACATCCTAATAAACAAGAAATTGGACGAACTTTCTTTATTTGCTTCACTTGACTGTGGATTATTCCATTTATGGACATTATTTAGAAAATATAGACACCACACCACAATTGTGTTTCATATATATATATATATATATATATATATATATATATATATATATATATATATATACGGTATATATTCAATGGAGCCTTCTTCATCTAGCCTTCTCAGGAGAGACATGGCTCACCAAGGTTTATTATCTATTGTTCTCAAGAACAATACAGGAGGGGATTAGCAGGGGATTAAGTCTGACATCTCAGGTTCACTTTATCCTATTAAAGGGCTAGATGAGGATGGCTCTATCTGTATGCCTAGGGTCCATTTATGTGTCTCTGAAACACTGCCATCCATTGGCAGTGAGTAAAACTACATCTCTTTCACTCACTGCCAGCAAACTAGCTTTCGAAGCATTTGTTTCGATTGTGCTTACTAGTGATCCAGCCCAGTCTATCGCTCTTAAAAAAATGTTGTGTTCTGGCTGGGTGGCACTGGATGGTTTAAAACCCTGTTGGATCCTCAGATCATTGCAAATAAGTACCACAATGTTACATGTATTATTGTAGAACATAGTGTTATTGTCAATTAGAAAATATTAGCAAGTATACTGTGTGTATAGAATGGTTTAAAATGAAACACAACCCGTAGTTTATTTATATCTGTATAATATGTTAATAGTAGACTATAATAAGGTATGACATAATGTTTCCTTTCTGTCTATTGCAATAAAATATTGTTATTCTATGCTGACAAACCACAGCCTGTGACTGAGCGTTTACCATGGGAGGGGTTAAACAGTTCTAAATCCGCAGACAGTTGCTGGATGCTGCATGAGTTTTGCCTTGCAATAAGAAATGCCTTCAAGGGATGTACACAGAACAGAACACCTCTGACGCCAGTTACTAATATTCGTGTCTGTATTTATCAATTCAAATGGCAGGACTCTGAAAATAGCTGCTAAAAATTGCCAGGGGCTCTTCCGCCATGCTGTATCACAGATAGTTCATATGATTGAGATTCACCGCTGCCCTTATCATATAATCTGACTGTGCATAAGCAGGGACACCATGTTATTTATGTTCTCGAGTGACAGAGCTATTGCTTTGTTTTTTCACCATTTTTCAATCTTATCTGCTCTTCTCGTGGTCACTTGGCTTTCTGCATTCAGTTCATGCAGGAGTTGAAACAGAGTACAGTTGATGATGCTTGTATGGATGAGTAGAGTGTACTTTATAAACCTTAGTATATCTCATAATGAACTGAAAAGCTGTTATCTTATGCAAGTTCCTGCCTCCTAGTTTATCTTACTGTCAGTCAGAGGTTCCTATCACCTTGGAAAAGAATATATCTAAAGTTTATATAAACAGCATTCAAAATAATGTGCTCGAACTTTCAGTAACATTTCTATCAGCATACTGACATGCAATGAGGAGTACTGATATATGCGGGTCCGATCCGATGGCGATCCGCACCCGGCTGTATGGTCGTCATTCAGATCCTACCAGCAGCAGGTAGGATCTCAGTAACGACCGACCGACCCGCGGGACCGCGCATCGGATCGGTATCGGTCCACACCAGGACAGAAAAGGGCCCAATCACCACACAATCTACATCCAATTGGTCGGAATTGGATCTAGATTGAGGGGATCGGGCCCTAGTCGTCCTGGTGTGTACCCAGTGTAGTATTTGTAGTTGTATAGCAATCTAGAAATACTGTAAGGTCAAGTTAAAATATGTCTATGGAAGTCATCATTTCCTGCAAACCTAAGGCAACCTAAGTGGCAATTGCAGGATTCCTAGAGGAGGGGTTTCCAAATGCAGACAGACCATAATCTCCCACTCTGTGGAACATTGGAGAAAGTTTTGGAGTATGGTTAACAGTAGTAGAACCTACTTATGACCCTTAGACACTGGATATTAATATTTAACATTATATATGGTCTATAGCATAGGCTATATCAAACATTTATATAATATACTTGTTCAGGAAAAGGTTAAACATACCACAACATAAGAAATACATATTATAAGAACTACACAAACACAATAGAACCAGTACAGCACTTTCTAAGCACATATCCTCTCACCCCATGGTAAGGTTCCTGTCTCTTCTTCCTGGTAGCTACTCTCTAGTCCAGTGCACTGACTGACGACTCAGATCCGCACACACAGTAAATTTGGTAGGAAAAGCTTCTACCACTGGTCATGTGTAGCAAATCTGCTCTGACCCTTACATGGCTTGAGTTGGCAGCAGCTCTAGTTATCATATTATATACCATATCTAATGTCGTAATTTGAACCACTTGCGAATAGGAGGTGGTTTTCCAGGCAACTGAAAACCCACCACCACCACTATCTGTTTGGACAATTAGTGTGGCAATTCTGAGTGCCAGCAAAAGGTAGCAATGACTCACATGTTAGGGGCATGGTTTCATCAGTTGGGGGCGTGACCTCATGTTCCGAACCCTTGTTTTCATCACTGTGGGTATCCAAGAGATGCAGGCTTCCTCTGGAGAGTAAGAAAAAACTAATTGGTTTTCCCCAGCACACTGAGGGGCAGATTTATTAAGCTTGGAGAAGAGATAAACTGGAGATAAAGCGGAGAAAAGGTAAAAGGAGATAAAGCAGCAGCCAATCAACTCCCAACTGTCTTTTTCAAACGCAGCTGATTGGCTGGTGCTTTATCTCCTTTTACCTTTTCTCCACTTTATCTCCAGTTTATCTCTTCTCCAAGCTTAATAAATCTGCCCCTTAATGCTTTTTTCTTACTCAGCATTAACCCTCCCTTTTACCTGGGTTCAGCCCGCATCCACCTAGTGGTGCCACTGCCTATACATGTAAATAAAATGTGTCTTAAGCACTGTAACTACATAAGTGATAATTAAAGAATACAAAGCCTGACACAGAGGTCAATGCAGCTGCTGTGTGTAAATAAGGAGCAGGATTCTGCAAGCTTCTATGATCTGTTGCTGCGTCTGAAGCCACTGCATCGGATCACTTGTTAGAACATCGGCCATCTGAGTAGCCCTCAGGTTATGAGAATGGCTGTCTTAGATCTGTAGCCTAGGCCAATAAATCCACATTGGGAAAAGTATTTTCCTCCATTCTCCCAGAAAATGTTGGAGACAAGCCTCCATTTTCAAAAACATTTTATGAAGCCACCCCCTCCCTGCCCCCACACAGTCACAGCCTGCTATTCAAGATTTAACTTAGCGTGAACGGCATTTGATGAAGCAGGACCCATTTGCCCCACTGTCAGGTTTGTTTACAAAGCAGAATCTGGTCCACAGTACGATCATTGTAATAGTAATAGTTAAGCTTTACTCACTTGACAAGAGATGTTGGACAATTCAGGAGAACATGGGAACAGAGTTACTGTTCCTTCAGAGAGCTGAGGTGGTTTGGAGATGTTAGAATTATGCAGAACATTCCCCCCGATAGGGTGCCCCAGGAAGAGCTCAGGACATGCTGTACAGTTTATGTATCCATATTGGTCTGAGAATCCCCAAGTAGGAGCTACAGACAGTATCCAGGAAGAAAAACATCTGGGATAGTCTTCTCAGCTATTTTGGAATTTATATAACCCTCCGTCTAATACTGCTTTGTCCAACAGGTAATTCCAAAAGTCTATGAATGTAACATGGTCTTGGGATTGTCTTAGACGATTCTAATAAAACTACACAGTCTATTAAAAATGAAATAATACCTCTTTGAGACATAGCAAGAATCATGGATTTTGCAGGGTCTCGCTTATGTTTGAAAGGTACCAACCCAGGAACAGGTTGACCAGGGTTTTTCCTGGGATAAAAGACAACCAGGTTAAGTGTGAATGGTGTGACCCAGGATTTTACTTCCACTGCAGTGTAAAATTACAGGGTCAATTTACTAAGTTAAGAGATCTACTGAAGATGGGCTATTGCCCAATTAGATTAGATTTCTTTTTTATGTAGCACCTTCTAGAACAGGGGTAGGCAAGTAATTTTTAATGGCGTCTGTATATTTATAATTATTTTGATCGAGGTCCACAAAATGAAATATCTGTAATGTAATGAACAACAAGGTTTTATTTTGGTGCTGAAACTTATACTATTTTATTATTTATTTATTAACAGTTTCTTATATAGCGCACACATATTCCGCAGCGCTTTAAAGAGAATATTTGAACATTCACATCAGTCCCTGCCCCAGTGGAGCTTACAATCTATATTCCCTACCACATGTACACGCACACAAAGACAGTCTAGGGTTAATCTGTTGGGAGCTAATTAGCCTACAAGTATATTTTTGGATTGTGGGAGGAAACTGGAGTACCCGGAGGAAACCCATGCAAGTACGGGGAGAATATACAAACTGGCCATGGTGGGAATCAAACCCATGACCTCAGTGCTGTGAGGCAGTAATGCTAACCATTACACCGTCCATACTGCCCACTGTACTGCTAAAATGTAAGTATAAGTTTCAGCACCAAAATAATTTTGACCAGGGGTGGCTGGACTTTTGTAGCCCGGGATCTACTATTTGTACTCTTAATTACCGGTAATCTAGCGGCGGCTCCCCCTGTGCAAAAAATTCCCTGCAATATTTTCCTTACCCACTTCACATTATGCCACACAGTTTGAGCCAAAATTCACATTATGACACATGGAATCAAAGCAATTATGTCCACTAACCTAACACAAAGGGTCACCTATGTTGTGCCCCATCCATCCTGCTTCCTGATCTTCTGAGACAGTGCCCCCCCCCAGCGGCGTAACTATAGCACCGCAGCCCCTGCCACCGCGGGGGAGCGCTGTGCATGTGGGGGCGCCGGGGGCTGCGGTGCTATAGTTAACCCCCCCCAATCCCCCGCAGACTTACCTATTGCGCTGGTCCCGGCGGCTCCGTTCATCTGCTGAGGACCACCAGAAAATGGCCGCCCCCATATAGCACACAGTTCTCTGAAACTGTCTGCTGTATGGGGGCGACCATTTTCTGGTGGTCCTCAGCAGAAGAACGGAGCCGCCGGGACCAGCGCAATAGGTAAGGCTGTGGGTGATTGAGGGGGGGATTGCACGGGCGGCGGCGGGGCGGCGGGGCGGCAGGGCAGGGGGGGGGTAGGGGTGCTTAGCAGAGTGGGGCGCCCCCCCCTAATGGCGGGGGGGCGCCCAAAACGTAGCTACGCCACTGGCCCCCCCAAAAAAACCCTCCATCCTGATGAACAGAGACCCCCCTTCTTCACCCCTTCCACAGCAACCACATGTTCAAAAAAGCCAAGCACTTTACACTTACACAGCAGTATTTAGCCATGGTCGCTGTATTCTGCCCACTGCTGCCACAGTTGTATTCTGCCCACTGCCGTCACCACTGTGTCCTTCCCGTGCCACTGCCGATGTATTCTCTGCACTGCCACCGTTCAGCGCTCCCGCCTCTGCTGCTCATGTTCCCGGCAGACTGCCTAAGCTTCTCAGCCCTTGCAGTGTGCGGTGAAATACACCAGGAGAAGTGCTGGGTGTGGACTGTATGTATGTATGTACAGTTTCTCTTTTCCAGTGTATATGTGGATCATAGACGCAATGGTCAGTCAAAAAATGTTTTGCATCAGGCGAAAGACACATCTCGCTTACTTCCCTTTGAAATATGAAGATGTCCATCAGTCTCATCATCTCACAGCTGGGATAAATCAGTTTGGAGTAATATGCCCAGAAGTGGTTTAATTATTTATTTGCAGTTTCTTATATAGTGCAGCAGATTCCGTTGTGCTTTACAATTGTAAACAGAGATAAAACAAACTGGCTTACAACAGACAGACTTGGATATAAGAGGGCCCTGCTGCAAGCCTACAATCTATAGGGACATAGGAGGGAAACACAAGGACAGGCACCAGTAATACAGTAGCATAGCTTGTAGATCCAGAAAGGAAGCTATATAATACATAATTGCCTCAGAGGGTTATGCGTGTAGAACTTAAATATGATAGGCTTGCCTTAAGAGGTGAGTTTTCAGGGAACGCTTAAAAGTTTGTAGGCTAGTGGAGAGTCTTATTGTGCGTAGAAGGGAATTATATAGGGTGGGAGCAGCCCAATTTGGAAGATTCGTGGCTAAAAATCCATACCTTCCAAATCCAAACCAGGACAAGCGACTAAACTATGGCTGCAGGAAAATGGAGAGTGGTACAGTAATGAATGTCTGAAGGCAACAGTGAAGCATTGTGGTGGTTCCTTGCAAATTTGGGAATGCATTACAGAAAATTGGAGTTGGGGATTTAGTCATGATTAATGGTGTCCTTGATGCTGAGAAATACAGGGAGGTACCATCATGCAATGCTATCAGGGGCACATCTAGGGGAAACTAGGGACTCGAGGGTAATTATGCCACTATATAAAGCATTGGTGAGACCTCACCTAGAGTACGGAGTACAGTTCTGGGCCCCACTCTATAAAAAGGACATCATAGAATTAGAAAAAGTCCAAAGACGAGCAACAAAGCTTATTAGGGGAATGGAGAATTTAAGCTACGGGGAGAGATTAAGCAATTTGGGACTATTTACATTAGAAAAGAGATGTTTAAGGGGGGACATGCTCAACATGTACAAGTATATCAAGGGCCAATATAAGGAACTGTCACACACCCTCTTTTCTACTAGAAAGGAATCTAGAACACGAGGGCATGAGTATAGATTAGAAGAAAAAAGATTTCATTCAGCTAGTAGAAAGAATTTCTTTACGGTCAGAACAGTCAAACTCTGGAACTCTCTTCCCAGAGAGGTGGTAACGGCTGGCTCATTAAATGCATTCAAGGCAAAGTTGGACAAACATTTACTGGAGAAAAACATCCATGGGTACAAATAAGAAATATAATTTGTCTGTAAAATACCAGAACCTACCAAATCAGCAATGGATATCTATACCAGGTTGAACTAGATGGACGCAAGTCTTTTTTCAGCCTTACCTACTATGTAACTATGTAACATCTGATTGGCTCCAAATGTTTTCAGCAGCAAGACAACTACCCCACACATACAGCCAATACCAATAAGCACTATCTTCAGCATACAGAAGAACAATGAGTCCTGTAAGTGATTATATAACCCCGCAGTTTCCTGTTCTCAACATTTTTGCATTTGTCTGGAATTAAATGCAGAGATAGTAGCATTTGAGCAAGCCTACATCCTCAGAAGATCTGTGGTTAATTCTCCAAGATGTCTGCAACAACCTCCCTGCTGTGAGGTGATTTCAGGGCATTTTCTAAGCGATCTGACTTCATTTGACTATATCGCTTAGAAAATGCCGCTACATCGCTCCATGTTTAGGGGCCATAGCGCCTGGCAATTAAGATCTAATCTAGTTAGATCTCACTGGAGAACTATAGCCCTGACAGATCGCTCAGCACACATTGCTGGTACATCACTGTGCAGCACTGTGTGCTGACTGATCTTGCTGAGCGATCTAACATTGCTCAGCAAAATTGCCCCGTGTGTATGCCCCGTCCCCTCAAAACCTGTGTTCTAGACAGTGTACCTAGAAGAACTGATGTTGTTTTATTGGTTTGAATTAGATTCCTCCTCTGTACATTCACTGTGCACTTTGTTAATTGACTAAAATAAACAATTAGCACTTCTATTTTTTATTACTGTGCAGCATTTTGTTTATACATGCCTTTTGCAGAGTATCTATTCTATACACAAAAATCTTTTTTACTGCTCTTCAACAGGATACTGTTATTCGGTTCATTTTTAATCAGAGGTCACCACTTCCTATATGTCACGCAATCTTCTGTAAGGATTCACCCACTAGTCATTGTCAGACAAGATCACAAGAATCAGATAAAGTTAAAATTATCGTCTTCCACAACATCAAACACAAACCGGTTGTAAATCAGAAAAATGTTCAGGTAAGAGGAGACACAGAGACAACTCATTCTTTACTGGCAGAATTTAAAACAAACTTTTTTACAATGCAGAGAAATTACCTTCGAAATACCTCACTCTGAGCTAAAATTGCCACGACTGATTGCTTATAACAACGTACTGTAAGATATGTTTTGAAAAACACAATAATGCTGAATTGTGATTACTACAAGCAAATGAGATTCTGTCTGTAGTTACCTCCTCCGCACATGTATATATGTCAGTTTGACTTCTAGAAATAGCTAAGCTACCTTTTATGTTTTGTTATGAGGATTTCCAAGAGAACTAGACCTTATAAAGGGCCTTATTTTGGTTCATTCTTTCTGACAAAATCCTTCTTAGATGGACAAAACCATGTGCACTGCAGGGGGGGCAGATGTAACATGTGCAGAGAGAATTAGATTTGGGTGAGTAATTTTGTTTCTGTGCAGGGAAAATACTGACTGCTTTATTTTTACACTGCAATATAGATCTCACTTTGAAGTAAAACCCCACCCAAATCTAATTCTCTCTGCACATGTTACATCTGCCCCACCTGCAGTGCACATGGTTTTGCCCATCTAAGAAGGATTTTGTCAGAAAGAATGAACCAAAATAAGGCCCAAAGATTGGAACTGCACCAACACGTGGCCATTTTTTTTTACTCTAGTCATTGTTCACAACAGATGGAAACTGCGAAGATGCTCAACTACCATCTCTCTGTTTTAATCTCGTTCCTGTTTGGAAAAGGAGTCCTATTACCTGTATTTAATATTGGGCTCTTTGGATACCAATAACTCTAAAATATTTTTTACCTTGGACTTACAATAAATTTGTTCCATTCATCGTGATGCTGAGAAAGTGGTCCTGATCCTGTTTAAAAAAAAAAAAAAAAAATCATACTACACAAGTGGAACACCGTGAGTGAATTGTGTAGCGAGCAACCCCGATAAATTCCATATTTAGAGTGGCGGTACAGATTTAATAGTGGAGATATTCTGATACGCCTCCATATCAACTTTCAGTTGTGAGTGCTTTGTGTATGGGGGGCAGCCCCATTATTTTATACCCTGAGGTGGTTGATCATCTTCATAAGTGTATGTTGTCACAAATTTACATTGTAGATAATGTTGAATATTGGGCCTAATTCAGCATCATGCTGAGCCGCAGTATGTGGGGGGCCACCCAGCACGATGCGATGCTATTGACTTGGTGGGGTCAATGTTAAGATGTTTGGGGACACCTGGGAATGCTCTGCTGTGTAATCAGCCTCCTGTCGCAGAACCCCCATTGGTGCAGCAGATGCATTGAGAAATATGGGGCCCACTGCTGCCCCTGTCCCCCTCTTCCTGTCACCCACTGTTTTTCCCTTTCACACCTCTGCCTCCACCTCTCCCTGTCACCCTCTGCCTCTCCCTGTCACCCAGTGCTGTGTTACATATTTTGAACTTGAGTTGGAGTGGTGGAGGGGGGCCCAAATTATATTTTTGCACCTGGGCCCACAACCCACTGCTCCTGATACTCTCATTACCCTCACCACACCCCAGTGCTGGTACGGTTATAGACCCATTAGTTGTCAGTCACAGTTAGTTTCCACTAGCGTCTCTCCCAGATATAGCCTAAAAAGGTGGAGTCCCCTGCTACCGCCAGGTGATCCCCCTTGAGATTAGGTTATGCAGCCAGGTGCTGGGATTCAAGGTAGGCGGGGGCCCCAAGATATGATAATTATCAGTGTACTGAGCCACAAGATTTCTGTTGTTAGCCCTCGCTGGTGAATAGGTATAAGCAAGCACAGACATTTGTGTTTATAGTAAAAATTAAATAATTTATTTTGTTGGTCTAAAAACATGAAATTGAAGCCTTCATTGATTTCAAGATCGTCTTCTTAGACACACTAATTATACTTATTATGCTATTAGTTGTGCTATCTTAAAAAATCTTTTGGATGCTATGATTGATGTGAAAACGAGTCTGTTAGCATTAACTTGTGCAATATGTCTTTTGTGGTAACTTTGCCTTGCATAATGAAGGAAATCAGGAGTGAGTAGGGGTTGTTGTGTGATGAGGTATAAAATGACACTTTTATGAATGGTTGTTTTGAAAGTATTCGGATGCATTTAAATGCGGCCCTGTTTGCTTATGAATGAAACTTAATTATTTGGAAATGTAATTGGGATATGTCTGTTGAATCATTAAATGAAGTATTTTATATTGGCTTCAGTGATTTCACCAATCAGGACTAATATAAACATAGGACATATCTAAAAGTAAATATCATATTAGGACATATATAAAAGTACTCAACACAACCCAAGCAGCAAGTGCCCCCTAAAGTTACAGGTTCTGCACAAGACCCCCAATGTGTAGCAGATATCACAAGAGCATCTACAAGGTAGGCTCCCACAAGACAGAGGTTTTCCCACTTCCCTTCAGTACTAGCATAATATTGAAGGCAGAAGGATGTACAGGGCTGTCCAAATGATACTAAAATGACTTTGTGTACTCTGAAAGAAATCTAAGGCATACTTGCCTACTTTGAAAACTAGTTTCAGGGAGATTATAGTTGTTAGTAGAATTTTGCAGAGCGACCCCATTGAAGGGGCGTGTCATGCTCAACCCAAAGGGTGTGTCTAGGTCCATATTTGGAGAGAATGGGAAAAGAGATTGTGAACGTGGCACCTAGATGGTGATGTTGATTCAATGTAAATGTATATATCTCTCATTCCTTTTTCCCCAAAAAATGTAACAGTGTAATGTGGGCTAGGTGAAATGAGGGAGATTGCTAGACTAATGAGGGAGAGAGGGAGATTGCTGCTATTTCAGGGAGTCTCCTGCAGAATGCAGGAGGGTAGGCAGCTATGTTCTAAAGGCCCCCATACACTAGTTTTGACTTGTCTTAAGGGCAAGTCAGAGCTGATTTCCCTTGATCTCCAGTTCCCTGGGATTGCTAACATCCGACTTGGCACTGGATGGGCCAATTTGATAAATCACATGCGATTTACTGCATGTAACAGTAAGAGGACTCCCTGGAAGCTGCTGGGGGAGTTCAAGGGAATTTGGATGCAATACATTGTTGCTGCTAAATTGCACCCGTGATGTGTCAATAATGGAGGGACATACGATTTATCTTATGTTCAGCACATCCTTCACACAGGACCATGCATTGGGTAGGAGCAGATAACAGACTCATGCGATTTGTGAGCCCGAACCATCAGAATCAGGTGAAATCAGGACAAACTGTGAGCCAATCACAATTCACAAAATGCGGCTGCAGAAGCACCTAAATGGCTGCAGGTCCAAAAGCTCTGACTGGTTGGCACCAAATATACTGCCGCTGCTGTCCCTCTATGGCTTGCTGTTGCTACCAAGTTCTTATGTTGTACTGCAATAATTTTTGTTGTGGGGTGGGACCTTCAACCCTCGCTCAATTTTCCGCATAGTGCAGTCACATGGTTTGAATCAGGAAACTTTGCACAATTGTATTCTTTTTAAACAGTCGGTACCCTAATGTATGCATGTGGCTTTTCCAGCACAGACAGAACACAACATGTATTCGACAGGCTGTTTTATTCACAAAAAGACATAATAATCAGTATTTTAAATTTGTTTTAATGAATTAATTCAATTAGTTAAAGGGAAAATATCTCCGATCTACTTTGCTGCTTGCGGCAGACACACTTTTGTTTCATCTTTACAGAGGGCTGAGCCTGGAATTTACCAGAGAGCAGAGCACAATATAAGACTAAACACATAAGAGGGAGAAATTGAAGAATGAAGCAAACAACTGAGGCCAATAATACACCACAGAAAGAGGCTTTGCAGCACTTTCTTGATAGCGATCCTTTGTTCTCTCTGCACAGCACTTTTCCAGATTGCACTTTAATTATCCTGCGCTTTCTTTAAAGAAGATATGTGTTGACTCAATGCCAGCATTAGCAAAGATTCCTCTTGTCACTACAGTGTCTAACAGCATGTACAGAACAATATCCCAATTAGATCTTTGAGTGCTGGAAACATGATATAGCAGAGCATTCTCACCCTTACACTATGGAAGTTTCATAATACAAAGCTATGGTGAAAGCTGAATTCCCTTTATAAGCATCCTTCATATGAAATGCGCTGGTAAACAGGTAACTTACATTGTACAGTCATTTGCAAAGAAGCATTTGTAAGGGCAGCTCAGATTCACCTTACAGCTTGGGTTCCTCGGTTACCTACTGACAATCAGACTAGTAATCAGCTTGTTCTTTCAGAGCGCTCTATATATTTACCTCATACTTGCCTACTTTAGAAGAAAAATTACAGGGAGATTGTGATGGTGACATCTAGAAGGTACATGGTTGGTGAATAGGGGCCCCTACGAACCTTTGCTATGTGGCCTACTAATACAGATGTAGCGCCGCTCATTCAGCGGGGGTCTGGCGGTCGGATCGCCAACCGCCAGCCGCCGGAAAGGGACATGCTCGCGCATCCCCTTCCAATGGAGCTCCCTGCCGTCTCCCCGCCAATCCCCACCATTCTCCCCCACCTCCCCACCCCCCCCACTAAACCTGCCCGTCCCCCTGAAGAGGAGACGAGCAGGGTTTGCATCCCCCGCCACCCGGAAACTGGGACTCGAGTGGGAGATGCTTACGCGTCCCAGTCAGATGGAGTGCTAGCGGGGGAAACCTAGCAAGCCCTGGTGCTGGCTGATAGGTGCTCCATATGTATATCTAGTTACGCCACTGGGCGGACATGTACTGCTACATCTGAGAGGGGTGCCCTAAAATGACAAATTTCGATGAGCCCCAAAGCAGTTAGTATAATCTACTGTACTTGTTGAAGAAGACAATGATGCGTGACAGGGCTTGTTTATGTATTGGGCCAAATTCTCTAAGCTTCAAAAGGGATAAAATGGAGCATAATAAACAGCCAGCCAGCCTGACATTTTTCAAACACAGTTTGTGACATGGCAGGTAGGAGCTGATTGGCTGGCTGTTTATCACTCTCCATGATATCACTTTTGAAGCTTAGAGAACCTGGCCCATTGTGTTTAACAAGTGGTTCCATTTAGGTAACCAGGAGAAACCTTATTTAAAATGCATGTAGCCATATGGATCAGTGGGTCAGATATATTAAGCCTAGCAAAGTGATAAAGTGGTGATAAAGCAGTAAAAAAGCCAATCAACTTCTAGGGGTGAGTAAACACCTAGCAATCCCCGCAGCCGCCGATGGGATGCCAGCATCGGCAAGTGCATACACACCTGCAAATTCCAGCTGGTGACGAGTGACGGCATCGCAATTTCGCTCATTAATCACCCAGTGGGTACGGGGCTTAACTGTAATTTTCAAACACAGCTGATAGTGGGCTAAAGGACCTTTCATGCCCAGGAGAAGGAGCAAGGCCGATGGCCTGGTGCTGTCGATATCCCTGCCACCACCTCTTGCCTTTAGTAACAAAGTTGTGAGTAAAGTAGAGCGAGCCACCATGTTTACTACCAGTATGGCGAGAAAAGTGAACCAGCAAGGGTTAATTTGGGCTATCAGGTTCAGACCACCATTTTGGCTCAAAACTGCCCTATGTCCATGTGAATGTGCAGACTTCAGCCAAAACGGGGATGTGGCTTCAAGTGCTGTGGGTGGGTGGTCTTTTGGCATTAGCATACAGTTGGAAGGGTTTAGGGCATCTTGGCAGTAATGGGCAACGATTTTGTATGTGGCCACACACCCCTCTTTAAGGCACTCGCATCCTCTAGTGAAGAAGTGGCCAGTGTAATATGCTAGAGCCTGAGCTAGCCCAATGTCTCTTGTTACTGTTGTGACTGGGACAGGGTGCAGAGGGAGCAGCAAGCTGTGGAGACAGTCAGGGCCCAATAGCAGCTGCATCCCATACACCTACGGTAGCTATAACACTGGGTTAAAGGTATTAGGGTTAATGTAGGTGTTTGGGTTTGAGTATTAGGGATAGGGTATTAACACTGGGGTATCTATAATGGGTGTAGTCTGTGTGGTAAACACAGGCCCTCAGGGTCCACACTACACACTATGCACCCATTTTTTCAATACATACCCTCTGTGTCATTTTCCCAGAGACTTGTGCATGCACACAAGACTCTGGGTAGGCATCAATGTCAACCAAGGAATCTCTTGCTCTGCCAGTCTCCAGAGGAGTGGGCCTGGAGGGAGACTGCACTCCTCTCTTGAAGTGCCCCCGGATATTAAGGTTGGTGTTGTGGATTGTATTATGGTATTAGGGTTAGGGTAGGGAATTAGGGAAAGGGTATTAGGGTGGTTTAGTTTTTACACACTCATCTATACACCTACATCCTGTCCACTACACTAAAGTCAAGGTCCTGAACCAAGAAATTTGTGCAAAGGCAACAAGAATTGTCCATATATGGTGCACCTAAGAAATTCACACAATAAGACGTTAATAAGGTATTAAAATAAAATATTAAAATATGTAGCAAAATAAAAGTCACATAATACATACATACAGAGAGAGAGAGGGTGCAAATGCACTATGTGATCATTACATTACAATATATTATATAATAAGAGGTTGTTAGTATATCAATGGCCAGGGAACCCTGAGTCCCAGGTGGTGACTCCATAGTGCTAGGGACCTGCTCGACAAGAGGTGACCTGGACGATTGGTGGGCAGGCCAATATCACTGGCCATTGATATACTAACAACCTCTTATTATATATTATAATGTAATATAAAAATCGCATAGTGCATTTTCACCCTCTCTCTCTGTGTAATCCATTTTATTCTCAGCAGATGCCACCTTTCATTACTGAGGGTGTGCAATTTAGAGCCACTTTCCCCTACCATAATACATACATACACTATTGATACGGACATGCGTTTAAAATACTTTGCCCATTACTAGCCGAGATATTGGACATCATATCTAATATTGCTCCGCAACTCAGGAGAATACGCCACCCCCTATACTTAACAGATAAAAGCATTTCATTTATACTATTAAAGCAATCATTGAATGTACCAACATCAATTTGGGTTTTGGGGCCCCACGTTGTGAGGGTAGAAATATCCTTTTTAAACGCATGTCTGTGTCAATAGTGTATGTATGTATTATGTGTCTTTTATTTCGCTACTTATTTTAGTAGATACCTTATTAAAAGTTACGTCTTATTGTGTGAATTTCTTAGGTGCACCACATAGGGACAATTCTTATTGCCTTTGCACAAATTTCTTGCCTAAATATATGTCCAGTGGTAGCACACCCCTTAAAATAAAGATATACTTGATGCCCGGATGTTCTTTCTAAGATGGGCACCGGGGTTCCCAATGTTTGTTGGCGATGCTCGGGGGCTCCCGGCACCCCACTCCACATTTGGTGGCAGTGTCCCCTCATATTACCCTTCTGGTCAGAGGTTTTTAAACTTTCTAGGTCTATACTGGGAGACCCAGTTCCTACGGACCCATTGTTCTGGTTGTTCCACCTTTCCCCGGCTCCTTTCTCAAGATACAAAATATCCCTACTATGTCATTTAAATAATGCCGCTAAGTCGGTAATACCGGTGAGGTGGCGATCCTCCTCTCCTGCAACGAATAAGGAATGATTTAGGAGGGTGGACTTCTATATGGATATGGAGGATATCCTGTCTTCAGTGGACGATAGACACACCCAGTTCAGGGATACTTGGACCCGCTGGCTACTCTTCCGGGACTCCAAGATTTACAAAGATGTCATGGCGTCCCAATCCATGTAGAACTCCCTCTCCTTGTGCCTATGTAGTCTTCCATCCCTCTGGTATTTGTTGGTTCATTTTCTCCATATGGCCTATGTGTATGTGATATACTCGTTATCCCCACCTAGAGTGACCTGGAGAGCTCCCCCTCTCCACTCCCTGCCCCCTTCCCTCTTCTCTTTCTCTCTCTTCTCTCCTCTATTCTTCCATTTTACAATTTATTTTCAAATTATACTGGTACGATTTGGTACACAGATTGTTTGACTGTATGATATTGAAACCAAAGAATGTTTATTTACCTGTATTTAAAACCAATAAAAATGTAATTTGCAAAAAAATAAAAATAAAGATATACTTTCTGTTTTATGATTGATACTCAAGGCAGTAGCGCACGCAGGGGGGGGTTTCCGAGTACCCAGAAACCCCCCAGGAGTCTAAAGGCCCTAGGTTGAAAGCTGAGGGTCCCCTCTTTCCATGAGTACAAGAATTTTTAAAATCGGACCTTGGGAACTGGAGATATCTGACTTCAAAGTAGTGGTCCCCATCCAAGCCTTTTAATTGCTCTTCTTAGTCAGATATTTCAGGTTCTGTCTGAATTAGAGTTTATCTGAGGGTATATTACAAAACCTGGGACTCTCCCCCTTTGATGGACACTAGTAGCTTGTCTCTCCTGTTCCCAGAACCAGAGATATCAGCCTTCCAGCAGCTGGTTACTGCTCCAGCTCCACACACCTGGTATGTAGTTTTATATTCTCGTAGGCAGATTGCTCTGCCTCCTGAAGTCTGATCCCCTAGTTCCCATTACCATTTGGTAGGTGGGATTCTCTAGTTTTTAATTACATTAAAATCTAAGAAATCTATTTCCGGGAACTGGAGATATCTGCAGTCAAGCAAGTTGTCCTCCCACCAGAAAATTATGAATAATAAGCCCACTCCACTATACACCCTTCCTCTGCGTATTAAACATCTTCTACCACCCCGGAAGTTATGTATCAGGGCCCCTTCATTCAGCCCAATGCCCCCTTCTCCCACCTCATCTCCCACCATCTGTGCAGTAAAGGATAATTAGTGGAAATTACTGATCCAGGCCCTACATGCTGAGCGGTTGATATAATACCCCCTACCACCCGCGGGACATCAAAGCATATACTGGGTCACCTAAGTGTCCATCTCCGTGCTTTGCTCCGCCCCTCTGGAAACCCCCTTCTGAAAATCCTGCGTTTGCCCCTGAACGGGTCCACCAGCCATACCCACACCAATCACTACCCTGTGCGATTAACTCCTTTTTCTCTCTGCTAAGGTCCTGAACCATTTATCCTGAGAATGAAGCCTATAAACTTACTAGGGACTAGTGACAATATTGTTCAGCGGATGGACACACAAAATGGTTTCATACAATGTAGGTTGGGGTGAGTTTACTTATATATGACACAGGTGTTAAGTATACTTCCAAAAGAATTGTATGCAATGTTCATGATTATGTAAGTGAGCATTTAACAGTAGATTAGGCAGGCCCTGAGGTACTTGTGATGCCACCTGCAATCAGGAACAGAAATATAGGGCCATAGATTGAGGGAAAGGGACCTCAAATGGGTATCTTGCCTAGGGCTCCATGATGTCTCATTCTGGCTCTGGATGGTGTAGAATCCCACAGGCAAACTGCAAAAGCTTTGTTGAATATTGGGCAGCCCCTAATATTAAATAGGCCCGTTAGAAGCTAATTGTCTTGATCATTATTAATTACTAGTTGATTAATAAATCCCTAAACATTCAACTACACATATCATCTTGATTTGAAGCCACCGATATTTATTCATCATGAAACCTTCACTCAAAAAATCAATTGTGTATCATTATAAAATTGACAAGACGCTATTAACATATACTGACAAACCACACACATTATTGGGCCTGATTCATAGGAATTCATAAACCCGGTGATTTGCGCATGACTCCATCGTTTGCCAACAGAACATGTGCAGGATCTTAACTGGCATGTGCCAATATATCACTGGCAGTGTCCCAGAATGGGGGTAGCAATGGGGACCATTTTATAGAATGTTGCACCCCTTCTGTATGCAGGCAGATGCAGATTTGCTAGCCCCGCAAGCCTAGGTATACACAGCCATGCTGAGTAACCTCGAGGTTACATACTGAGTGACCTGGATATTTATATGGCCAATACTCAAGTGAAGCGATGTTGCATCTTCCGGCGCAGCAGCGGACCGCAGAAGTCAGCAGGAGGCATTATAAATCACAAGAAACTTCCTGCAGCATTACCCTATTTTCTTATCATCCAGCACCAGAGATGTATACTCAGTGTTGCAAGTAAGGGGGTACGGCGTGGTACGGAGTACCTGTAAGAAATATGTTGCAGGTACGCAGTACCACTTACCCCTGATACACTGTCATTTCTATTTTCATTTTAAGTCTAAATATAATGCATCCGCAGCCCGCCCACCCAGCGTTATGATTGGTGCTGTATGCAGCTACCGGCTACTGCTGATTTAGCCTGTCACACTGACTGGCATCAGCAGCGCCGACAGCATGAAGAGCAGGCTCCACTATTGTAAGCACAAGCTGCCTGGCTCTCCCCCAAGCAAGAGCCAACCCACCCCCAGTCATTCCCAGTTTCTCATTCCGTCTCCTGTGTCCACGCCTCTATTGTCATTTAGTCACTCCTCTAGCTTTGTGTGACCACGCCCCCTGATGACACATGACCATGCCCATTTTTGGTGGAGGCTATCAGTACCACCAAGAAAAAAATTCTACTTGCACCACTGTGTATACTTTATCTCTCTCTGAGGGCGAGGGCGAGATATACTGAGCCTTGAAAAGTGATGAAATGTAGAGTGATAAACCACCAACCAATCAGCTCCTATCTGTCATTTTTCAAACACATAGCCTGTGACATGGCAGCTAGGAGGTGATTGGCTGGTGGCTTTTTCCACTTTTCAAGCTTAGTACATCTGACACCCCCCATAGTTCACCCCCATAGATCACCCCCATAGCACACTGCCACCATTCTGATTTGAATCTGGTAGCACTGTATTTTAATTGAGCTGTTGCTTTATAGAACATATATTCCTTCTCTATATTTATATATGGCTATTTTCAATTCATTCAGCTATGTACTGTAGTGTTTAGGGTAAAATGACGGAGAAGTCAGGGTAGAATGACGCTTATAGAGGAATTCAGGGCACTTGCCTACAAATCCCACCAATACTGTGAAATTCATCATCCGAATCTTGAATAAGGCAAATATTCTGTTGAAAACAGTTTTGAAAATAACACTTACCTCTTCTTTTATGTTTTACTTGCCCATTAAATGTAAACCGTGGTGTTGCCTTTAATGACCAAATAAACATGATATTAAAACAGTTAAACGCACTTGCATTAAATATATAAATATCCTTTCAAGTGCTGAAAGGCCAGCAAGCAATTGTGTAATGTGTTCCCTAGAATGCTTTCTATTATATGAGACCAAATCCATTCAGTTATCAATAGCTAAATGCTAGCAGCATTTGTTGTCCAGTTGTTAGACAAGCATCATTTCATTTATACAATGGCAGGGAATATTTAAATGTGACCAAAAAGAGATAAGTAGTCTGAACACACTGCTGTTGTGAGACGCTGCCGACACTAGCCACTAAAAGAGATTAATATGGGCCATTTAATATATGTAAATGTTGGTATATTTTTTTCTGCACATGAAGGGTGAGTGAAGTAATGACTGTGTACATAATACACGGTACCATCTATTTTGTTCTGCTCTTGTTAAATTGCTAATTATGTGCAGCAAAGGGAAAAAGAACAAAGCGCTGTACATTTTCTACATATTAACTGTCCATTTAGTAAAACCACATGGAATAACGTAATAAGGAGAAATGTAATCGTGGAAAATAGATAACATTTTGTTAATTAAATTTTTCATTTTTTTCAACAAAATAAACCATACTATAAATATTTGCACTTTTTTTTAAATAAATGTATTGGCCAAAATAGAAATGAAATGTTAATTTGTATAATATAATTTTGTTGCGTATAATCCTTTGGACTGGACACTTTCAATAGTAGAAAGATATACTGTATGTGGGGAGATACATCAAGGCCCTTATTCTGGTTCACTTGCAGAGTCAAAGTCCATCTCAAATGGACAATACCATGTGCACTGCGGGGGGGGGCATATGTAACTTGTGCAGAGAGAATTAGATTTGGGTGGAGTTTTACTTCAAATGAGATCTATATTGCAGTGTAAAAATAAAGAAGTCAGTATTTTCCCTGCACAGAAACAAAATAACTCACCCAAATCTAAATCTCTCTGCACAAGTTACATCTGCCCCTTGCAGTGCACATGGTTGTGTCCATTTGAGAAGGAATTTGCCTTTGCGAGTGAACCAGAATAACCCCCCAAGTGGAGCTGTTGCCCATACTACTTAGCCTCTAACTAGCATTTATCATGTACATTCTATTTTAACAATATACTTTAGGTAAAAGGTAACTGGTTGCTAGGGGAAGCCTCTCCATTTGTACACTTCTCTACTTGATACATCACCATATAACTGTAAAATGTGCTGTTGCTGAGTAACTGTGGGAGGAGGAGGAGATGGATACTGTAGGTGATTATCTTCTGAATGACATGATTATGCTTATTGAGGTAGGGACTAATTACTAAAACTATTGTTCCCCTTTAATACTATAAAGTAGAACAGCAGATCAGCAAATAATCTTTGCAAATATTATTACAATTCTAAAATATAGAGGCTGCACAAGTACAAGTACTGCAGAGTCTTATGCAACTCAGTCGAATTTCCACTTGTAACCGGGTGGTAACCGGGTTATTTGCACAAGGGCAGAGGTGATTTAAAAGAGCCCTTTTTAAGGCTCAGTACTATCTCCCCTCTCTCTAGTAGTGCAGTAGACTCTGGTTGGATGCCAGTCTACTTCTTATGCATACGTTTTTCAGGAGCATGGAGGCCATGCAACAAATCTGGTAACTTGTAATTTATTGTACATGCACAAAACCCCGGACAAATGTCCATAGTGCCATTTTCTCTATGATTTGGCTAAGAAACCAAGCGCACAGATAAGGTTGGTTGGTACTTGTTTCCTAGCACGGCGCCAGCGATTTTTATCTCAAGCATCGGGACCTTAAAAATTGCGTCGATCGCATCGCATGCAACCAAATCGCATGCGATGCGATCTACGTGATCGACGCGATTTTTACATTGGAATCAATGTAAAATGGTCCCTGAGACCCAATTTTACATTGGGCCCAATGTAAAAAGCCCCCGAAACCCCAATTTTAATTGCATACCCCCCTCATGGGTGAAATGCCCCCCCCCCCATTGTTAATGCCACCCCACGATGAACGCCAACCGGAAGCGCAGCGAGCCCGCGAGGGGCGGCGGTACACGTCCTCCGGCCTTTTCATACCCTCACTATCCACGTCGGCGTGGAGTTGATTTTATAAAGTGTGGTGAGCGCAGCGAGCCACTGAGCCCGAAGCATGGTGAGCGCAGCGAGCCTCGCGAGGGGACACGCATAACTTCACAGGTATACGCGCTCGCCACACTTTGTAAAATCAACTCCACACTGACGTGGATAGTGGGGGTATGAAAAGGTTGGAGGACACGTACCGCCGCCGCTCGCCACGCTTCGGGTTGGCATCAATAGTGGGGTGGCATTAACAATGGGGGGACATTTCACATACTTAAAACCCATGACGGTGCATATACAATCAAAAATTGGGCCTATTGGCCCATTTCCCATTGTTCCCTATGTAAAATTGCGTTGATTGCATTGATCGCATCGCATGCCATTATAATGGCATGCGATGGACGCGATCAACGCGGTTTTCTCATTGCCGGCAATAAAGCCACTTAATTGACAGAAAATCATGTCGATCACGTCGATCGCATACCTTAAGTTACCTTAACTTAAGGTATGCAATCTACCATGACGGGCGCCATGCTAGAAAACAAGTACCGGTTGGTTTGATGCCAAACATGCCTGAAACTCTACATTTCGTTTCCAATTTTTTCCAATTTATAAGCAATAATTGGCCAACTCTGCATTTTTTTTTCATGCCCACAATATAGAAGCAATTATTTGCCAACTTTTTTTCAACCCCAAATCCGTCATAATGTTTCTTATTTGCAAAGAAACCTCACAACCAACTTTGAATTACAGCCAGTATTGACACCCTCGATACCCAAAGTATACAATAATGTACCCAGGACTTCCTGTTCAGAAAACCCTGTGGTGCCAGAAAAAAATCAGATACAGTACTTACCAAGACATTTAAATCTGTGGCTCCCAGTCATCCCTCTCCATTTTTCTACTGTGGAGGTTATTGTTTATAGGTAAGGGTGCCCCTGGGGTGGAAGGGGTGCTTCTGGGAGATGTAGATCTAACTTTTGTTGCCTATGGACATGCACAGGAGTGTCTCACACTCACATACACACACATATAAGGGGGGTAAGTCACACCCAGGGTCATAGGTTCAAATGTACTTACAAACTCACACACAAACTCATGCATATTTACACACGACTGCTGCAGAAGAGCAGCCTGGCTGGATCCAGAAGACACTTCTTTGGAGGGAGTCCCAACGGGGTGCCAGAGCAAGTCCCCCTGTTTTTTCAGAAAATAATGATTTATGGAAAAACCAGACTTGCTCTGGAGGTGCATGAAAAAAGATGCAGTTATTACTATAGGCTATGGTGGCTCATACCTCATGGCAGGAGGGGGGCTGCTGCTGGTCGCAATGCAAGCACCCCCCCCTGCTGCCGCCACTCCTCCTGGTCCCCACCATACAGGCACTGCACTCATGGCACCTGTACTATGATGACAGGCGCTGGGAATGGCGCATGCACAGTACAAACCTCTGTACTGCACATGCGGCCAGCTTCTATGGGCTGCTTTGGCAACTGCCCATAGAGGAAATATCACAGTGCCTGTATAACACAGAAGACAGGCACCGCGACAGGTGCATGTGCAGTACCGACGTATATATTGGCCGTGCTTAATCCCCAGATTTTATGGACTACCACTCGGCAGCCCATAGAGAGGTGTCCCAGAGGGAGAGCACACCTCCCAATGGGACTGCCTTGGTGACTGACAGGTCAAAATTCCAATAGGAAGTCACTGCCAGTCACAGCAAAGCTAGTGCAGCCTCCCAGACTGCATCTGACTTCACTACAGTGGCATATTTTACCTGGGGGGTGCTGCAGCCATGCAGGCCATAGGTAAAATAATGCCACTGACTATAGGTATTCCTGAATCCCATTTTCTCTTTCAATTGAATAAGAAAACCAACCCATTATCATAATGGAATTGGGGCCTGATTCAAGTTTGCTCACTAGGCAGCGTACATTCGCTGCCTATCGAGCTCATAAATTCCGCATGCCGCCTGGCCGAATGCCTCCCAATCACCGAATCCCTTCGGTACCATTTGAGGGGATATGATTGCTAACACATCCCCTTGCTTACAGCCGTAGGGGAGAGAAATCATTGGATGGTCGCTGACCATCTGATCATTTCTCTCTTCTTCAGTAATAAAAGTTTTATTCTGTCGCTGTTCACTGAAGATAAGACAGGTACTGACGTCATGTGATGTCACCCGCCGCCCCAAGCAGGCATCACCACGCTGGGTGTTCCCCTGCTGCCGCCCCCTGGATGCCCCCAGCCCTCTCTCCCCAAAGCGAACGGCATGGCGATTGTATAACTCACTGAAGCCGTTCGCTACCATAGTCTGTACATGCAAAGACCCCAACCATTGGGGCTGGGGCCAAATTTGGATTGCAACAAACAATCCTGAATTGGCCCCTCGATTTAAAGTCACACAAACTTGCGTGACTTTTTTCCAAGGTAGGTGTCTGAATTGGATTCCCAAATGGGGCTATTTGGCATTATTTGAAGATAGGTGCATTTGGACACATCTGTAGGTTCTCGTCCTGTTTTTGCTCTCGGGAGTGCCTCCACCCAAATTTTGGTTGGGCCATATGTGAGATAGGCAGGCTTATCATCTGACATAATCTCTCTTAATGATGTTCGGATCTGATCCAATGTGTCCGTTTCAAACACCAATTTGTGTTTGTGATGAAAAAAATAAATGAAAATAAAGAATTACTTCTTGTGTTTGTGGATTTCAATTATTACTGTGTTGGATATAGATGAAGTGAACAAATACAAGGTAAGCGTACCAGACTCACGTTAAAGTAAGCTGGTGTGAAGCACCTTGATGTGCTTCACACCAGCTTACTTTAACGTGAGTCTGGTACACTTACCTTGTATTTGACACATTGGATCAGATCCGAACATCATTAAGAGAGATTATGTCAAGATAAGGAGGACTGCACTCCAACATTCCTCTAAGTATTCTCCTGTTGCGCCGCATTGTACATCAGCTCCATTTTTTTTCTTGTATGCATGTTTTTTAAGTGTGGGTGACACTTATAGGGGTTGTAAACATTAGGGCTGCATAGCGCCATATATAGTTCTGTCATTCCAAAATTCCAGGCTTATCATCTGATTGCTTTGTTACAGGTTGTGGACAGGATGTACCAATTATTGTATTTTTTTAAATTATATATAAGGTTATAGGTGGGATGTACAACCAATGGTGGTACATCCCACTACACACTACATTTATAGTAATGTTATTACATATATTGTTAGTACCACAAAGGTCTCCCGGTAAGTGCTGTTCTTTGTGATCAGCGCAGGTAACTTGACTTCCAGATTTATGACCCATGTGGAGTACTCTCATGAAGAATGCTGTAAGAAGCCCATAGGCTTCTGGAGGGGATACGGTCATAATGCCACCGTTCGGTATCTCGACTGCCATGAGAAAACTGGCACCAGAATTTTGAAGAGATCAGGAGGATGTCGCTGGTATCCCAACAGCTGGCATCCCAACAGCTGGCAACCAATCGGTGAGTATGCAGGGCAGGCTAGCATGTGGCCAGGGAAGAAGGGATTAGGTTTAGGCCCTAGTGGGTGTGAATTAGGGTTAGGCTGTGGGGGGGGGGGGGGTTAGGATTAAGCAGCAGTGGGGGATTAAGGATTAGAGGGTTAGAGTTAGGCAGTAGTGGGGGTATTTAGGGTTAGGCTGTGAGGGGTTACAGTTACGCAGTGTTGGGAGGATTTAGGGCTGGGGGGTTAGGGTTAGGCAGTAGTGGGGAGATTTTGTGTTAGGATTAGAAGGGGGAGTTAAGTTTAGGTACAGGGGATAGGCACTAGCAAAGAGGGTAAAGGAAGGCTTTGGGGGGGGGGGGAGACAGGGGATAGGTTGCTGCAAGGGAGGGGTAGAAACAGAGAGTAAGGGTACTATAGAGCCCTGTTGGGATTCTCCGTATTGGGATGCCGCGGTTGGTGTTTTGACCTCCAGAATCCTAACTGCTGGGATATCATATGTATCCCTTCTATATGGTAATGCCAGCAAAATCTTTCTTTACTGAAGCCCAGCTTAGTACAAATGAGAGTTTCTTTAGTACATACAGATGTAGCCTCTCGCTATTGCAGGGGATGGAGGAAGATTCGCCCACCTGCCATCCCCCGCCAGCCGCCGTAAGGGGACGTGCGCGGGTTCCCGCCGCCTCACCGAGGGTCGCCCCGGGTCCCCGCTGCCCTGCCGCCCCCCCCTAACCCTGTCCGTCTCCCTGAAGCGGAGACGGACAGGGTTCCCGTCCCCCCCGCCGACGGGAAACTGAGACGGGGGAAACTGAGATGGAGCGCCTCTCCGCCGGCAATCGCCAGCGGACAGATTCTGGAGCTGGCGGAGCAATAGCGAGAGGCGCTCCATCTGTACCTACCTTTATATTATTCATATTGATTATTAGATCATTTTATTTATATTTGCTCTTGATCATTCCTCGATGAAAGCATGTTGCTGTGTAAACTGTGCTCCAAGAGGAATCCAATCAAATGTATGCCCATATAGCAAATATTTTAATCCCCTGGCAATGAATATCATTTATTCATGTGGACACAATAGAAAATAAAGTACTACACTACAAATGATGCCATTTTCACACAATGTTTCATGTACAACACAAACAACAACAATGGCACAAAAAATACTCCACAACATCCCCATAAAACCTTTGTATTGAAAATCCACCCAGTTTTTTAGCTGTGTTAATAACCCATCAAATATAATTGTGTCCACTATAATTTTTCTGTCTGTTGTTTTAATGAATCTATAATTTAATTTCAATTTTTACTTTAATCTATAGTATAACTTTTGCCCATGACGGTTTCAATATTATTGCTTTGCCTCTTGTTAGTTTCTGGTTTCTTTATTCTATTTTTTTTTATTATTATTTATTGCTGTCCAGATGTTTGGTTTATTTTTAATCTTCTGAATATTGCAGGTGAAGAAATGTGTGTAAAATGTTAGTAGGTTCTTGACTAGTGACAGGTCGTAAGACAGAAAATCTGTGATGACCCCTCATCCTCACTGTTCATTTATCTGCGAGGTGGTGTCCTCTGATAGATTTCTGTTCTGTGATTTATTGCAGTAAAACACCACATAGAAATGGGCTTTTGATAAAATTGTTCAAGGATTCTTGCACAATATATCCTAATCTTTACATGCACACTACAGGAGGTTCTAGTTTTTTGTGCTATAAATATCCAATGCCAGATTTTATAATAAATGTCCACATTGAAGCAATACTTGTGGAAGAGCAACATAAAGTGTCTAACGCTGTACAGTAATGTGCCCAATACATAGGAGTGAGAAAAAAATGTATTTTTTATTGGAAATCTAAATGTTCAGCGCTGTTCATTTATTTGTCTGGATAGCGATTCAGTCTGGTGCTTGTAATAACATTCTGGGATACAGCCCAACAGAATTTTAAATGTGTTTCAGTCAGTGGTATCAAAAGCTAAACAGTTGTTATTTTTCAGTTCCAGTAAATCTATTTACAGATCGTTAAGTAGTTTATTCTTTCAGACATTGGATATGTATTTTGATACTTAAACATTTGCACCAGAAAAAATGTTTTTGTAAAAAGCTTGTTGGCTCTGTAATATGAATGGGAGGCTTCTCTGCTTGACTTATTACAGCCGGATTCAACATTTTTAATATAATACTAGTCATTTTAACAGCAAACTTAAAGCAATTTAACATCTGGCTTGTAATGTATCTACGCGGTGGGTGCAAGACTAATGACAGAAAAACATGGCGCAAGAACTGCCACAGAGCTTTTGCTTATTCATATGCAAATATTCTTTACAATGTTACTACAATTAAGGAAAGGAAGTAAATTTTTTAGAGCTAATTCAGAAATACAACACATTATACAAGGTTGCAGAAGAATTGATTTGAGGTGGCTAATGGTGGTTAAAAGAATGGTACTGTTTATTATGTCAATGTTCCCCCAGTCTTATGAAGCTAATTATAGAGGTAGCTACATTAAAGAGATATTATAAATTTATAGGACTGCAGTCTTTTAGAAATAACTTGTAGGTCGGTGAATTTCAGGTCACCATACAGTAGTGTATTACACTACAAAGAGTCTAAGTTTCTCCTAAGTAAACTCTAAAGGGGCAGTATAAATGTCAGGGATGTGCTGCTGGACTTTGTGGTAAAGGCCTCCATCCACTAGTCCGAAATTAGATGAAAAGTGGCCAAATTGGATGTCTTTGACATCCGATTTGATGCATGGTCCTGTATGCATTGGATCGGAGTTGGAGATAAAACCTGCTTGGAGGTCCAATCTCTTTCATAGGCAGCCTCCCGGGAACGGGGAATGAGATCGCATGTGATATATCGCATGCAAAAGGACCAGATGCAATATATGGCATGTGATCTTGCCAACAGGGACCTTCTACGGCAGCTCAAGGGGGATCGTCTGTGACTTCTGCCCTCTGAGAAGTAGCAGTAATGGGTGGAGGCCTTAAAACATCTTTTATGCGCAGTACCATGGGGGAGAAAACTGAGCATATATTGTAAATGGCTGGACATCACAGAGAATACCCTTCCCCTAGGAAGCCAGCTTTCCCCTGCAGCACAGAAATAAAGAGAAGCCATAAGAAATTGTCTATCAAAGGGCTATCAAGTTTTCCAAATCACCAAGCTGGTGCACATCTGTAGTCATTAGTAACTCACATTTTCAAACCTGCTGCATTCATTCCTACTATAGATCCATAGGTTGCCAGAAAAACATGCACTGTTGGTAGATCTTGAGGACAGGTTTGGCCACCCCTGGTCTTGCAGATCAGCTTGCAATGGAGAAAGATGTTTCACACTGAATACATGTCATATACCTACAGGCAAGTGGTCCAGATGACCAATGTAAACTAATTTTCAAGCATAAAGAAAACTGAAATATTTTGTAGAAAGATATATTACGTTTTAAGATGAACTTTTATTTAGGGGGATGTATAAGATTTTGTATATGGCAACAAAGAGACAGAGATGCAAAAACCCATGGGTGCGGAGAGATGTGTGTGCAGTGGGGGAAGGTGGCTCTTTACTAGTGCCTGGGCTTGCTGGAGAAACATGACGGGTCCAACCCCCACTCCATAACACATAACACTCTAACTTTCACAATGTGCAGCTTTCAATGGTCTTTTTGGGAGGGGCATGACTATCCCTCCCCATGCACCTAGAGTATCGAGGTCCTTCAGAATGAAGACCAGATAAACCTACAGTAATACTGTCAAACTAATGCTGGCCACACATCAGACCAACTTTCCTCCAACCATCCAACTACTTGGTTGGACTGAAAATCTGGTACTGTATGGGGGCAAATTCCAATAAGCAATTTGCTCACAAACTCAGGAGAATGGACAAAAACATTCAGTGAAATTGTTTAAATCAAATAGGTCCAACTACAGTACCGTGTCTGAGTGACAGTTGTTGTCCATTTTCAGATTTGGGAAACAAATTACTTAATTACAAATTACATTTGCTGCTATCCAGTACCAGATTTTTATTCCATCCAACCAACTAGTTGGATGGTTGGAGGAAAGTTGGTCTGATGTGTGGCCAGCATAAGGGTCACATTCACTAAAATGAATGTCATCATTTCAGTATTCATCAAACTGCTTTTTGTCCCCCTGCCTCCATTTCTGACAGTTTTTTAATTAACTGATTTATGGTTAGTTCAGTCGGTTATTTCAGGCCATTAAAGTTTTCATCCAAATCCATCCAGTGGATGGCCCAAAACAGGCTTCATGGGTCAAAGTTCTGCCCAGCATACATCAATGGCCTAACCCCTTAAAACCTATCCTGAATCAGCTGGAACACCTTGATTTTATTTCATCCCAATGAGTGCAGGATGTCCTGATTGCATAACGACAGACAAACAACAATCAGACCAATGAACATAAATATATATATATGATATGATGAAAATAGGAATATATGTCTGCAGGTCAAATCTTAACTAAAACAATGACTGCTTTACAAAAATCCAAACATGCTAAAACACTACTAACAGGAACACAATCTAACTAAATTCTGAGCCAGGAAAACATTGAGGCTCAAGGAGCCTATGTATATTCATGTATTTTATTAAATGGAAGGATACTAACATGATACTAAAGTACAGTATGTAAAGCAGTGATATAACTTTCACATAAAGGTCTATTAATGGTCTATTACAAGGAGCTTTAACTAAAAGTATGAAAACACTAGATAGTTCTAAATATATACAATCACATTTACTGTATTACAGGTTGCATATACTTATTTTGGATATCTGTTATCCAAAATGTTCCAAAAAGGTAGTTTTTGGAATTACTTTGTTTTTGTAGACCGCCCGCATGACCGCCCACTCGCAGTTCCGACTGCCCTCTATCCTGACCGCCATCCCCCACATCCTTTTCTGTGTGACCAACACTTATTTTAGTCAATTAGCCGCCATGCACATAAAGCTATGCGCCCAACTGCATTACGGGTACTCAATGACATAGCATATTGGTTAAAATATAAAAATATTCAGAAAAACTCAATAGTTACTTATACCCCTTTCAGACAGAAAAAAAAGACCCGGGAATTTCCCTGCTCTTGCCGTGTCGACCCGGGTTTTTCTTCTGTCTGAAAGGGTCAACACGGGTCTAAAGTTCCGGGACTTCGACCCAGGTATTTACCTGGGTTTTTCCCGTGTCAGACACGTGTTTGCGGCTGTGTGAAAGGGTCCGACCCGTGTTTTTCTCCCGACTATTAAAAAAATCATACTGATTGGCTGTGCAGCATGGCGCTGCGCGATTGGCTGATCTTTTCAGCTTCCCTGATTGGCTGAGCGGGCGTGGCAGTGGCGTGCAGCGCAACACTGGACAAAATCAGGGCTCTCCTCCAGTGCAAATACCTGTGTCGAGTGGAAGCCCTCTCCACCAAAAATTGTGCCTTCCTCCTCCTGGCATAACACTTTGCCAGGTAGCACAGTGTAAGCATCTGCATAATGCTCTGATTTGCTGTAAGCAGCAAAACACACAGAGCACTCATGACCTCCAGGTTCTGCAACTTGTCAGCCATGTTTAATGCAATGCAGTGAGCAGACACCTCCCACTTTTCATGATCTTATCTCTGTGTGCCTTCAAAACTGTCCTTTTCTTATGACACACAGAGTTTTGCAGGAAAAATCTGGCTTCTGTGTGAAAGGGGTCGACACGGGAAATACCCGGGTTTTTGCTTCTGTGTGAAAGGGGGTCAGCCCCTTGCTGCCTAGTTGTACCCGAGTTTTTGTACCTGGGTTTTGGGGATTTTTCTGTCTGAAAGGGGTATTATACAATATTTATCCTGGTCCCAATCATTTCGAATAAGGGATACTAAACCTGTAATGTATTAACCATATATTCATTTTCTGCAAGTCTGCAAAATTACATTAAAATTTGTGGTACAGCTATGGAGACAAAGTTTTCCCCAAGTTAAACCAACCTTTTAATGGGGTGGTGGAAATATATACAGTATTTATACATTAAAACCCTTCATGAAGAGCTTGTTATTATAGGAGCATTGTATTAATTAATTATTAGAAAGGGACCTAAACTATGTTGCAAGATTGACAGGCACCTTTGGTTTTACAAGACATTTTACAATACATGTTAACCAAAAAACAAAAAGTAGGTACTGCACTCATCTACAAATACATTTTTAGTTCTATAATTTCTCTCTAAAGTGATATTAGTGTTGAGGATTAAACTCATGCTGCTAAAAGGAAAGCGGAAAGTTAAAACAATACATCATATTAATAATTAATATTTATTCTAGGGAGTCCGACTGGATCTAGCACCTTAAAATATTTGACCCAGATAGTTTTATCATTAACATTGATCTTGCCAAATGTTAAGAAAATTGTAATTAATTTATATATTATAATTTTTTCCATTTCCTTATTGAATTGGGGTAAATTAAGAATCTCCACTGCAGTGGTTGAACTTGTGAGTGGTGAGCCCAGGTGCAAAAATAAAATTTGGGCGCACACCTTCTCCACCCCAACCCAATTTCACAATATACAACTTGGCATTTGGTGACAAGGAGAGGAAGGGGAGGCCGATTGTCACAAGGAAAAACAGTAGGTGACAGAAAGAGGTTGACAAGGGCAGCATTGGACCCCTTAGTCCTCCGGGGCACCATTGCACTGCACCGAATGCACCAATGGTAGTCCCGCCTCCAGTCCACAGGCTGCATACCAGCGCATCGTCTAATCTCTCTTCTTTCTTTCTTTCTTTCTTTCTTTCTTTCTTTCTTTCTTTCTTTCTTTCTTTCTTTCTATCTCTCTTACACACACACACAAGTGGCGATAAAGTGGAACTGATAACCCACTAGCCAATAAGCTGCTGCTGTTTAAAATCCTACATATGCCATGTTGCATTAAAAAACAATAACCCCAAAATTAAAAGTTAAAACTAAAACAGCAATAATTTAAATAATTAATAATATAATAATTAAAAAGAAACAAATGTTAATTTCAAGAAATGTATTGGGATGCAGTCATTAGTTTTAAAATGCTAACAACCTCAATGTCGACAGTTATTATGTTGACGTTGTTGAAATGTTGATTACAATGTCAAAATGTGAAATGTCAACATCCTGCTGTGTGCAGAGGGGTAGGCTGCAAGAGTGGAGGTCAGTGTTAGGGGTTACAAATACTCACCACCGGTACCACGGCAGGTTCAGCTGGAAGTTACCGGAATCTGGCAGACAAAATATCCAAGGAGGAGAAAGAGACTTCTTTTTAGGGGGCTATTAATAAATTAATTGGCAAATATTTCGACAGCCAATAAATTGAACTTTTCAACTTTTTAAAGTCAAAATTATATACAACCTAATCAATTAAAGTGGATCGTGGACTTTTGGTCAAATATGCAGGCATTTTCTACCATTTTTGGTCCATTTTCGCCAATACTGATTTATGAAATATTAGTTAACTTAAAATTATGTTAATTCTCAAAGATAGAACTCCAAGTGCAAAATCAAAGGGGAGCAAGGTTTAATAAGGGAAGACACACAGTGAAAACATATAACTATCAAAGTACAAGCTTGATACCGATCACAGTGAAACAATACACAATATTACCGGCATGGAGTGCATAGGTGACCTTGGTTGAGAATCAATCCCTATATGATCTAGGGCAGGCATGTCCAAACTATGGCCCTCCAGCTGTTGTGAAACTACAAGTCCCATCATGCCTTACCACAGTTTCCGGTTAGGGAATGCTAAAACCAAAGGCGTAACTACCATAGGTGCAAGGGGTGCAGCTGATATGGGGCCCAGAGCTCAAGGGGGCCCATCTTTCCTGTCTAAGTAATGTGTTTTACATACATTTCTCACAATTAGTTGCAAAATAGGGGGCCCTTACAAACTTTTGCTATGGGGCCCACGAATATCTAGTTACGCCCCTGGCTAAAACTATGGCAAGGCATGCTGGGATATGTAGTTTCACAACAGCTTTAGGGCCATAATTTGGACATGCCTGATCTAGGATCACCATACAGTCAGTAACAGAATGACAGCAAACTATAAAGCATGCATATGTCATCCCCATAAAGAATTAGTTTACATGTGCAGTGTTATGTAAAGCATAAAAATATGAATCACCGAATTAATGTACACAGGTTTGGGGTCACCCAAACAATTTTGTGTTTTACATGACAACTTACTTTTATTTATAAAATGAGTTGCAAAATTAATAGAACAAATAGTCAAGGCATTGGCAAGTTTAGAAATAATGATTTTTTTTTTAAATAATAATTTTGTACTTCAAATTTGCTTTCATCAAAGAATGCTTCTTTTGCAGCAATTACAGCATTGCAGACCTTTGGCATTCTAGCTGTTAATTTGTTGAGGTAATGTGAAAAAATGTCACCCCACCTTCCTGAAGCCCCTCCCAAAAGTTGGATTGGCTTGATGGGCACTACCATACGGTCAAGCTGCTCCCACAACAGCTCAGTGGGGTTGAGATCTAGTGACTGCGATGGTCATTCCATTACAGACAGAATACCAGCTACCTGCTTCTTCCCTAAATAGTCCTTGCATAATTTGGATCATTGTTCTGTTGGAGGAGGAAATTGGCGCCAATCAAGCGCTGTCCACAGTGTATGGCATTGCATTGCAAAATGGAGTGATAGCCTTCTTTATTCAAAATCCCTTTTACCTTGTACAAATCTCCCACTTTACTAGCACCAAAGCAGCCCAGACCATCACATTATCTCCACCATGCTTTACATATGGCGTCAGGCACTCTTCCAGCATCTTTTCACTTGTTCTGCATCTCACAAATGTTCATCTGTGTGATCCAAACAAGACTTCGATTTGTCTGTCCATAACACTTTTTTCCAATCTTCTTCCATCCAATGTCTGTATTCTGGTTTCCCCCCAATCTCCAAACATATAGTAGTAGGTTAATTGTCTCCCAATTAAAAAAATATCCTATTGCTGTAATTTTGCATACGCCATGTGTGGATATGGCAGTTAAGAGCTGATTGGTGGATACTTTATCTCTGTGCACATTATCCATTTCCAATGCTTAGTACATCTAGCCCTTAGTAGTTTCTTATTTTACTCCAGACAACCAGAGATCACTGACTGCACAGACTCTGGCTTGTCTAGGAGGCCCCGGCCAGCCATTGAGGAGGAGGAACACCCCTTCTATGACGCAAGCTGTCGCTTTACGGCCTACAATGTTTGGCCTTTGTCATCAATAAAGTAAATCTGGTCAGAAATCCCTGAAATGCTTACATCTAACACATCTTCCGTACTGATTCATTTACAAGTGTAAATACTAATCATAAGAACAAAATGAGCAAGACATTGACCGGAAAAACAACTTTCTTTGTTCGGTTTGCCAAATGCAGTAATGTTTGACAGAATGTTTTCCGCTGCTCATGAAAGGCATCAAAACCTGCTGCCTTATTTCTAGAATGTCTGCCTTCATAATATAATTTCTGGTTTTGGCACTGAAATCTAATCTACTGGGGCTAAACTGTATTGTGTGAGAACCCACAGTGAATTTCACAGTTGCATATGGCTAATTCTCCGTACATGCTGCTACCTGCTCTATAGGGGTGCCTCTGAGACAAAGCTGCTTTTATCACCTTATTCAGTAATAATGAGGGGCAGTCATGCAATTTTCCAAGTACTTAGCACGCTAACATAGAAACATATTATGTTTGGGTCGGTATGAAAAGTCAACCCTAGTTTCTTTCACTGCTGCAACATCAGAAGGCTTTTTTGTGTGATACAGTATGGATTGCACACCGCCTTCCAACAATATTAATATGTATTCTAAACTGATCACTTAATACTTATGAATGTAAACTGGACCACATGTGGCTAAATTATCAAAAGGATGCATAAACAACTTTATGTACAAATTGACAAAACTACGGTATAAACAGTTTATACTAATTCAGTACGTGTCTTCATTAATATATATAATAATTATTATTATTATTTCTAACTGTATTGATGCTTTAGGAAGCATTAAGCGGAAGCGTTACTGGATGTTGCCAATCTGTATTTTGTGCAACTTTTTTTTATACTCTATTTATATATTAACAGAAATCAAAAACAAAGGCTGGAAAAGACCAATCATATGAATTACTTGGATATTTTAAGATAATTATTTTTTATTGTTATTATTTATTAACAGTTTCTTATATAGCGCACACATATTCGCAGAGCTTTAAAGGGAATATTTGAACATTCACATCAGTCCCTGCCCCAATGAGCTTACAATCTCTATTCCCTACCCCATACACACACACACACACACACAGGTGTTCTAGGGTTACTTTGTTGGAAGCCAATTAGCCTACCAATATATTTTTGGATTGTGGGAGGAAACCGGAGTACCCGGAGGAAACCCACGCAGGTGCGGGGAGAATATACAAAATCCTCACAGTTAGGGCAATGGTGGGAATAGAACCCATGACCTCAGTGCTGTGAGGCAGTAATGCTAACCATTACACTCTCCATACTGCCAATTAGCAGCACATCAGGAAATTACTGCAGTACTCAGAATTTAAAGGGTACATAAGTCCAATGGCAAGTGTACAGAATACTGGGTACAAGGAAAAATAGTTTTTTGAAATTCTGTACTGATAGCTATTTGGAAAGGAAAACTCAGCGAGCTTCTCAGGGCCACTGGTAGAGTTATGCTGGCTTTCTCTGAAATAGCTCTGGCATGCATATATGACAGTTTTACTTTACAAACATCAACATCTTTTTTATAATGTGTCAACTATTTTGTAGATATCATAAGGGGGTATTCAATGTGGGGGTCACGGCAGTCGAGCTTGATTGACCATTTTGACCCAGTCCCATTGTCGGTCAGCTCTACCAAGAACATGCAGGCAGGATTCAATGTCCTGCCTGCAGCGGGACGAGAAGAGGGCATGGCCGTGAGTTGCGGCCGGGAAGAGGCGAGCTGCAGCTGGCAGCTCGTCACTTCCTGGCCGTTCTGGGCAGAGCGAGCCCGACAGCTTGTCGGGCTTGTTCTGCCGAGATACCCTGCTCAATGCTGTCGGGGAAGACAGCATTGAATAGGGCCCGGTGGGCATCTCCCCGAAGGGAGATGCTCGCCGGTGATTGAATATCCCCCATATTCTTTAGCCACCATAGAAGGATCCAGGCACCTGAAAATCTACCCCTAGCTAATATATACAGTAAACCAGGGATTGCAAATTAATACATTCAATATGGTATTTATACAAGTGTTGAGAGGATTTGGCTTTATTTATTTATTTATTTATAGGTTCTTATATAGCGCAGCAGATTCCGTTGCGCTTTACAATAGTAGACAGTGATAAAACAAACTGGGTAACAACATACAGACTTGGAGGTAGGAGGGCCCTGCTGCAAGCTTACAATCTATAGGGATATAGGGGGAAACACAAGGACAGGCACCAGTAATACCATAGCAGTCCCACCAAGTTACAAGTCCAGAAGGGTAGCTATATAATACATAAGTGCCTCAGAGGGTTATGCATGTAGAACTTAAACATTATAGGCTTGCCTGAAGAGGTTAGGCTTTCATGTAAAATGCTTATAGTCTGATGTGCTTGAGAATTTGTTATGTTTGTATCAGGAAAAAGATATTTCCTCTTTTGAAAAATACCTATTCTAATAGAGGTATCCATCTTTAAATTACCTGATTTATGTCCAATAAAAAATTTAGAAAACATAGTGCTGCAAGTAACCCTTATCCTATAAATTCCTAGGCTGGACAGTAATATGTCAATTACATTGGGTGCTAGTTATAGTGTAATATTGATCAGCCTATAGTTTGTGTAGGTGGAGATTGGGTGTGTATTTAGATTTATGGGAGACTGCAGGGCCGTAACTAGGGGGGGCTAGGGGGTCACGCGCACTGGGCGCTGGAGGGTGGGGGCGCTAGGGTGAGGTCCCGGAGATGGGCAGCGGGGGTCCAGGGACTGGTGGGTTAACGCTGGCTCCTACCGGGGTCCCGGGGACGGGCAGCGGGGGTCCGGGGACTGGTGGGTTAACTCTGGCTCCTACTAGCGCTGCCGGGCGGTGGGCGGGAAGCAGGTTTTGAAATGACTTGCCGGACGCTGATTGGCTGAATTCAGCCAATCAGCGTCCGGCAAGTCTTTTCAAAATCTGATTCCCGCCCAGCACCCGGCAGCGCTAGGAGCCGGAGTTAACCTTCTCCTGTCCCCGGACCCCCGCTGCCTGTCCCCAAGGCAGTCATTTGGTGTGTTTTTTTTGTGGGGGGGGGGCGACCAAGTGACTGCCGACCCGGGCGCCGAAACACCTAGTTTCGGCCCTGGAGACTGGGAGTTTGGCTTGTGATAAATCTCTTTGTTTCCAGAATTTCCTGCTCTCCTTCCCTCTCCTTTTGCCATCCCTCCCCTTTATACTTTATATCATTTTATTGGCTTTATGAGTAGCTGTCGGGAAAAATTGGTAGTCCAGTAGCCATCTTACTACACTGGTGACGTGCACGCCTCTCCTTAATACACGGGGTAGGCTGATTAACTCTACTGCTCCCTTAGTAATATTTCCAATAATTGCATTAATCAGTCCTTTAGTTTTATATATTATGGGCCTGATTCCCGGGTTGCAGGTACGCATGCACCAATTCTCAACCTGACTGCAAGTCCATCTAAAACAGCAAATGTGGCCTGCACATACAGTATGTCACACAAAGTAGATACATCCAAGTTACATTTGGAGTGTGTGGAGCCTAATGTAAAATACTTGTTTCTGGACAGCAAGAGGTGGAGACTCTTCAGATACACAGAACAGTTTCATCTCATAGGAATGTCATCGAAGTAACAACTTTTAATACGGATGATAGTGGATGAGGAAGGAAAAACAATAGGCAGAGTTACCAAAATGCAGGAGCATGATTGGTTAGTCAAATAGATGTGTAGATATTTCTTCTTGCATGACCTATCTGTGGTGGGCGGATGCAGAAGAGACCAGGAGACTTGCAAGGGAGGCTCAATTAAAGATCTGTATGTGCAAACAGCATTATATACACTGCAACAGTGCGTAAGTTTACCAATGCAAAGTGGCAGCCATCTTTTGTGAATCATGAGCTGATGAATGAGTACATTGGGATTAAGGATGGTGTAATGGTTAGCATTATGCCTCACAGCACTGAGGTCATGGGTTCGATTCCCACCATGGCCCTAACTGTGCAGTTTGTATATTCTCCCCGTGCTTGTGTCAGTTTTCTCCGGCTACTCCGGTTTCCTCCCACATTCCAAAAATATACTGGTAGGTTAACAAAAATGAACCCTAGCATGAATGAGTGTACTTGTATAAGTGGTAGGGAATATAGATTGTAAGCTCCACTGGGGCAGGGACTGATGTGATTGTTCAAATATGGTCTGTAAAAGCGCTGCGGAATATGTATGCGCTATATAAGAAACTGTTAATAAATAATAAATAAGTTATTGATACTTTAAAATTCTGAAGATAATTGCTCTATTTGCTATTTAACATATATTTGTTGCTTTTACCTTATATCTGTGTTTTGCAGAGGTTATTGTGTTGTTTAGAGTGTAATATACTGAGTCAATTCAGAAAGTGCATTTTCACTAGTCATAGACATAGAGGGGCCAGGGCCGCCAACAGGGGGGTGCTATCCCGGGCTCCAGTCTCTGGAAGGGCCCGGGCAGCTAATTTTGCCTACCGCAATTCCCCCCGACTGCCTCTGCTGTGCTGCCTGGTTCTTCAATGCAGGACGCCGGTGGCCAAATAAATTCTTCACCGGCTTTTCAGAGCTTGTGTACCGTTAGCCTATCAGATCGGCTGCCGGTACATGAGCTCTGATTGACTCACCAGCCGGTGCTGCATTTTAATTGGCCACCAGCATCCTGCATTGAAGAAGCCTTTGCTTCAGGACCTGCAGCAGGAGTCAGGCGGAGGGGCCCGGACTGGAAATCAGTCCCGGGCCCCAAAATTCCTAGTGGCAACCCTGAGAAGGGCTGCCAAAGTTATAGTCTGTTTAAATAGTAGAAAGAGTTATTGCCTACCACTTATTCACTATTGTATTGCCAGTGGTGTTTCTAGGTGATGAGAGGCCCCATATGTTCTGGGCATGTAAATATTGTTATTTGATGCATACTGGCATTCTCTGATACTATACAAACCATTATGTGGTACTATAAGCTCCTCAGAAATACAGTATTCTACATCTGCTCTTCTTGAATAGCCCTAACTTTCTGCCCTGAAGATTCATGTAGTGCAGGTGACACAGGAAAAAAATATTTTCCATTTTAAACCAACTTTCCAAATAGAAGCACTGCCAGAGGCTTGCAATCTCCATCTGCTCAGAGGACCAATACTGTCTGTAAAATACAATACATTTTTTTACTTCTATATAAAATGAATGTGTATTTATTGTATGATTAGCTAAAATACTTTTTTTTTTTTATTATTAGTTTTATATTACATACAAATACATTTCACATACATATCAACCAATACAGCACTTCTCTTATCATATTACATTACATTGTCACATTTAGTCAGGCGTACGCCCGTATCTTGCTTGATGAGGGCCTTTAATCTAGACATTTTATACCTATGTCAACGCCATGACTAGATTGCCTAATGGTTAACATCTTATACATAACAAACTACACATTACATAACACCCCAGCTTGCCCAGCTATAGATTTCTTCCCCTGCCTCCTATCTTATTCTGCATGATCTTAGGCTCATATTCTTATCGCATAAATTGAACACTACCTTTAGACAGTCCTGCAATTCATTACCTATCCCGAACATCCTGCTATCTACCCCTAAGATCGATCTAGAACTATCGCTCCTACTACCCTCTCTAGTGCTAATACCCCATATGGTTATGACAAATTAATTTGGCTTTCTATGGGAAACTACCGCTCCTACTACCCTGATTGGTGCCCTTTAGGGTTATAACATATTATTGCCTTCGATTGGTCATATTTGCCAGTTTCGACGCTGATGGATTATCCCCTCACATTGTAAATACTGACTATAATGTGTTGTTTGTGTTTGTGAAATTAATTATTCTTTTAACTACTCATACTATGTGAAATTAGTGTTATCCCTAACCCCTACCTTCCTCTATTTCTTTCTTATTCTACCTCTTCCTTATTAATACTTGTGCACTTTACTGGTTATCTGTATTACTTTATGTGCCTTAACCCTTCCCCCCCCCCCCTCTTTTTTTTTTTTTATATATAATTTTATTATTATATATTCCTTTTAGTGATAATTTGTGCATTTACTTCCATTGGATTATCTAAGTCCGATGGACTATTCTAGTGTCGGGCTCCCTTACCCCATGTGTCCCAAATCTTTTCGTACTTACATATAGTGTTCCTGTGCATGTATATGTATCTTTCATGTGAGGCCGTATAATCCACCAGCGCTTCCCACTTTTTATATTCTGGACCTACATCAGCCAGCCAAGTCCTAGCAATCATTACTTTCGCTAGGGCACACATATTTAAGATCAATGCTTTTGTATACCTACTTATACCACTACTCATAAATATACCCAACAGGCAGCATTTAACTGATAGCCACTCTTCATTGATGCCCATATCACTCATTGTTTGCTTAACCTTGACCCAGAACTCCTGTACATAAGGGCATTCCCAAATCAGATGATAAAATGTTCCCTGGGTAAGTTTACATTTTGGGCATTTATCCGAGGTTCTTCCTCCGAACTTTATTAACCTTAACGGCGTTAGATATGACCGATGCAACACATACATTTGCACTTGCTGCACTCTAATTGAGTTTGTTGCCTTCGCAACTGCTGCCATCGCCTCGGTCCATTCCTCTATCCCCATCGGGCCCAGATCTCCCTCCCATTTTTTTTTCGTCTCGTCCATCTCCCCCACTTTTGACCGCAGCAGCATATTATATAGTTTGGATGTTAGTTTCCGTTTATTATTCTCTCTCAGCATTTTCTTAATTGGGGAGTCTCCGAACACCGGCGGGTGTTCCTTAAATTGTACCTCCATCACACTCCTTAACTGGAGATATCTAATGGCATAGCCCCTGGGAACAGAGAACTCTTCTTGCAGTTGACTATATGGTTTCATCTTGCTGTTGTCATAGATTTGGCACAGCCTAGTTATCCCCAATTTTCCCCAAGCCTGGGCTATTTGCTGTTCCCTCGTTTCCCTAGTTCCCCGGGGTATGTCCAATGGATACTCCCTATCTAATGCCGTAAATTCCATAATCTTATTCGCTTCCCTCCATATTTTCACTGCTTGAGTAAGTATCGGAGCTTCTTTCCTATTTACCTGCCCTTTTACCAATTTTTGGATCATAGTTATCCCTCTTTCTTCCTGGCTCAACAGATCATAAATCCCCTCATCTTGCGGTGTAGTTCCTATCCAGTCAGCTAGGGACGTCAATTGGCTTGCCACGTAATATAATCGGAGGTCTGGAAGACCCATTCCCCCCCCATCCCTTCTCCTCATTAGTGCCGCCAGTTGTATTTTGGGGCGCGAATTACCCCATATAAAGGACGAGAGCAGACTGTTTGTTTTTCTAAAAAAGGATTCTGGTACATACTGTGGTGCATGTTGCAAGGCATATAAATATTTGGGAAGCACTACCATTGAAATTAAATTTACCCTGCCCATATTTGTCAGGGGTAGCCTCCGCCATACCTTGATTTTATCAGTTAAGTATGTTATTAGTGGATCCAAATTTAATTTCTGGTACTCCATGGGGTCTCTAGAGATCCAGATTCCCAAATACTTGAAGGTTTGGGCCCATTTTAATGGTGTAACCAAGTTGGGTACCCCCCGATTCTCTTGCTTTATTGCAAATATATTGGACTTGTTCCAATTTATTCTAAAGCCTGAATAGTCTCCATACGTTTTTATTTCCTCCATCACTATTGGCACCGCCTGTGTGCCTTCGGCAGCGAAAATTAATAAATCATCAGCATATAATGCTGTTACATCTGTGGTGGATCCTGCTTTTAACCCCCTAATTCCAAGATGTCCCCGCAGGACTATGATTAGCTAAAATACTAGTCAAAGAACTATACTGTAGTGTATACAGTACATAGGTGAAATTATATAGATGCACAGAGGCACTGATATATAAATGAGTCCTTTCTATTCTCATCTAACCTTCTTTTCATAAACATGTCAACATCCAGTTATGTTTATTGGGTGTGAAGTTGGACGCTCTGCGATACAGTGTACAACTCCACCACCCGGGATGTGTTTGTCACCTTCAGCCACCAAATACATTACTCAGTGTAACCAAAGCTGACATATAGAAAAGATTTCTAATCACTTGTTTATTTAAATATTGTAATGTAATTAAATGATGTTCCTTTCAATTAAGATCTGCAAAGTGTCACCACCAGATGTACTGATAACGGTACAGAAACATATGGAATCAGTACTTTATAAAATCAGTAGGTTTTTATTACTATTAGTTTCATTATTTTTAGATTGCGTACAGTGTTTACATTTTAAATAGTGATGCGCAGAGGATATGCCGGTTTACTTTCCCTTTATTATGTAACTTTTGTTATGCAGGACACAGGGAGACAAAGGGACACAGACAAGAATTGTGTTTGCCAGCATTCCTGGAAAAAAGACCAGTCTTCCTATTACTGCGGTGCTAATAGCATTGGCACCAAGTTCTGTCTGAACCTGCCAAGTTGGTGACATACCAGCCAGGTGGCAAACCTTTTGATGACACAAGGTGCTAACTCATGCTGGGATTCAAACTAGAATCTCTGGCAAATCTCTGTAGGACTGATATGTGGATTCCCTTAGTGTTTTATAGCTCATAAAATTACAACTCATAAAGACAGCTACATAGACTACATGTACAGAGAATGCATATTACAGGTTGAGTATCCCTCATCCAAATATCCCTTATCCAAAATATCCCTTATCCATAGTTTCCAGAATGTAATATAAATATTTTAAATTTTTTTGCTAAAAGCACTACTGGGACATACCTGTAACTGCTACTACTGAGGACATTATATGTAACTGGCACTATATATGTGCAAGAAAACGATTGATTGGCATTCAAACTCATTGGGGGTTATTCTAGTTCATTCTTTCTGACAAAATCCTTCTTAGATGGACAAAACCATGTGCACTGCGGGTGGGGCAGATGTAACTTGTGCAGAGAGAATTAGATTTGGGTGGGGTTTTTCTTCAAAGTGAGATCTATATTGCAGTGTAAAATAAAGCAGTCAGTATTTTCCCTGCACAGAAACAAAATAACTCACCCAAATCTAATTCTATCTGCACATGTTACATCTGCCCCCCCTGCAGTGCACATGGTTTTGTCCATCTAAGAAGGATTTTGTCAGAAAGAATGAACTAGAATAAACCCCATTGTCCGAGATAAGACAAAAACTGTTTCATGTTTTGAAACCTTGTTTCATGCACAAATAAAATATATTCGTGTGTATTTCATGTGTTTGATAAGTTTATACAACATAAATGCAAGATACCTCATTGAAATATAAAAATATTCCAAAATACCAAATAATCCGTTATCCAAAATTCTTCTGGTCCCGAGCATTTTGGATATTCAACCTGCATAGGGTTTTGCAGTATATTGAATTTGTTGTATGAGGAGCACTTATTGCTGCCTATATTCATTGAGCGCAAGGTAACATGAGCCGTCAGTCTCTGGGACCTTGTACAAATGTATGGCAAACAATATCTCATGCAAGCGATTGTCCAACAGTCTCAGACATGTATCCAGATGATGTCCAAACAAACTTCCAAATTTGCCTTCATGAATCCTCCAACCCGATATCCAGTATATGCTGGAAAAATATAAATATAGCATTATTTATCTGTTATATATTTAGCCAGAACTGTCAATCAATCTGTGTGTGTATAATGCTGGGCGGAGTCATGGGCGGAGTCATACACACAGTCACAGAGGGCCTTATTTTGGTTCATTCTTTCTGACAAAATCCTTCTTAGATGGACAAAACCATGTGCACTGCAGGGGGGGCAGATGTAACATGTGCAGAGAGAATTAGATTTGGGTGAGTAATTTTGTTTCTGTGCAGGGAAAATACTGACAGCTTTATTTTTACACTGCAATATAGATCTCACTTTGAAGTAAAACCCCACCCAAATCTAATTCTCTCTGCACATGTTACATCTGCCCCACCTGCAGTGCACATGGTTTTGCCCATCTAAGAAGGATTTTGTCAGAAAGAATGAACCAAAATAAGGCCCAGAGTGAGCATACACCCTATAGCTGCCGCAGGGCACCTCATAATAGAACCATGATGTCCACCAATCTGCACTCACACTACAGATGTCAACCTCGCCACACAACTGCTATAGACATACATAAGTGCCTGGTTAACACAAAGGTAGGGCCCATGACATCACCGCTGGAGGCGTGCCCCTTTGCCAAACAGGTCCGCATCACCCCCTGCCACCGAGCGGGTGAGCGGTGGGGGCTGCTTGCAAATCCACCCCCGTGGAGCGACTCAGTGCTGGTGGCCGCAACTGTCCCCCCCTTCCATTGGAGTGGGTGAGCGGAGAAACGCCCCCCCCCCCCCCCCTGCACCGGCACTGCACGCATGACAGAGCTGCCTGTCTACAGGACACCCTCACACCACAAATCGACACCTGCCCGGTGCAGGAGACCCGGAGATGGGGAGAGCCCATGACACCTTTTTACTCTCCTGTCTGCTCTCTCCCCCACCCCTCTCGCCCTTGTGGTCTCTCCACTTTTTCTCTTCCCCTGCTCTATTTCGCTGTCCCCTGCTCCCCCTCGCTCCTCTCTCTCTCAACCATCTCTCACTCCCCCGTCTCACCTGTCACAGAGGACACCATCAAATGGACAATTTACCTGCTGCTGTTGCCCCCAGGACACGAGGGGGTAAAAAACAGCACAAAAATAGATAATGTGCAGCATCAGCACTTATTAACCACTTGCTGCATAGTGGAAGGAGGGGCTTAGCTTTGCCTAGGGTCCCTAGATGACTTGCATCGGCCCTGCATAAACTCCCATATGCTGCTGTCTCTGGACGTGGGAGTACACGCTAGAGATGGGTCGTTCGCGAACGAAGCGAGTCTTTTGAACGGATCCCATAAAAGACTGAGGGAGCCGGCCGATCCCGAAAAGGTGAACCGTCGTTCTTTTACTTTCAGTTTCGTTTTTAATTACAATGCATTTGCCTGAGCTCAGCACTGCCACCTGTGGCAGCTGAGTTGTACTAACTCTGGAGACTAAGTACAGTGCTGTGACTGCAAGTGAAAGAAAGAATAACAAGGCTGTTGCTGCTAGGGATGGCCATCGGTGCAGGCGCCATCGATGGTTGCCATCGATGACGAATCTGCACCCAGCCATCGATCAGTGTTTTACTCGGTCATGTATCGGTTATTTGTTCAGCTCACTGTTTAAAAAAAAAAAGTAAAAAAAATGGCAAAAAATGATTGTAAAACAAATTATGCTTCGTTATTATCAAATTACCCCTTCTTTCAAAGTGAACCGATGATCTGTGTATAAGATCTGGATCTTTTCTGCTTACGACAGTGTGAAGATACCTAGTATATATTGTATTTATATTTTTCCTGCATACACTGGATATCGGGTTAGAGGATTCATGAAGGCAAGTTTGGACGTTTGTTTGGACATCATCTGGATACACGTACAGTATGAGACTGTTGGACAATCTTTTGCGTGAGATATTGTTTGCCATACATTGTATACAAGTATTGAATTTCAACAGCGATTGTAGCGCTGTATTGGCTAACGGTGACTTGCAGCTATTGGTAGCACCCAATCTCTGGCACTCCCTGTGTTTCCATAGTCTCTGGGACCTGCTGCGGCTTAGCAGGAGATCTGAACTCTAATTATTGGCACTTTTTCCTCCAAGGCGTTCCGGCTCTTTGGATGTGCCATGGGGGCCAGATGCACCAAGCTTTAAAAATGTATAAAGTGGAGAGTGAAAAACAACTGACCAATGAGCCCCTAACTGTCATTTCCTGAACCCAGGCTTTCACATGACACTTTTGAGATGATTGCCTGGTTGTTTATAACTGATTGACTGGTTGTTTATCACTCTCCACTTTATCAATTTTTGAAGCTGGGTGCATTTGGCGCAGACAGAGAGACATACAAGAGCCGTACAGTCATCGCAAGTACTCTGTACCACAACTGTTTACATAACAGCTTATAACACCTCTAGCCACCAGGTTGTATGCAATTGTTTCACCTGTGCACTACAACACACAGCAATACCATTATGCTCCAGGCTGCACCATATAAAGAAAGATCATGGAGTGCACCTTGTGTGCATGAAGTGACATAAGTTTTATGGCCTATGCATAAATGTATTCCATAAGCACTCGGCAACAGGGGATGGGGTGTTTTGTCTTTTAGAAAGACGGATTGGCTGATGTATATTAGGCTGTCATTGGTTAGGAATGGTTTGTGGGCTGGGATTAAGGTTAGGATCATGGGAGATTCTGGAATATTCTGCCTCTTTGATTTCAAACGTTGGACTGATAAGTACTGCAGTTTTGAACACAGAGATATATAGCCTGTCTTTCTCATTTTCTTACTCTTTCTTTTCTTTATTCATTCCATACTTATAACCTACCTCATCTATTTCCCTATCCTTCCTTGTCATTTCCTTGAAATAAACTATCTTACCACTTTTTCTGCCTTTAAATTCAGTATCCTTGATAATGTCTGCTGTGAGGCCCAGGAGGGAGGCTGGTGTTCCTGCTCGCTTTTTGCAGGGAGCAGGGCTGCCGTCGACCCCTGGGGCGAGGGGGAGATCAAGGGCTCGGTAGCCAGTGGGTCCCAGCTCTTCCACTGCTCCCGCCCGTGTGCGCACTTGGCCGCCAGATAGGGATTCGGGGAGGGGCCTGTCTGGCTCCCCCGCTGCACCTGGTAGGAGAGTTGGCGGAGGGACTCCCGCGGCTGATGCTCGGTCAGCTCACGGCCGTCGGGCCGGGATAATGGTGCCCGCGGTTGATTCTCAGTCAACTCGCGGGCATCTTAGACGGATGATGTCGCCCGCGGCTGATGCTCAGTCAGCTCGTGGGCATCGTGCCTGGACGATACAGCCCGCGGCTGATTCTCAGTCAGCTCGCGGGCGTCGCGGGAATGCTCCGGAGGCTCGGGGAAGCCGTGCACCGGTGGCTGATGCGGCTCTGACCCGCCCGGCTGGCGCTGGTCATTCGTTTCAGGCGGGCGGGGGTCGAAGGTCGCGGGAGCCTCTGACGGGCGGGCGCGAGCAACGCAGCAGCGTTGCGTCCCCCGCCAGGGCTTGTCAGTAGCAGGGACCATGAGGGCTCCTACAGGCTCTGGCAGAGGACGGCGGCAGGGTAGTCGTCTTGCTGCAGCTAGGGGGGGCAGGTCTGCGCAAGGTGGGATTCGCGCAGAGCTGTCCCCTGGTGATGATTTGTCAAATGCTGGGGAGAATGATATAACTCCCCAGCATTATGTGGGGAATGTGAATGAGCCTGGTTCAGGTGTGGGCAATGCCAGGAACAGAAGAAGGAATAGGAGGGCGCAGCAGCATAATTCTGCTGCATCTGGAACAGAGGATGGGGGCTCATCCTCTGGGTCCATAGTGGATGAAAATGTACTGGCATTGGTCCCAACTGGGGGCAGAGGTAATGCTTCTGGGTCACACCGTACTTATGCAGAAGTGGTACGGGGAGGTCCCTCCGCAGGCAATATGGCCTCGCTATACACAATTTGTGCGGCTGTAGTGTCCGCTATAGTGCCCCTGCTAACCACCGGACCAGGTGGGCAGGGTGCTAGTGGTCAGCGTCCATTAGACACTACAGCACTGACACAGGTCATGGTGCCGGCTCTTTCCTCTGCTCTGGGTATCGCCGGCAATATTTCGTCAGGGTCAGCTAATGTGAATGACTCTATTGGTGAGACGGATGTCCCTTTTGTGCCCGCAGTAGCAGGCACTTCGGGAGTCATGGACCAGTCAGCAGCGAGACGTCGACGAGGGGAAGGAAGCAGGTCGGGAGGATCTACACGTTCCGGTGGTGAGCTGCCTTCTGACCCTGATTGGGTTAATTCATGTGGGTCAGGTACGGGTAACTCTGGCACCGATGGAACTAGCTCATCGGGCGGGGGGAGACAGAAAAAGTCTAAGCGCAGTAAGCGTTCAGGGAAGAAGCGTAGGCATAGACACTCGGATAGTTCTTTAGCCTCTACTTCCTCTGAATCACACTCCTTGTCGGATGACGGGGTGCGGAGGTCCAGAAGAAAGAGGAGACGAATTAGGAGGTCTCCCAGAGAGGATTCAGTATTAACCATTGAATCTGACTCAGTCCAATGTGCAAATACCGCCATAATGCGGGGTTTGCGACCAAGAATGCGGGACAGGATTAGCAAGGGCAAGTATGTGAACATATTTGCTCTTACTAGTAAAAGCCAGAAGGCGCTAATTGCGGCACGGAAAAAAAGGACAGAAAGTGAGGAAGCATTAATGACGCATAATATCTGGGTGCGAGGCATGCTGGTGTTCGCGGCCTGTTACATGGAGTCTAGGCCTGACGAATATATGAATTTGATACGCTATCAGTAATATACGCTTATTCATAATTTGTACACATCATACCGCGGCTTTGGATGGCGCACGTATTATGAGAAATTCAGGCGTAAACAACACGGAAAGGAAGTGTATGACTTCGGCAGAAAGGACATTGAACTTTATGTTGAGGTCACAAATTCTGCCGTGCCAATGGGCGAGGCATCTGTAAGGCCTTGGAATAAGAAGCAAGGTGGGCAGCCGACGGGGGGTCGTACATCTAGAGTGGGTCACGGGAAGTGCTTTGCCTACAACAACAACACTTGTACACTGGGCCAGAAGTGTCGCTTTCGTCACTCCTGTATCAGATGTGGGGGCAACCATCCCATTAGAGAATGCAGCAGGCCTGCGCAGGGACCGGGTGGAGCTTCAGGCAGCAAACAAATCCGCGGTCCAGCGGAACCTAGTCATGCATAAAGCTCCATCCCCTATCCAGCTGCAGGCTATGTTGCCATGGTTGGGTAAATACTCCTTTAGAATGGAGGCAGAATTCATTAAAAATGGATTCTCGGGGGGGGGGGGGGGGGTTCCTTGCCAATATCAGGTAACATTAGTCAGGGATCCGTTAAAAGTTTGCGTTCGGCATTTCAGTTTCCTTTAATTGTTAAGGAAAAGGTTAATGCTGAGGTAAATTTGGGACGGATGGTGGGTCCTTTTATAGAACCTCCTATCCCAGGTATGATCCTGTCTCTGGTAGGTGTAGTCCCCAAGAAAGCTGAGGGTAAATTTAGGCTAATTCAACATCTATCCAGCCCAAAAGGTGCATCAGTCAATGATGCTATCCCTGATGAATTATGTAGTGGTTTATCAGTCTTTTGACAAAGCCATTGCATTGGTCAGGTCTTTTGGTGAAGGGGCCTTGCTGTGCAAGATAGATGTTGAATCGGCCTTTAGGTTGTTACCTCTGCACCCATCTGCTTTTAAATACATGGGTTTTAAATTAGACGATGGGTTCTATGTGGATAGATGCCTTCCTAAATCCCAATATCAACAGCCAAACAACGTGTCCCTACTTGGCGACCTGACTACCATAGTCGTAGCTAGAAATTAAATGCTTGTAATGTCTTTATGTAATATATGTAATGTCTCCCTCCCCCCCCTTTTCATCCCTGCTTGATGCTGCACTGTAATCCACAAAAAATTCCTAGTGTGCGCAAGCACACATGGCCAATAAAGTTGATTCTATTCTATTCTATGGGGTGTTCCATTTCCTGCGCCTATTTTGAGCGATTCAGCACCTTTTTGCAATGGTGTTTGCATGAGGTTTCTGGGGAGCCCGGAATAGCGCATTATTTAGATGATTTCCTACTCATGGGTCCGTCAAACTCAGGTAGATGTTTAGCTCTATTGGTTAGTGCGCAGACCCTTTTTAAATCATTTGGGGTACCGATAGCTAACGATAAAACTGAGGGCCCAACAACTGTTTTAACTTTCCTGAGTATTGAAGTCGATACAGCACGGGGCCAATGCAGACTCCCAACAGAGAAGATTAATCTTGTTTGTCCTCGCAGCAGGGAAACTAACGCTTAAGCAGGCCCAGTCTTTGCTGGGTTTGTTAAAATTTCGCCTGCCGAGTGATACCCATGGGTAGGATTTTCATGAGGAAATTAGAAAGGGCTACCGTGGGAATTAGGAGACCTCACCATTTCCTGAGGCTTTCTAGCGAAATGCGGCGTGACCTTAGGATTTGGGATGCCTTTTTGTCCCAGTTTAATGGTATCCGCATATGGCAGGAAGCTCCCGTTCATAATTCTATTCTGGAGCTATATAACGATGCAGCGGATGCCACTGGTTTTGGCGCTTTCTTTGCCGGTAGATGGTGCGCGGAACCTTGGCCAGCAGATTGGATTGATAAAGGGTTAACGAGGAATATGCTTCTACTAGAAGTGTTTCCCATCATGGTTGCATTGGAGCTTTGGCATGATAACCTAAAAAATAAGGAAGTGTTTTTTTGGTGCGACAACCTAGGTGTTGTTTATGCTATTAATAGGCAAAAATCAACTTCTTAGAGGTTCTCAGGGTTATTGTGCAGATTGTGCTAACGTGTTTGGTGAACAATATTACTTTGAGAGCAAAACACGTTCCCGGCATACATAATTAAATAGACGATGCCCTTTCGCGTTTTGAATGGCAGCGTTTTAGACGCCTGGCACCTACTGCACAGCTAACGGGTGACTTTTGCCCCTTTTATGTATGGCAGGTAATTCACCCGGAATGGAGGGGCTAGCTCATAGCTCTTTAGCACCGGCTACGTTTGCCGCTTATTTGACAGCGTGACAGAGTTGGAGCCAGTTATTAAGGGAAAGTGGCAACAGAGGTAAGAGCTTAAAATCATTCATTCTTGCCTTTGCTGGGCGTTTCTATGTGGCCGGGAAGTCGCGCGGCACCGTGGGAAAGGCCCTAGCTGGCATTTCTTACTTTCTGCATTTAGAAGGGAAAAGGGACATTACCAAGTCCTTTTTCCTGCAAAGGATGCTTAAGGGCTGGTCTAGATTAGAACCTCCCATCCCCGACAGGAGACGACCCATTGATGGTCTCCTTTTGGGAAAGTTGGTACGTGCCTTGAAAACAGTTTGCACATCCGAGTATGAGGCCAAACTGTTTACTATGGCCTTTGTTATGGCCTATCATGGGGCGTTCAGGGTAGGTGAACTGGTGGCACCTTCTTGGTCATCGGCGTCACCTATGCTGGCAAACCATGTCGTCGTTGCCCCAGACGGTTTATGGTGCAGAGTGCAGCGGTCCAAGATGATGTAGTCGGCAAGGGGCGGTGGGTTCGTATGGGTTCCTGTCCGGATCGGCGGATTTGTCCGTTGGCTGTGGCAGGGGCTTATTGGACCTTTAGTCCTAATTTGCCCGGGGGATGGCTCATTCATTTGGATGGGTCTCCTCTGACTCGTTACCAATTCAATTCGGTGTTGAAACGGGGCATTCTGCATCTGGGTCTTTCACCAGAGATTTATGGGACACACTCTTTCCGCATCGGCGCTGCTTCAGCTGCTGCTGTGGCGGGTTGGTGCGATGGATCTATTCGGGCACTGGGTAGATGGAGGTCCGGTGCATTTCGACGTTACATCAGGCCTTGATCTGGCAGTGTGCCCTCTTTGAGGATTAGCCGCTCGCTCAAACACGCTTTAGTGTTTGGGGGGCCTTGAGGAATTTTTTATTGACCACCAGTTTTAATTACGGCTGCTGCCGGCTGGTGGATGTTGTGTTTTTTTGCCTCAAGTCAAATTGGGGCGACCCAACACCCCCCCTCCTAAAACAGCCCATTGTCAGGATTTGCACCCTATCTTAATTTTAGAAAACAACTCAAAAATCTTATTAATTCTTTTGAATTTCTCTTTCAGGCATGCGGATTGATCCGCAATTTATTTGGTTATTGGGACATTCCTTTGTTTATTGGCTGTCGGTATCTCCGATAGCTCTGGATTACGTGCAGTATCCAGAATTAAACTTGTTTAGATGGCTAGGCCATCGTGGTTTAAAATTTTCTCAATTTTAACGAACGTTTGAAGAGGCAGTAGCTAGGTTTGGATACCCACTCTTTTTGATTGTTCACTTAGGGGGTAACGATTTGACATCCAGAACTTGTCTGGAGGTTAGATTTGAAATTAAAAATGAGATTTTAGATTTGTTACAGCGAATCCCCTTTTGTAGGATTTTTTGGTCGGATATTATACCGAGAAAGCATTGGAGGGGTGCTCTTAACCCTGGGGCAGTCGATCTGGTGAGATGGAGGGTGAACTCAGTAGTGGGTCGAGCTGTCTGTCAACACGGCGGATACTCGATTTCGCATGCGGGTATCACTTTCCGCGATCAGAGGCTGTATAGGAGTGATGGAGTACACCTTTCGGAGGAGGGTATGGCTCTCTTTTTTAGAGACATTATAGAGAGATTGAGGGCTATGTAGATTAGTCTATGGTGGCGGTGCCGGTTCGGGAGATCTTTGGCAGGTGGCCGGTCTCAGAACGGTGGCTAGGTTAATTTTTGCATAAACACCTTTTTTGTGATTCATTTCCCTTGAGGGGCAACTCCTTTGGAGAAAGTGACTTTGGCATGGCAACAGTTTTTTCCTTCAGGGGCATCACCGATCCAGGTGGGCCCCTGATGTCACTTTAGTTGAGTTGTGACCTGATGGGGAGTTTAAATTGTTGAGGCAGGTGGCCTGATTTTTATTTTTGAATAATTTTAAATTGTATTTTAAAGACAGGGATTTGGCAGGAGGCCAGTCCTTGTTCCTTTGGGCAGTCGGCCCAAGAAATTTTATTTAAAGCAGTTCTGACCTCGCCACCATAGATAGTTAAAGTTAATTTTTATAGTTAGATCAAATAGGCCGCCCTCTTTCAGAAAATAAAAAGACGACCCCATTAACCCCAATTCAGTTGTCCGAGTCGTTATTTTAGATAAGATGATTTGTATGGTGCATGAATGCATTGGGACATGAAAGATTTATATACCTGTTCGTCCTGTAACATCCTACATACTAGTCTGGCCTAGTAAATTATCTTCCTTCCTTTTGCTGGTCTCATCTCTATGTTCCTCACAATATTTAGTACATATGGTATATTTATGATATTGTCCCATCTGCCGTCTGACTGTACAATCTCACACTGTATGTTACTACAATGGAGTGCAGGAGTTGCATCAAATGGATCTGTCCATACAGGGTATATAATACCACCATACATGTTAGCTTTTCCATGTATGCTTTGGGTCTATATAAGCTTTGTAGCCTGCATAACATGGCTGCCTCACCTCATGGATAGGATAAAAGGTACACAGACCCAGCAGTTATGTTGGGATCCAGCTCCTAGTGTTAGGACAATCTAATCACCCCATTTTGTTTCATATTTTCCACCCAGAATAATCTAAAGTAGTGCTCCAAACATGGCTGTCGCACTGGTACCTTTTGTGTATGGAACTTAAGTAATTACTCAAAATGTCTGCACCAACCCTGCATTACGCTTACTTTGCTTACTGTGCTTACTATGCACTTTAGGTTGTCTTTTTATCTTTGTTTTAATTGTGATCTGTTTTTTGATGCCTGTAAACTGCCTAGAGTTTTTTTTGGGAGAAAAAGAGCAACATAAATAAAATTATTATTATTATTGTTATTATTATTATTATTATTATTATTATTATTATTAATAATAATAATAATAATAATAATAATAATAATGATAATGTTAGGTGGTGTACTCCAGGGATCTGTATGTGGACCAGTGCTTTTTTTATATCTTCTTTTAGGGACATTGCGAATAGTATTGAAGGGACAGTATAGTGTGTCTTTTTGCAGATGACACAAAAGTATTCAACATGGTAGACACACCAGTCGAAGCAAAACATAGAAACATAGAATTTGACGGCAGATAAGAACCACTTGGCCCATCTAGTCTGCCCCTTTTATTAAACATGTTACCTCAAACCATATTTGATCCTTATTTTTTTGGATATCAATATGCTTATCCCAAGCATGTTTAAATTGTACTACTGTATTTGCGTCTACCACCTCTGTTGGGAGGCTGTTCCACTTATCTACTACTCTTTCTGTGAAAAAATTCTTCCTCACATTTCCCCTGAATCTTCCTCCCTCTAGTTTCAGTACATGTCCTCGTGTTCTGTTGCTCCTCTTCCTGTTTAGAATGTCTCCCACCTGTAACTTGTTAAAGCCCTTGATATATTTGAAAGTTTCTATCATGTCCCCCCTTTCCCTTCTCTGCTCTAAAGTATACATATTAAGATATTTTAGTCTTTCCTGGTACGTTTTGTGATGTAGGCCATGCACCATTTTAGTTGCTCTTCTTTGTACAGTCTCTAATGTATTTATATCCTTCTGGAGATATGGCCTCCAGAACTGAACACAATACTCTAGGTGAGGTCGTACCAATGACCTATACAGTGGCATTATTACTTCTTTCCTTCTACTGCTGATACCTCTCCCTATGCAACCAAGCATCTGACTTGCCTTCTTCATTGCTTTGTTACATTGCCTACCTGCTTTTAAGTCCCCTGAAATAGTGACACCTAGATCCCTCTCTTCCTCAGTAGTATCCATTATAGTGCCATTTATACTATATTTTGTCTTTGGATTTCTGAGACCCAAGTGCATGATTTTGCATTTTTTGGCATTAAACTGTAGTTGCCATTCTCTTGACCATTTCTCTAATCTGCCTAGATCCTCAATCATTTGTTTTACCCCTCCTGGTGTGTCTACCCTGTTGCATACCTTTGTGTCATCTGCAAAAAAGCACATTTTACCCTCAATTCCATTTGCAATATCACCAATAAAGATATTAAAAAGCACCGGTCCAAGTACAGATCCCTGGGGTACTCCACTTGTAACCTTTCCCTCCTTTGACTGTACTCCGTTTACTACAACTCTCTGTTTTCTGTCCTGCAACCACGCTCTTATCCATTCAACTATCTTAGAATCCAATCCCAAGCTTTCAAGTTTATTTAACAGTCTGCGATGTGGGACAGTGTCAAAAGCTTTACTAAAGTCTAGATAAGCTACATCTACAGCCCCACCTTGATCTATTACTTTAGTCACCCAGTCAAAAAAGTCAATAAGATTTGTTTGACATGATCTTCCCCCAGTAAACCCATGCTGTTTTGGATCCTGTAAATTGCTGGTTTTGAGATATTCTACAACTCTTTGTTTTAAGAGTGTTTCCATAAATTTCCCTACTACTGATGTAAAGCTCACTGGTCGATAGTTGCTTACCTCTTCCTTGCTTCCACTTTTGTGCAGTGGGACTACATTCACTGTTTTCCAGTCCTCTGGGATTACTCCAGTAGCTAGTGACTGGTTGAATAATTCTGTTATTGGTTTTACCAGCTCCCCTTTAAGCTCTTTTAGTATCCTTGGATGTATCCCATCTGGCCCCATTAATTTATCCACTTTCAGTTTTGAGAGTTCTTTGAGGACTTTCTCCTCTGTAAATGTACATGTCTCTCCCTCAGTTTTCTGACTATACTTGCAACTTAACTGTGGCCCCTTCCCCTCTCTTTCAGCAGTGAATACTGAGCAGAAATAATTATTAATATTATCTGCTATTACATTGTCCCCCTCAAGAAAACTTCCACTCTCTGTCTTCAGTCTAATTATTCCACTTTTTGTTTTTCTCCTTTCACTGATATACCTAAAAAAAGTTTTCCCCCCTTTACCCACTGACAGGGCCATTTTCTCTTCAGCCTGTGCTTTTGCAAATCTGATTACCTTCTTAGCCTCCTTCTGTCTAACCAGATACACCTCTTTGTCCTCATTCTTCTGCGTCTGCTTAAATTTCTTAAAGGCCAACTTTTTTGCTTTCATAATACTTGCTACTTCTTTTGCAAACCACAATGGCTTTCTTTTTCTTGTGTTTTTCCTAACTCTTTTGACACAAAGTTCTGTTGCTTTTAGAATTGCACTTTTTAATTTTTCCCACTTATCCTGCACTCCTTCCAAGTTCTTCCACTCTGCCAAAGAATCCCTTACAGAGTTTTCCATCTCTACAAAATCAGCCTTCCTAAAATCTGATTAATGATCTAGATGGTCTACTTTAGAGGAATGAGCAAGAATGTGGCAACTACAGTTTAATGCCCAAAAATGCAGCATCATGCACTTGGGTCTCAAAAACCCAAAAGATAAATATTATATTAACGGCACTATAATAGCAACTATTGAGAACAAAAAGGATCTGTTTCAGGTGACTTAAAGGCAGGTAAGCAATGTAACAAAGCAATGAGGAAGGCAGGTCAGATGCTTGGTTACATAGGGAAATAAGTGATTGCAGGATTATACCCTGTGGAGGCCCCTGAGCAATCGAAATCTCGGGCCCCTCCTCGCAAATTATTTGTAATTTTTTTTTTTACATTTATTAACTGACAGTCTAGGAAACTGTAATGTGAATTTGATATCCATGGTTTATGTACTTTAAGTTGTTAATGGGTCCATTACATTAATACAGTATTTTTAGTGTTTAATGTAAAGTTTTTGTTTCTTTCAGTGGATTCATTTTTCTATCTTTTGGAAAGAATTTACAAAAACTTGATTGTCATTTTCTTTCAAGATCAATATTATTTTTATTCATTGTCACGGAGCTCCTAAAAAGTGAGGGGAACATAGGCTAGTGCTAGTGTGAATATTTTGTAATTTATTTATTTATTTATTTATTAACAGTTTCTTATATAGTGCACACATATTCTGCAGCGCTTTACAGAGTATAGTTGAACTATACAGTCTCTGCCCCAGTGGAGCTTACAATCTATATTCCTTACCACATGTATATGCACACACAGACATTCTAGGGTTAATTTTGTTGGAAGACAATTGACCTACCAGTATATTTTTGGATTGTGGGAGGAAACCGGAGTACCCGGAGGAAACCCACGCAAGTATGGGGAGAATATACAAATTTCTTGATAGAAAGTTTAAAATCTATCAAGGGTATTAACAAGGTCCAGGAGGGAGACATTATTTAAAGAGAGGGAGGAGGGAGGGTTCAGGATAAAGCTGGAAAAATTACTTCACAGAATGGGTAGTGGACATGTGGAATAGCCTCCCATCAGAGGCTAATACAATAGACCCATGAAAACACACTTGGGATAGGCATAAAGATATATTTACAAAGAATTGAAGATCAAATATGGTTTAGGTTAAAACAGGTAAAAAGGAGGGGCAGACTAGATGGGCCCAGGGGCATAAGTTCCTACCGGATGCACAAAGGCAAAATACATGATGGTGCCCCATCAATACCTTAGCAATCAGAGTCAGAGTAAGGGTTACATGGGCCTGGGCTTTGAAAGTCATCATAACAGCTATACAGTATATACAGTATACCAATACGCACAACCACATATACCCCCCCCACACACACATACACACACACAACCACAAATACACACACCCACAAATACACACACCCAGCTACATATACCCACATATACCCACACATAGCAATATATACCCACACATAGACACATATACCCACACACCCAACCACATATACACACACATAGCAACATATACCTACACAACCAGCTGCATATACAAACAGAAATATATACACACATAGCCATATATCCCTACATATACCAACACATTGTCAGATACACACACACACACACACACACAGCCACATATACCCACAAACAAGCAATTATATACACACACAACCACATATACATACACAGTCAACAACCCACACACAAGCATATACACACAACCAACAACATATAGACACACATAACCACATATACATACAAACAGTATATATACATAGTCAGTAACATGTACCTACACAGCCATTGTCCTCGCCCCGGTACTATCCCGAATTAGTCTTCTGTTCTCGACGTTTTTTTCATACACTGCAGCTCCTGGACAGCCACCACTGCAACTCCAACCATTGCTAATGCCCATGCCCCCACTCCCTATGCCGCTGCTAACATCCATGGCCCCCAGTAGTGATCACAATAAGTGGCAGGCTATAAATCAACATTCACAATGTCTTCATTCTGGCATTATGGATATTAAATCCCATTGTTAATGTTGACATTTAACTAGTCAACCTCCTATCAAGGTGTTGATAAAGCTGCCCCTTCAGAGGCAGCGAAACACGTTGGTGACCAAGTTGGACCCATTGTGGACACTACCCATCACCTGAAAAAAAGAAAAAAAGCGCTATTTCTGTTAGTTATACTGAGTAGTGATAGATAAGTACAATGAGTGGTACCTGTAAAGGACATATGTTAAAATCAATGTCCCTATCTCACCCTGTGTACCTCTGCCTTGTATCTTCCGTAAAGCTCTGCGGTGTTCTGGCTGAGAGAGGAGATGGCTTGCTGGAAATACTAGCTGAACCACGCGTCCGTGGCAGCCGGTGCACTGTTCTTCCATCTCTGCCGTCACCCGGAAGTCGCCGGAAGTTGTCGCGGCGGGTTGCTCAGAGTTACTGCGGGTAGTGGGGGCAGCGTGCCGCTGGAGGTAGTAGTTAGTGGATGCTGTCCAACGCGTTTCATGCGGCTTGGCGCACTTTTTCAAGGATGTTATCTTTGTGAACACACTGTTCTTTTATAGATAAAACTTTATTGCAAAAACCGGAAGTTGATTCCCGGAAGTCGGTAAAAAGAGTGGGAAGCCATCTCCTCTCTCAGCCAGAACACCGCAGAGCTCTATGGAAGATACAAGGCAGAGGTACACAGGGGGAGATAGGGACAGTGCTGCACGGAGCTGTTTGTTCTTAAAAATCACAAAAATTCCCCAAAAGGGTGTAAACATTGATTTTAACATATTTCCTTTACAGGTACCACTCATTGTACCTATCTATCACTACTCAGTATAACTAACAGAAATAGCGCTTTTTTTCTTTTTTCAATTTCTATCCCGTTATAAAAGCTGCTGAAAATAGGTTAGCGCAGAACCACACAACCTTACTACCCATCACCTGCTTATTCTTCTGGGACCCCATATTTCAACTTTTGCTTGGAGTTTCTGGCACAGTGCACTTTACAAAAGGAGCCCCCCATATCAGGCCTGGACTGGGATAACCAGAGCGGCTCTTTTGGGACCTATTGGAATACCATTCCCATTTATACTACACGCACTTTAGAGAGGATCCCCACAAGCAGATCTGTCCTTACTGGACCGGGACACCTCCAGCGGCACACTGGGATTGCATTTTGGACTCCAGTGCCACTACCCACTCCTCAATTTGTTGTGGTCTACCAGAGAAGGTCATATCAATTGGTCCACTTGTTGTTTTTAGAAGTAATTTTTCTTAGTATACTGTATGTTATGTGTTATTAATTAATTTTTTTTATTGCTAAACATTGGTTGATTCATTAAAATATTTGAGCGCTGCAACAACCTCCTTTCTTTTAGGACCCCAATAAGCGACTGCAAAAGGTCATCACATCACATGTGTAGTCAGCAGACAGAACATACATGGCAGCATTGTGGATGAACAAATGATGGGAGGAGTCTGAAGTAACAGACAATTCAACAGATGTATCAGACTCCTTGAATTACTAACTGAGATAAGAAAAGTCATCAGCCTGATAGTCAGAAACATGGATTCGCGACCCCATGCAGAGAAGGTCGGGACCCACAAATTTCAGGCATAAACCCTGCCAGAAGTGTTCGGTTTTAAAACATGATTCTTACTAAATAAATCCATTAGCCTCCTGGGGTGGGATGCAGGAAGCTTAAGAATGCCCCCAGACCTCCAAAAATGCATATGTACAAAGCCCCAGAATGCAATGGATTCTGTTGCTTGGATGCTGTGGGAAACACCATCTTTAGATGTTTTTGGCCAATAGAAGCATGTGGGCATCTATCGAACTGCCCTACTGCGAGGGATCTAATCGGAACCCTCCCAGCAACCCCCACAGAGCGTGCCTCACTTACGTGCAGATAAGACTCTGGGTCCAAAACCCAATAATCCTATCTTCGCAAAGGACAGCTCTTTACACAAGTTCCGTCTTTTGTGATTTATTTTATGCATACAGTATTATTAAACTCCGATATGCATGTGGTGAGTGGTGAGATCCATCAAATACAAAATGCCTTCCGCCAGAGAACGACAGTTGCAATACTTCCTATCATAAAGCCATTGCGTTAGAATTTCCCATATATCTCTGGATCCACTGATTATGATAATTGGGTAACTGAAAGCGGATGGGCTATTTTGTACCTGGCGAATGTCGCTCTAAAAAGGTAACAATGAACATACTGCAAGACTGCTAATACCTTTCATTCTGTTGACAGTTGTGCCTCCTGCATAAAGTTTGAGTTTGTGTGTTTTAGTGATTTTTGTTTATGTTTTTTTTTTTTTTTAGCAGTTGCTTGGCTAGGTGAGTGCAGCTGAGCGTGCAACACACACATGAGTGCTACGGAAACGCCCGGAGATAAAATGGTTAATGCCCTTCCCTTAAACGTTAGCGGCAGTGTAAAAATAAATGTTAGCGGCAATGTAAAAATAGATGATCTAATCCTTGTAATCAGTTGCACGGTGCAGAAGGCCAGCAGTCTCTGGTGCCTCATCTGTGAACTAATCTTTCATTTCATAGGAGATCTTTCCATATCAAACAACACAAATGACTTAATTTGCATGACAGGATTTGTAACGGGGCAAATCTAGTGTCAAAGTCGATTAAAGATTACATCGGAGAACTATTATAATCAGTACTCTAATGAGCCTAAAGAGTACATGTAAAGTCTCCTCTCTTTGCCATTCCAGTCATGTATAAAAGGAAATGTTTTTCTTTTCATCGATGAGCTAGTCTTTTCGTTTGCGCATTACGCCCTATGTTGAGCTAGAGTCATGTCAGGCTGGTTTCAGAGGGAGAGTACGGCAAATAATAAAGCAAACATCACTTCACAAATGACATTGCTTGGTATAAGCCAACATTTGAAGCCCTTAATTCTTCTAATCTGCAAAACAGTCAATGCTAATGGGTTTTTCCCTTTGTGAAAGGCAATGCATAGGAATAAAAACTTTAATGAGCTGCCTGGGTTGTATGCTTACAGATACCTGTCAAATGTCTGTCATTTTAGCTATCGTTGAAGCATTATAAAGAAAGCAAGAAGGAAGGAACGACAGTATTTGTACAAGCATTTTCATGCTAAAATGGAACAATTTTCTTTCTGTCATAATTTCACTGTAACCAGAAAGTGGGAAAGCTTAACCCATTCACTAGAAGTCATTGCATAGGTGATTTCCTGCCAGGGGCTACTGAAAAAAATCATTATGTCAACAAAATTGTTGCTCGGGGCAACTGCATTGATGTTCAAAACCTGCACACAGATCTCCTTTTCTCCAATGAGACCAGTTTCTTTTTTATTATTATTATTATTATTATTAGTCTTATGTTCAAATATATGTTATATATTGTATGCAAGGTGACCCAACTTGGCGCCTGTTCAGAGTAACTCAATGAATGCAGCAGCAAAGTAGATCATCTTATATTAACAATCAAATGGGGAATGGTTCACAGGTTCTGAATAGGACTTGATCCTTCCAGAAACCACCCCTTTGCCTTATTCTGTGTGATGATTAGGCTACAACAGACACACATACACACTTTTATTTGACTGCTTATTGATTTTTGTGTGCATGCGTGTCTTTTTTTTTTTTTAAAGTTGAAAAAGATGGCAGCTCTCACCTACATGGGCAGTTCTAAAGATAATAGTTATAAAAGGGGGATGCAAACAGTGTTTAAATATATAAAAAAGAACAAAAACTAAAGTCTACTAGGAATACAGCAAGTGCTTTACTGACTTAGAGACCTCCGTCACTTGAATTGTGTCCATTTTACGGTGTGTGAATAATTCATTTAACACCCCAGTGCCAATTGTTCTTGTTAAGCCGTAACATGAATTAAACTCTATTGGCTAAGGTTAGTGAATACAGTAGAGCTTTATTCAGATTGACAAAAAAAAAAAAAAAAAGAACTGTATAAACAGGTACAATTTCAATACAGAAATAAAGTTTTGTCTCTATTTTTTTTTTTTTAATGCTGTCCTTAGGTAGCCATATCCTTGAGCGGTGCTTATGTGACCTGTTACTATACCTCTGATCCTCTGCGCCCCAGAGGCTGTCACAAGTCTCCTTCCTTCCCAGGAGTGGAACACACAATAGAGAATAGACCCTGACTGTGAGGTTCAGCAGCTATTAACCCCTACCAGCTGTTCCTGCGGGGAGCCTTCTGTGGCTGAATGTCTTTTCTCCGCGGAGGCCCTCATTTGCACTAATCTAACTATTGTTGGTTAGGAATGCTGACAGGAGAAAAGAATTTTTTCTTGTGTTCATGCAAGTGTGTGTACCCATGTGTAAGTGAAGGAAGAGTGAAGGCTAATTTCTATAGTTGGCGTGAATGGCAGGATTGGGAAAAAAACTAGTTAAAATGTGTTTACTTGATTAAAAGGCTCTGTCAATTTAAATTATTTCAGCTGTATTTTTAGCGGAGAAAAGTAAGTACTTTCTCTTAAGATTCTGCACTGTACTTGGGTAGATTGCTTCAGCTCTCCAGAAAAAGAAAGGCTACAAATGAACAATGACTTAAGACATTCAGTTGTGCTGACCCATGATATAAACTGGGAACCCAGCAAAGGCTCCAACTAAATGCCCGGACACACCTCACATTATAAGTTGAATCTGTATTACCCAACTGTTTTTTATACAAGTGACACATCCAATAAAGTGCTAATATAATTAGGAACAGTACAATAAAACGTTCAATAAATAACATTTGTTGAGATAAAGTAACATGGAGGCAACGAAACAAAACAAATCAATTGCACTGACAAACGTCATTTCGGAAACTGACAAGGCTAGATTATTTATTAATGTATTCTATAGAAAACTGAAAATGTAATGTAAATATCTATTTGCAAATGCCTTTTCTTTTTAAAGAGGAACTCACATAAATATACAACAGTTGGTCCATTTAAAGTCAAATTACAAATAATTCATGTAGAAATATATTTTCTGGGCAATTAGACTGTATGGTACCAGGGCAAATGTCCAGTATAATAATGCTCTACTTTGCATCTGTCTCTGTGTCTAGACTGCTGCAATTACCGCTCATTGCCACAACTGAGAGCAGGAGAGAAAAAAAACAGTCAATATGGAGCTGGGAAAAACAGATGCAACATTTTTGCCCCTGATTTAATTATGGAAATAGTACGCAAGAACAAATAGTTATTGCACTGATATTTCTTTTTGATCAAATAAAAAAATTTAAAATTTTATTTGTCAGTTTTTGGTGAATCTTAAAAAAAATATTACCATTTTTAAATATATCTAATTTTTAGAAATGTATCTTTGTTTTTTAGTCCTTACTGCGATCACATATCTTCTATGTAGAAGAGTCTAGGTGGTACATTTACTAAGATGAGAGCCCTATTGAAGGTGGGATGTTGCCCAAAGCAACCAATCAGATCCTACTTCTTATTTAGCACCTTTTAGAAGATAATAGATAGATTCTGATTGGTTGCTATGGGCAACATCACATATTCAATAGAACTCCCATCTTAATTAATTTACCACTGGGATTCCTAGTAGTGATTTTTCTGGCTGTCTTCTTTTGGTAATACAGGGAAAGGGAAAGCAAATAGCATTGACAATGTAGATATGGAAGATTCCTGCAGTTTATGGATTCTCCTACTGTAGGTCAGTCATGGCCAAACTGTGGCCCTCCATCTGTTGTGAAACTACGCATCCCAGCATGCCTTGCCATAGTTTTAGCATTCCCTAATAGCAAAACTGTGGCAAGGTATGATGGGACTTGTAGTTTCATAACAGCTGGAGGGCCATAGTTTTGCCATGCCTGGCTTAGGGATATATTAGCCCCAATAACATGAAACTCATCGTTGATTATGTTTCGGGTGCCTCCACCTGAAAATGGGACCTTATTTGGATAGCATGATAATGATCAATGATCATTTATCACACTACCAGCTCATTTTGGGGCTCAAAAGCACATTGGAGCTAATTGGATGCCCCCTGTGTGTGCAATGATTGTGGCCATAAACTCCTAACAGCAAATTAGTAGAGGCATCCAAATTGAATGCAGTGGCAACCTCCCTCCTTGAGATCATCTCCAAGTTTACCAGTAGAATCAGCTAGTGTTTTTATATCAAGTGCAGTCTCCCCAGAACAAACAGCTGCACAGAAAGTAACAAGAAATAGTGTTTTAAGTTGGAGGAGGCGGACTTACCAGTCGCAACACTGCATATTAATGCCTATTACCTGGCAACCAATCTAAATAATATTAAGTACTTGTTTCCTAGCACGGCGCCCACTAAGCAAATAGCTCAGTGGGCTATTCTGCTTAGGAAAATCGCATCGCATTGCGTACTGTGTATAATGTGATGCGATGCGATGTCCATATTATGTGCACAGGAATGCATATACAATGTGATGCAATGCGATATTTCATTGTATAAGCACCCATGCCATGTGATGTGATGGGTGCTTACTATGCCATTGCGTCAATCCCAGTATCCACGCCACCCTGAAGCATGGCGAGCGGTGGAATGTGTCCTCCGACCTTTTCATACCCCCACTATATTGATCTTATATAGTGTGGCGAGTATAGCGAGCTCCCACGCCCGAAGTGTGGCGACCCCCGCGAGGGGACGCGGAATACATGTAAAGTAATGCGCGTCACCTTGCGGGGCTCACTGCGCTCGCCACACTATATAAAATCAACTCCATGCCGGCGTGGATTTTGAGGGTATGAAAAGGTCAGAGGATGCGTTCCGCTGCCCCTCGCAGGGCTCCCTGCGCTCGCCATGCTTCTGGGTGGCGTGGAAAGTGGGGGTGTTTTAGGAACACATTCACACCAGCCATATCATACATGTGAAAATATGGAAAATCGCATCGCATGTCAAGCAAAAAGCACATGCGATGCAATGTGATTTCACTACGTTAGCGTACGTAGAAAATCTGGGCGCCATGCTAGGAAACAAGTACCTAATATTACTCCACAAGAGGCCAAAAATGGCAGACCTTTATCTTCTAAATGAAAGCTCACAGGTACCAAACTGCTTTGACAAATATGATTTTTTTTAACCTTATATAATTAATGGAAGCCTGTTTTTGCAATTATAACAAATTATCATTTTAACGTTTTACAAATACATTTTTACACTGGGAAATATGCAGATAGTTAAACAATTACAAAAAGTGTAAATGCCAATGAAGTATGTAAATATATACATAAATGTAGATATTCACAATATAGCTAATGATTGTCAATAATTTTAAAGATATATCCACATTTACTTTTTTAAAGCTGTTTTCTAGGCGATAACGCATCTTAACGCAGAAATGCTTCACTTTGCAGGCTCTTCGGCCATCTTTGCATAAGAAAATATTGCTTCAAAAAGTTTGTGGTGCCCTTAAAATAAAAAAATTATAAAATTATGTACCTCTAAAGAGGGTGAATAATTGAATGGTGTGGATGTGTTCTACGACATGCTCGATATTGTGTATAAGTTTAGGAGGCAATTGATGATTTTTTTATGCTTAAGATATACATTATACCGTAGAAGTTATACCCTGCTATTAACACCACATTTGCAGTGAGAGCAGCTGCTTCTCAGAGAACACTGTCCACTGAGTCACTCTCTGGACTGGCATGGATAAAGCAATGTGAGGTCAGAGAGACAGACTGACTATGAAGGCTGGATGGGGAATGAAGAATAGCAGCAGCAGAGACCATGGTCAATCAACAAGCGGAGGTCAGGATTCCAGAGTTCAGCGAGGTCTGTAACAGACGTTCAACACTGAATAGGCTCAGGGCGGTTCAACAACCCAAAATACAATAATCTGCTACTATCTGAATGCTAGATGCTTCTTAATATATCTTGGTGTTTGTTGGGAGTCAGTGTCAGCTACGAGTGGGTGGGCAGAGACTTATGTACCGAATGTGGCTAAGGTGTTGGTTACCGTTGTCTACAGAGTTTATTCAGTACTAGGGATATGAAACATGTTTGAAGAATTTCTGAAAGATCTTGACAAGATCCTGTAATACATTATACAGTACAATGTTTTTGTTCTGAAACAGCCTTCTAAACTTTTTGGTCTACGTACTGTATGTGTATTATTTGATATTGTATTATTTGATATATACAACTGATCTAGCGAAAAGGAGTTAATATTGTACAACGTGCAAACCAGAATTATCACACCCATTTTAGGCACACATTTGAACAGATTGCACAATTTCTCAATTATGGTCTGTGGAAACATTGAGGTTAATTGAGGTATCATTTTTGGAATCATTCATTGTGATGAAATTGATTCCACCAAAACTAAATGGAGCCTTTTAGGAATACATGGGCACATTTATAGTCGATATGTTTGGAGGTCATAGTGCGAGAATCTTCTCTCCACTATGGGGCAAGGAAGTCATTTGGAACGCCAACTCAATGGTTCATATAGATCAGGCCTCAAGATAGAACATATATTGTAAATTGTCCATCTATATCAGGCTTTTCCAACCACGGTCCTCAAGGCACACCAACAGTGCAGGTTTTAGTGCTATCCAGGCTTCAGCACAGATCGTTTAATCAGAATCACTCAGGTACTAATTGAGTCACCTGTGCTCAAGCCTGGATATCACTAAAACCTGCACTGTTGGTGTGCCTTGAGGACCGTGGTTGGAAAAGCCTGATATAGATGGACAATTTACAATATATGTTCTATCTTGAGCATCATCAGATTTGGAGGACTCCGAAATTGTCAGAGCCTCAATATAAACCTCCCAATAACACGCCTTGACGTATTGACAAGTAGAGTGTATGGTAGCAGAGCAATTCTTCCAGAGGCTACACAGGTTTCTGACTACATAATGCACCAATAATAAAGGACTAAAATACAAATACTGCACAAGCCTATTGTAGGTCTAGGTAGTAGGTGATTTAGATAAGGAGGACTTGGGATAAGGCTTTATAGTGGCTGAATACCAAAGCTAGTTAGATCGGTTGGGGCCATTCACCAGACAACACTGGTTTAGGGCCACAGATTCCTCTATTTGTAAAAGAAAAAAAATTATATTTCAGTCTATCACTATGACAAATAATGAAATATAATATATTCAGAACACACATGATAGCTGTAATGTTCCCAGATTTATCCAGCATAGCATGGTTATTAAGATGGAGAGTGGGCCTATTAAGACTATACATCCCATTTTGCTATATTTTTTTACACCTGCCCCCTTTTGAAACATAGCAAATAAAGTAGCATACAGTTCAAAGAAATAAAGAAACGCATTTACTAGTTGAAGTAGTATAAAATAGTTACAACCCTTATATCTCTATCACTGTTGAGTACACAACAAACAATCCTACTCAACAAGCTCGCTGCCTAGGTGTCATCCTCGATTCTGAACTGTCCTTCATTCCTCACATTCAGTCTGTCACTAAATCATGTTACATGCATCTAAATATCCAAAATCCATCCATATCTTACACAAGACACTGCAAAAACTCTAATCCATGCACTCATTATCTCATCCATTGATTATTGCAATATAGCTTCCTTACCGGTCTTCCTAAGAAAAGATTCACACCACTACAATCCATTTTGAATGCAGCTGCGAGGCTGATCTTCCTAGCTAGACATTCAACATCCGATGATCCGCTCTGCTAGTCCCTCAACTGATTGCCTGTATTTTACCGTATTCAATATAAAATACTTCTACTCACATACAAGGCCATTAACATGACTACACCAACATATATCTCTGCGCTTATCTCAAAATGTATCCCTAACTAGACCTCTTCGCTCTACACAAGTTGTATGTTTCTCATCCACACACATTACTAGATCCCATTCACAATTGCAGGACTTTTTTCAGACAGCACCTACCTATGGAATGCCATTTAATGCACAGTAAGACTCTCCTCTAGCCTCCAAACTTTCAAGCGTTCCCTGAAAACTCACCTCTTCAGGCGAGCCTATCATATTCCAGAACCCCACATAACCCCCAATAGCAGACATATCTAATTGCATCCCATCAGGACTGTCTTGTAATCTGGTGGGACTGCCATGCTATGGAATACTGTCCTTATGTATCACTCCTCTTATCCCTATAGATTGTAAGCTTGCATGCAGGGCCCTCCTACCTCTAGGTCGGTTTGTTACTACCTAGTGTGTTTTATCACTGTTTCCAATTGTAAAGTAACTGTAAATAAATAAATACTAAATAAGTAACATACCGCATTCCTGGAGGTTTGGATTAAGCCTGTCAATTCTACCACACTGGTGACAAAAAGGTGGCTAATTGTTTAGCCAGTGTTGGAATGGTTTCACTTTTGAACAAAGATATGGCAAGGATTACTTAATTGCAATGTAGGCCCAGAGCAATAGCAGGGTACTGAGGCATCTACCCACCCATACACGGGTACAAATTACGAAAATTAAGTACAACTTACCCCTCCTTTAGTCCCACACCATCTCTCCATATATTTCCATACAGTGAATAGCTATCAGCACTCTAATAGGTGGAAAGCTCCAGCGACTACCAATCAACCTGCTGACAGCCAATTTACCATCTGGCTGCAGGTTAAGCATCAGTTAGAGATTGCTACTGTTTGATCTGTGGATAGCTCCAGCCACCCACCTATTAGCATGTTGACAGCCATTTACCATCTGGCAGTAGGCTGGGAATTAAGAAGAGAATACTGCGGTCTGATTGGCGAATAGCTTTAGCCACCCACCAGTCAGCATGTTGACAGCCATATTGAATAGAGGTTTGAAAGACGATATCTGCCTGTAGCAGTTTTGACCCAATATTAAGATTAACCTGTGTACCGCATGTCACTAGGGTCGCTTTAGTTATTTTTTTATTTACAGTTTCTTATATAGTGCAGCAATTTTCATTGCACTTTACAAATGGAAACATTGATAAAACAAACTGGATAGTAACAAAATGACACAGAGGTAGTTTAGGGGTAGATTTATTAAGCTTGGTGATGTGATAAAGTGTCTGGTTTTTATCACCGGCCAATCAGGTAGGAGCTGATTGGCCGGTGATAAAAACCAGACAATTTATCACTTCACCAAGCTTAATAAATCTACCCCTTAGTTCCTAAGAAATACAACCCAGTGCTTGAGTCTCTTTTCTGTTAAGTTTATTTTGTAATTTGTGTTGACAAATGCAAATTTAAAGCACTTTCAGTTTGAGTCCTTTTTGGATTATTATTATTATTACATGCATTAATACTACAATTCAATGGATCGGCAGTGCATTTTGCGTTTGTAAAGAGTTTATAATACAGGTCACTTCCGGTTTAGAGGAGGCTGCCATTAGCACATAAATAAGAATGGACTACAGTCTATCCCACAGACTCTCCCTAAAACCACTAAAAAAATCAAGAAATAATATGTGATAACCATTTCACTGAGCCTTTAGAACATTACGAAGTTAGCCAGATAATCTTGAATTTCAAGAGATAATTAACTACTCTGAACTCAGGCTGGACTTGGACAGATGCTTGTAGGCAGAAGCTCAGCAGGTATCTAGGGGTAATTTGTAAGTATAAAAGGAGGCTGGGAACTGTCTGCAAGCCAAAAGCTGCAAGATTTATTAGGAGGGAGAAACAGAGCTGATTTCTAATAACACAGAATAAAGTATAAACACTACTTCAGTGAATATTAAACATCCCATGAGCTTTGCTGTGTGGAGATATTTAAATACTGAGGGGAAAATGTACTAAGCTTCGCAGAGTGATAAAAAGGAAAGAAATGATGTACCAGTCAATGAGCTCCTAACTGCCATGTTGCAGGCTGTGTATGAAAAATGACAGTTAAGCTGGGTACACACTAGATGAGATTTGTAAATGTTTTGCTCAATAACGTATCGATAACAATATTTTTTGGGCATATAGTTTTGCCCATGCTTCCGCGAGTTGTTAACGACCCCCCTGTCAGCTGTACATGCAGTAATTAGGAACTGATTGATTGGCAGCTTATATCTCTCCACGCTCTATGACTCCCCAAGGCTTTTTGTGGTTCTTAAAAAGTTTACTCCTGTACTATTTTATGTGGAGAGGTTGGAAACACAACATAATGTACATATTAGAAACGCAATGCTATGGTTACAGTATAGTTTTAAGTTTAAAAACATATGAAAGTTTACATTTAATGTTCTAAGGAACAGAAATTGACAAAATACACAGCTGGTTGCTTTAATTTATTCTATTATCTGTCAAAGCTAGAATTTTTAGTATATAAGGGCAGGGTGGACAAATGTGAAAATGTGTCCACAAATCCCAAAATGACGCTTTCAGATTTCTTGTTGCATTTCCCATATGTACCAAGCTCCATAAAGTGACACTTGGAACCGGTAGACAATGGCAACTGTAGATGATGTCATCTATTAGAAGCTATTGGGTTTCTTACCACATTCTTCTTGAAAGGGATTCAATCACTCCCAGTGTCCCCTGTGGTGTAAGGGTCATCAGCTGCAAGTGCAGAAGGACTCCTGGTTCATAAAATTGGAAATGTTTACCGTAATTCTCAGTGCATTCCAGCATTATTAACATTATTATCATGGTTGTTGCCCAAATGCCAGCTTGGAGAGGCACCCTGTTACCTTTTTCCATCTTTCAACATTGTGTCTGCCACCGATCGTCCTGCTCCCAGTGGTCCCCTGGTGCTCATAATGTATAACATCATGGCATCACATATGTGGACGGGGGTGGGTGGGTGCAATTGCATCTCTCGGAGCAAAGTATTGGTACTGTTGACATCTCTCTACAAATAGGGATGCTTTTTGACCCTTTGAGTGCCAACATTGCTGTGAGTGATACTCAAAATATCTACAAAAAGTACCAGCATCGCTCACAGCGACTGTTCTTTTAGTACAAATAAATACAAATACAGCCAAGTTAATTCCTTGAAATTTTGTTAAATATTGCACCCATAAATATAACAGTCGCTGTGAGCGACACCGGCATTTTTAGCAGATCTCTCACAGCAATGTCACACAAAGGGTTTAATAAAAAGGATTGCTTAGTCATTTTAACACCTATTTCGACAAATTCCCGTGGCTCTCAAAGCCAAAAGTAACTGATATAAACTTTTCTTGTCATTGCTTGAGAACTATGCAGATTATTATGTATACAGGGAAACTTTCAAAGCTCAATAATTGCTCAAAGCTTCAAGCAACATTCTGGAAACAAAGGGAATAAACAATGATACTGGAGGTAGATATGATATTATTGATAGCAGGGTAGAGAATAGAAGGCAGTGAGGAGTTGCAGCCATAGAGCTCTGCACAATGCACCCAAATAGAACCCCCACTGAGTTAGGGCTACCCATAATATAAGGGAACTATTGATATGCGTGACAGAGATACTTCCTCTGAACTTGAATGTGATAGAAAGCTTATTACACACTAAACTGTGTACTGCATAGGAAATACATTAGGAGTCTTTACTGGGGACATGACTTATTGCTTTAATTGAAGGTAAAAGAGTGAAGTACAGATGGGTCTGTTCCCATCTTGGCAGGGGATGGCGCTGGCGTCGCCAGCCGCCATCCCCCGCCAGCGCCATGGCGATCGTGAGAAGGGGACGCGCGCGCACGAGAGGCGCGCGCGTCCCCTTCCGACGGCGCTTCCATACGTTTCCCCGGGTCCCCGCCGGCTTGCCGGCGGTAACCCGGGGTCCCCGCCGCCTGCCCGCACCCCCCCTAACCCTGTCCGTCTCCCTGAGGCGGGGACGGACAGGGTTTTCGTCGCGCTAGCGACGGAGACTGAGACGCGCGTGCGCGTGAGACGCACGCGCGTCTCAGTCTCCTCGCTGGCGAGGCTGCTGGCGGGTCGCCAGCGCGTACATTCTGGCGACCCGCCAGCAAGGATAGGAATAGGCACATACTGTAGTGCAAACATTACCATGCACGTGGAAAGAGTGTACACAATGACTAAAGACCTGATGACGGGAGCTGGTTGGGTGGGAACTTTATCTACATCTACCTTATCTCTTTCCAAGCTTTGATACATCTGCCTCTCAGGTCTGATACCGAGGTGTATATGCACATAATGGCCACTCTTGATGGTGACTAGGATGTGGCTAGAATTGTATGCAATAATGGACAGCTCAGTTGGCATATTATGGAATGTTGTGGGTATGTCAGTGAAAGCGACTGTCCACAACTGAACAGCCACAGACATAGGAGGCCATCGTCAGATGGACAATCTGCATCTGTCATACATCTGGTGCAAGTATGGAGGACCCGGCCGATGGTAGAGACACCAACCGCTATCACAGACGGGTGACCACCAATACACCAAAACACCCTTCTACAAATGCTTCTGCATCTGCCACTCAATCAGGCTCTCAGGTAGTGGACAGATTATTTACTAAACTGCATTTTCTGCAAATCAGTTACCTTGAAATCTTATGACTTATTTCCTGCAGAATGTTGTCATCTGCTCTACAAACTGGTTATTTTTTCTTCCCCATGGTAGACATTTCCATAAACTTTCAAAGCATTGTCATCATTTTAATCTTTTCCAATGCTGTATCAGATAATAATAATTCTAATGCTGGTTACACATGCAAAAGATTGGTAACGCAACTAATACTGGACTATTGGCTTAATATTCTTTGTGGCTTAAAACCATCACAATGCCTTGAATGATCCTGCCAAAATGAATAGTATCATTTTAAAATCAGATATGTAAACAATGTTGCTATTGGTCCCAGGGTGCCTGGAGATACAACACCCTTGTGAGATGCACAGGGTGAGAGATGGGGCCATACCCCTTACAAAAAAAACATACTATGCATGCTGTAGATTGGGGGACATTTCCACTCCTTAACAGCAGTTAGGGTCATTGCTGGGTCTCTCAGACTACTCCAGGCCTCCGTAATAAGTACCTACCCCTCTCTGGTTCCCCAGATTGGTCCATGTGTACAAGGATCTTCCAACTACACCAACAGCGTCCACCAGTTGGCTGCAGCATAGTTCAAAATTCATATAGGGGAGCCGCACCCACTGCCATCAACTGCTATTCCAATCTGACTCACTGACAGTTGGTGTTTCTCCCCTATTTGATTTTTGAACTGTGCTGCAGCTCCACCTTTGGGACCACCACTGGTGCCCACTGATGCTAGAAGTGACCTATGATCTCTATTCATCAAATATGGCCAAACAGACCAATTTTCTAACACAGTGAAAATATTATTTGACCTGTTAACCTCCCTCCCCCCAACTCGCACACACATCCCAAAACACTGGAGCAGGTCAACTGGTCAGCAGCAAAAAGCAGAGACCTATAGCACCAGCAGATTACACATGCACATTGTACTGGAAGCCCTGTCTCAGGATACTTGGTACAGAATAAAAAAATAAAAAATAGAATTTCCATAAATAGAAAACAAATATTTGAATACATCTTTAATTATAATAATACTGATGGTAACATAGTAAGTATAGAAGAGCAGCTATAGGTACCACCTCTGTCTTCCTTAACCATGCAACATGCTTTGGTGGTAGTCATTGATGCTGTGGGGTTACACAAATAACGAGATGCCTTGCTTCTGTCAGAAATGGCTGCTTTAGAGATCTGCACCCATTGGTAACAGGCCCTAAGGCCCTGCCCAGTCTGAATAGATTTGGCCAAAACGTATACTTAGAAACATAGAAACATAGAATTTGACGGCAGCTAAGAACCATTTGGCCTATCTAGTCTGCCCCTTTCTTACCCTTCAGGTAATCTCAACCCTTTTTAATCCTTATTTCTTTGTAAGGATATTCATATGCCTATCCCAAGCATGTTTAAATTGTTCAGCTGTCTTAGCCTCTACCACCTCTGATGGGAGGCTATTCCACTTATCCACTACCCTTTCTGTGAAGTAATTCTTTTTTAACATTTCCCCTGAACCTCCCTCCCTCCAGTTTCAGTGCATTTCCTCATGTTCTATTACTTCTTTTCCTTTGAAGAAAATTTCCCTCCTGTACTATGTTAAAACCCTTGATATATTTGAAGATTTCTACCATGTCCCTCATTTCCCTTCTCTGCGCCAAACTATACATGTTAAGATCTTTTAGTCTTTCCAGGTAAGTTTTGTGATGTAGGCCATGCACCATTTTAGTTGCCCTTCTTTGTACACTCTCTAATGTATTTATATCCTTCTGAAGATATGGTCTCCAGAACTGGACACAGTATTCCAGATGAGGCCGTACCAATGAACTATACTTGCCCACTGTTAATAGTGTTAATACATACAGTACTGCATGTGCCTGTTTAAATGCTTTAAACAATAAACAAATAATACTTGTTGTATAGTATTAAAACTGTGGCAGAACAGGTGCAAAAATATAATTTCAGCCCCCCTCTTCCACCCAACCCAAGTTCACAATAACTCAATAATAGTTTGGGCAGCAGTGGGTACCTTAGTCATCAGGGGCCCCGGTGCAATGCAACAGTGGTAGTTCCGCCTCTGTATTAGAGGTTTCCTAATGTAATGTGTGTTATTTTATTTATTATTTATTTATTAACAGTTTCTTATATAGCGCATACATATTCCACAGCACTTTACAGAGAATATTTCAAACATTCACATCAGTCCATGCCCCAGTGGAGCTTACAATCTATATTCCCTACCACATGTACATGCACACACGGACATTCTAGAGTTATTTTTTTATTTTTGGGGGGAGCCAATTAGCCTATAGTATATTTTTGGATTGTGGGAGGAAACCGGAGTACCCGGAGGAAACCCCTGCAAGTACGGGGAGAATATACAAACTCTGCACAGTTTAAGCCATGGTGGTAATCAAACCCATGACCTCAGCGCTGTGAGGCCATAATGCTAACCAATACACCATCCATTTTATACTGAGGGTCAAGAAAGTTCATCTTCCACCAGTAGTCTACATGACAGTCTATCAGTTATATGTAAACTGCAGAAATTGATATGTGAGTTTTTGATAGTTGATAATCTTCTTCTAGCAGTTATGTCTTATGACTTGCTATTGATGACAATATTCATCAATATTCATCTATAAATGCTAAGCCTCTCAATTTGTCTGACTACCAAAAAAATAAATGATTGACGAGGACGACGCTCACACTGGGAAGCCGGCGGTAGCCTGGCAAATTTAGCTGGAGCCTTTAAATCTAGTATCTTTTGGACAAAACACAACTGCGCACATGGACTTCTGGCTCTGTTGTGACAGCCAGAGGTATCAGCGTCAGTCAATTATCTTCATAAATGGCTCTTGTGCTAATGAGTACTTACAAAAAAAAAAAGAAATCACCGCACTTTTCTGGCAGGGAGAAAAGATCAGTTTCATTGCTTGCAGAACTAATTCAGTGTACAAAAGTGAAGGCTCCACCATTGCTGCCTCTTTTACTGCCCCTTTTGTGAAGGCTTTTGATGTCCAGTGAAGAGATTGGTCTGTGTTTGTGGCTCTTCATCCTCAGTTCATTGCTTGCCATTAACATACATATCCATATGAAAAGTTTGGTAAGTCACTAACAGCTGTCCAGAATGGTGTTTTAGAAGGGAGAAGAGAGAGAGAGGGCGAGAGAAAAAGAATCTAACCCCTTCTTAAAATGCTGACAGAACTATTTAGCTCTTTTTGGCAATGATATACCTAGGTTTTAAAAGACCCCATTCACTCGGAAAGCAACTAGGCATAATGCTACAGTCTTGCATGGCCGGTCTTCAAGTCTGAAACAGTCAGTTGTTCCACTCACAAAAGATTCAAGTTGTATAGCGCCTGACACATTGTACGGTTCCAAAAACTCTCATGGCTTTGACATCTCTTGTGTATCCATATTCTATTAATGGCATACACCATTTCCCAGGTATTTGCATTATAATAATTGCACTAGCAATAAGTAAAATAGCAAATACAACACACGTGACATCATTTATATATATATATATATATATATATATATATATAAATAGCGTGATGCCGGCACTCAGCTCCAACCTTTCTTCTTAGGGCCCCGTGCCCTCGGTAAGGACCCGCAAGTCCAATAATATCTGTGGTGTGGCCGCGGCACTGGGGACTTCAAACACAAACGATACAGGAAGCTTGCTCTCTGTTAACGTTTCAGCCTTTAATCACAGGCTTTTCTCAAAACAGCTTTTATATAATATGAATCCTGATTAAAGCACCATTAATAAAAAGAAAAATGCGCCCTGAAATGTAATAACGCAAAGTAATATGCCAGTGTTGATGTGAGGAGCGGTATAACTGTGATTATATATAGATATATATATATATATATATATATATATATATATATATATATATAGGGTGTAGGGGGGGCGGCGGCACTCGCACAGAAAAGAAAAACACAGAGGCGTGGATATGCCAACGTTTCGTGGCTGTGTTGCCACTTTATCAAGGTGCCTACAGATAAAATACATATCAAAAACACTCACCTAAATGAGTGAGTGTTTTTGATATGTATTTTATCTGTAGGCATCTTGATAAAGTGGCAACACAGCCACGAAACTTTGGCATATCCACGCCTCTGTGTTTTTCTTTTCTGTGCGAGTGCCGCCGCCCCCCCTACACCCTGTGTTTACTGGACCCCCCGGAGGTCTTACAGTTGGAGGGCACCGCCAAAGGGAATTTAACCCCTTCCCCCTGTTGGGATCATCAGCCTCAAGGAGTGCCGCACCCCCGTTCTTATATATATATATATATATATATATATATATATATATATATATATATATATATATATATATATATGTCCTCAATGTTAAGCACACCATCAGTACAGTGGATGTGCCAGACTCATTGGGATATATATATATTTATATATATATACACACACACACACACACACACACACACACACACACACACACACATATAAATGTATAGATAGGTCATTCTAATTGACTCAGTAGGCTGTGAAGTTTGCAGTCCATGTCACACCACCCTGGCGAGTCCCCACTCCCCATGACTGTTTCTGCTCACATCCATATGAGGGGATGTTTTACAAAGACATACAGTATCCCCACACATGTGCCCGCAGCAGGAGAAATCATTCGATGGTCGGCCACTATCGAATGATTTCCCCTACCTTCACAAATTTAAGTCAGTGGAGACTGACTTAAATTTGCGGGTGCCCGGGATGAAGACAGGGTGGGCGGCTGATGTCATGTGACATCAGCAGCTCACCCACCCCCTGGCAGGCATTGACCTGGCCATGTACCCATGAGAACGTCCAACGTTTTAATGGGGATGCCCATTAAACGCTGGGCGTTCCCTTGTCCCAGCACTGCCCCCGTCCGCCCCCTTCCCTCCCACCCCGCTCTGAACGGTCCGGCGACACTGTTGTAAATCTCCATGGTTGTTCGCAGTCGGTGTTTGCATATAAGCAGAAATGTACATGCGCAAACCCCAACCATTGGGGCAGGGGCCAAATTAAATTCACTCTGTATTAACAAGAATTGGCCACATACTGTATACAGTGGTGTAGCTACGTGCCACGGTGCCCGGAGCAAGGGCATGTTTTTCCCCCCCCCCCATTTGTAGTAGGCGGGGTCTTGCGTGGTGAAAAGGGGGCGCAGCCTACCATTATAACACACACCGTAATGCCCATTGCACATTAGCAAACTATGTAATACCCATTACACTCAAAGCCACATGCCATAATGCCAATTACACATAAGGCAACACATAATGCCCATTACATACTACAGGGGTGGCCCGACTTTTGAGGCCGGGGATCTACTTTTTGGTCATTTGGTTACTGGTAATCTACCATCCGGGCAACAAACTCGCAATATGCAATAATTACCCCTGTGCATAATATACCCCTCGAGTGCAGAGTGCATAACAGTTTGCTGTGTAATAACTCCCCCTCCCCTATAGATTTCATCATGTTCAGACTACCCATCACAATACCCTACAAGTGCAGAACATCCCACCCTTTTCAATACTCCCTCAGTACAGAATATACCCCTCAACTGCAGAATATACCCCTCACTGTGCAATACCCCATACAGATTTTACTATGTTCAGAATACCCCCACCCAGTGCAGAACATCCCTGTTTCAATACTGTCTCTGTTCAGAATAGACCACTGTGTAATACTTGCCTCTTTGCAGACCCCACTTGTGCAGAAACCCCCTTCCTCCTCTCAGTACATAACAGCCCCCCATTGAAATCTCTCCTCTGGGCATATACATCCTCTTCCCCCTCCTAGTGCATTAAAGCCATCTATTGAAATCTCCCCTCTGGGCAAACAAACTCCCCTCTGGGCATATAACCCCCTCCCCCTCTGGTCATTTAAATCCTCTTCCCCCTCCCAGTGCATAACAGCCCCCCCAATTGAAAACTCTCCTTTGGGCAAACAAACCCCCCCTCTGGGCATATAAATCCTCTTCCCCCTCCCACTGCATAACAACCCTAAATTGAAATCTCCCCTCTGGGCAAACAACCCTGCCCCTCTCTGCATAAAAAACCCTCGCCTGTCCCAGTGCATAACAGTAACATTCAGATTTAAATACTCACATGGACTTTGCATATTATCCTCGCTGTGTGTGTGAGGGGTCCCAATGCTGGCTGCTAGCTGTTTTCTGCCGGTGCATAGAGATCCCACTGCTGACAGTTCCCAGTGCCACTGTCAGTTTCTGCCAGTGAGACCTGTTCCTGCTCCCGCTCCGACGCCAACGTGATCAAGCTGGATCTGCTGCTCCCCGCTGAGCCACCCAGCCCCAGAGCTCTAGTCTCCCGCTGCCTGGAACGATAATCAATAGGCGCTCGCAGCTGCTTCTGATTGGCTACTGGACCGGGCAGGAGAGCCGGCGGCAGAGTGCACGGCTCCGGCGCCTGGTGACATCTCGGCGTCCGGAGCTTGTGCTCAGCCCTAGCTATGCCTCTGACTGTATATATCACAGCTATAGCACTTTCAATAAATATATATATATATATATATATATATATATATATAAAACTGGGGGGTGGACCGGCACTCTCTCCTACCGTGTTTAGAGCTCCCCGATGCCTTCTGTGGACATTGTTAGATGAAACAGGAAATTAGTGGCACTTGGAGACTTCACTCATTAAAAAAACTTTTATCCCATATGCATGGTGCCAAAAAGAACGTTTCGTAGGTATGAGACTTCCGTTTTTAAGGTGCAGAACAAGTGAACCTTATTCTGCACCTTGAAAATGGGTGTCTCGTACCCCCGAAATGTCGGTTCTTTTTGGCACCATGCATATGGGATAAAAGTTTTTTTCAATGAAAGAAGTCTCCGAGTGCCACTGATTTCCTGCTTCATCTATATATATATATATATATATATATATATATATATATATATATATATATATATATAGAGGACAGGGGTTTGGCACTCCTTGTAACAGCAAAAACAGCAGCGCCGGTGCCTACACAGAGGATTGGTAGGAGATTTGTGGTGAGGCACTCGTGGCAATTGTAATCCAGAACAAAGCTAGCCAACAGGAGATAGCAGCATCTCCTGTTGGCTAGCTTTGTTCTGGATTACAATTGCCACGAGTGCCTCACCACAAATCTCCTATATATATATATATATATATATATATATAAACACACACACACAAAGAGATAGATAGATAGATAGATAGATAGATAGATAGATACTATAGAGTTATTTTATGTATTCTTTATACACAATGGAATATTTATATGAAAGGATTGTTTTATATTAGTGCCTAGTGCCATTTACTCACTTTTTTATGTTTTTTTACATCCTTCTATATGAAACTAGAGGATCTTCAAATAGTTGTAGTCATTAGCCTGTGTTTACTGGTGAATTTGATTTAATCAGTATAACGCCATTTTTTAAACATGAGTTACTGTGACTTTCTATGAATGTTATTTTATGTGTCTAGCTTTAATAAATAACTTTATTAAAAAACTTTCTTACTTTTTTTTAATAAAAAAGGAATGATTATTTTAGCTGAAATGTTTGCAGGTAGTGATGCTTCAAATTTCTCAAATTACTTTTGACAAGTACTCAAATTGTAGAAAATATTTGCAAACTGTACTTGTTAATAAAAATAAAGAATGGGGAGTTGACTTGATACATAAAAAGAATACATGTTTCATAAGAATAACTAGCACGTTTCTTCCTAATGGCTCTTTGTGTAGCTGAAGTTGGTCAAACTTAGAGAATAGCACATTTAATAAATCAATGCCCCCCCCCCCCCCTTCCTTAGGTTCATGACCTCTAAGCTATAACTTACAATACATTGTAGGCAAAGGGTTTTTAAAGTTTTAGTAGCAGATTCATTGTTGGTGTTCAAGGGTCTTACATAAGTGTAGTCTAAGTGGAAATACCTGACATCTGCCTCCATTATACAGCACACTTTCTGCACCAGTTGGTCAATATGTATAGATGGTATTTTTACATACAGATTTTTTTTACAGAAGATGACAAATATATAACCGAAATATAATATCAATTATAACCGATATAACCAATATATAACCGATATAAATATATAACTGAAATATAATATCAACATTTCTAAAACATTTTACAAAACATTATGGGCCTTATTCTAGTTCACTCTTTTTGACAAAATCCTTCTTAGATGGACAAAACCATGTGCACTGCAGGGGGCAGATGTAAAATGTGCAGAGAGAATTAGATTTGGGTGAGTTATTTTGTTTCTGTGCAGGGTAAATACTGGCTGCCTTATTTTTACACTGCAATATAGATCTCACTTTGAAGTAAAACCCCACCCAAATCTAATTCTCTCTGCACAAGTAACATCTGCCCCCCTGCAGTGTACATGGTTTTGTCCATCTAAGAAGGATTTTGTCAGAAAGAGTGAACTAGAATAAGGCCCTTTGTCTCAAAAACTAAAATAATCCAAATTGTAATATTTTTTTAGCACGTGTATCCCAATACTGTCCAGGTCTTTATGTATGCCATTGTTTTAGAGGGATCACAACTGTAACCTTACATGGTATCAAAATGAGTACACTGATGCTCACTTATTTAATTACCAATCATGTTGGGATAACTTTGGGATGTTGTTTCCAGATATGACATCAGTGTTGCTAAACCGGCTATTATTTTTGAGATACACAGATAAAAGATGCAAAAAAACAAAACAAATGACCATAAACAATGAGAACTACACAAATGCCAACTGACAGTAGCCGATCACTTACTGTATGTATGGAGAGGTAATATTCTACAATGAACTTGGACTAATCACCCACAGTAGAATATGCTTGTATTTCACTTTCTAGTAGATTCCCATATGCTTAAGATATGGTAAGTCCTATTAATTAAGGGTATCCATTATCTTAAGAACTATAGACAATATGAAAAATACTTTCATTTTTAAATTTCGCAACTCCAAAATACCCTAAATTTGTTCAAATAACCTTAGTAACTAAACAATTGTTTTTGTTGTGGAGTTGTGTTATACTGTATCTTGTAATTTTAAGTAGAGATGTGCAGTTCGTTTTTTCTTAAATAGTAGAGATGTGCAGTTTGTTTTCCTGAAATGCAAACACATCCATTAATTCAATGAAGTCCCAGTTCAGAATCAATTTTGGTTCCGAATTAAAAAAAATGTAATTCTAAAACCAAATTAGGTTTGCATGTAAACACGTCAAAATTACTTGATTTTAACAAATTTATTGAATTTTATATAATTTTTAAATAAATGTTTATCGATTTTTATTGATTTTCAAGGAATCCAAAACGTAACCAAAAACCGATTCCAAACCAAAACACCTGAAGATAGTTTTCCAAACCCAAAACACAATGGTGAATTACAAACCAAATCAAAATTGAAACACTGGGGTCTGAGCACTTTTAATCCTTTTCAAACACTCCTTTTTTTGTAATTATGACTTCATTCGACTTTTATAATAGGTTCTTGTATCAAAGAACCAGTGGGATTTATTGAGTTCACCACTAAAATTAAAGCGGCAATCAATTATAAGAATGTTTTTTGCTCATAACAGATGGTCGCTTTAAATTCAGCAGCGAACTTGCTGAAATCCAAAATCACCCTACAAATTTCTTCTGAATGTTAGTCAATTTACTGACACTGAGTAAAATGGGCCTTGTTTTTTTTTATCCTTTCACTTTTAATCCAATAGAGGTCACTTTTTTCTGGATTGATTTCTGACTCTTCAGAAGACCGGATTAGTTTTAATACATGGACAGATATAGTCATGTATCCTGCTGTACGTAGAATAACATATTAATGAAGTCTATTTTCTGCGTGAAGCCGGCTGTTGTACGTTTGGTATGGGCATGACTCCTCTTGAACATATTTCTCTCATTCTGCATTTAAACAAAGTGGAACTGTGATTAGTCCACTGCAGGGGGCAAAGAAAAAGGCACCCTTGAATCTAAATGGAGGGACCTGACTGTGCATTATTGTCTGACAATGCAGCAGTTTATAGCTAAAACCTGCTTACTGCCCGACACTGTTAACCATGGGAACTGCAGTCAGGTGGAAAGTTATTCTCATTGCTTTGGCTGAAGTAGCTTTAAGTATCATACGGACATCTATAGCTCCTAAAGCTTATCCCGGTAACTGAGACATTATGGATAATCTTTATGAGATTTCTTGCATTAGCTTCTTCTTGTTTTCCGTTGCACTAAGAAGTAAGTTAATGATGACCTTCCTTCCTTTTTTTCCCCCCTTGTAAGCCAAAAGCGCCTGTTTAAGTTAAGTACCACCTCCCTTTAGCTCTTGGGAAAGCACTCAAGAGGGATTTGCTTGGCTCTGTGTGCATGACACATAATGAAAACAATTTTACGCTGTGGAGGGAAGTATTGGGCAATTACTGATGTGACGGCCACCTGCAGAAGCGAGCCCATTGCAGCAGCATTGGCTGTTCATGAATATTTTATGGTGTGATGTTATTTTGAATGGCTGGGGCAGGTGAAGAGGGCCAGGGTGTAATAAGTAACTCTGCTGGAGACTGTGTAGCAATACTGTTTCTCTGCAGCAGTCCATAGTGTAACACCAAGAAGAATGCTGACCCTTCCTGGGTCTGTGCAAGGCCAGCTGAAGCTGAAGAGGAATGATGTGACAAGTCATGGTGGCCACTTCTTCAAATCTCTTGTCTTCAGATTTCACACCCAATGTCCATGGTGAAAAGCCTCCGCATCCATCTTGTCTGGTTTAATTTGATAAACTGAGTGTGAATAAGGATGAAATGAGAACTCAGTAATGGACCAAACGTGTCCTTATTCCTTAATCCAGTTAAGATATTAGTATCTAAAGGAGATATAATGAAATGCAATATTTTAGCTCACATTCTCTGGACTCTTGTTCCAAACCTGGTCCATGCAGTTATCGCAGGTGATTTTCTTACCAAGGTTTTGTTTTGGAAGGTGTTTCAGTTTCACAAGAGGGTTTAAATAATAAATAACTTATATCTTTGTAAGGGCCACTCGTGTTGCTGCACAGCAGGAAGTTCTATGGCACACGCGGAAAAGCAGGCCTCACGCCAAATAATTATTTCATAGCCGTCACGTCACAATCCAATTATTCAGTGACTACAAACCTATTGCCAAGTCTGGCATTGCGCTCCGAATATTATATATATATATATATATATATATATATATATATAGATAGATAGATAGATAGATAGATAGATAGATAGATTAAATTAATTAATTATATACATTTTTGGAGACCTATATCTTTAACTCTGAGGGCGCTTTGCAAATAGTTTATATCATTTTGCTATATTTGCTTACAGTATTTTTTACCTTATGCTGTATTTTGCTTCAGAATATGTATTTTCTAATTATTATATTTGGTTTTGTTGCAGCGATGGATTGTGCATTATATGCAGCTTTAATGTACTCTTTACTGTATGTTTCTGTGGAGATGGTACACTTTGGGGGGGAATGGGGGGGGGTAGCAGGAATTGCGCATTTCATGATGATGTCCCCCCCTTGGCTGCCTGGTGGGTGCTTAGTCCTGTTACAGAAGGTGGTTTGCATGTGGTTTTTAATTATTGTATAAAAGGTATATACACTTTTCGTTTTATTTCATAAACCTAAGGACTGTGGTCTGCACTGAAACATTGTTTGACACAGCTCCAGCCCTCTGAATGACTTTGCAATGTGCTATGAGTGCTGCACCTTTGTCTGTCTGCCCCATCCCTTCTGGAATATAAGCTCTCACAAGCAGGGCCCTCTTCCCTCTTGTGCTTTTCCTTCTCTTACTTAAAACATCTTCGATGGGACCAAAACCTACAGTTTTCTACCACCCTGATACCTAGCTCAGTGTCGTCTGCTGATGCAGCTATGTTTATGTGCCCTGTACTTGTCCTTAATTGTATTCAACTGTAAGTTACTGTTTCCCAATTTGCTTGTTTATGTAATTGGGTGATGAGTAACCCTTGTGGCGTCATATAAATAAATGATAATAATATATTGGGGTTTATTCTTAGATGGACAAAACCATGTGCACTGCAGGGGGGCAGATGTAACATGTGCAGAGAGAATTAGATTTGGGTGAGTTATTTTGTTTCTGTGCAGGGAAAATACTGACTGCATGATTTTACACTGCAATATAGATCTCACTTTGAAGAAAAACCCCGCCCAAATCTAATTCTCTCTGCACAAGTTACATCTGCCCCACCCGCAGTGCACATGGTTTTGTCCATCTAAGAAGGATTTTGTCAGAAAGAATGGACTAGAATAACCCCATAGAGAGATGTAAATAAAACATCAATTCATGGGCACTTTTAATTACTTTTAAACGCTAAAATAACAACTAATTATCCAACACTGCTTTAGTAATATATATATACGTATCAAGATTGTGCTGTGTTGGTATACCATCTAGAACATATAAAAATACAATAACAAATACTCAGTATTTAAAAAATTTTTTGTAATTGTGATTCTTAAGTAAATACTAATTAAGCCCAAATAGGCTAAACATGTTCTAGGTACACCAACACAGCACCCTCTTGATACTTATTTGCACATTTTCCCATTGCTCCCACTAACAGAGGTGGTTCATCCAGAGATGCTGCTTGATCATCAGTGCTCAGTAAGGGTTTTTTTTATCATATATACATATCTATATCTATCTATCTATCTATCTATCTATCTATCTATCTATCTATCTATCTATCTATCTATCTATCTATCTATCTATACACACACACACACACACACACACACAAATACAGAGTTGCATGTAAGTGGAAAATACAATCTTGCATATTTCAACATTCTTCCATATTTCAGCATTCTGCGCCATAGAAAGAAATCTATGCATGTGCCGGTTCACTCATATGTACATCGACTGATATCCTTAATACATTTGTATTGATCCAACCATTTATGTAGCGTGGTTTCGATGAAATGGGAGTTTTTGGGAGGAAATGACATAGTAGCATGTGAACGCAATAGAGTATTACGTGTCATAGGAGTGTTGGGGACAATTTTATCAAAAACAACGCACTTCAAAATTACTTTGAGGAGTGATGTTTATTTTGATCTCAAGTGACAACAATTTGTTTACTTAATCTTCTATAGCTGCAAAATGAGAAACAAACTCTTAAAAAACATTAAAACAAACAACAAAAACTCTTGTAAAGAGGAGGCTAGTGTAGGACTAAGGCAGAGCTCGTATTAATCATACCCACTGTTGCATGGCTAAGCCTATTATTCACCGCCTCAGCTCCAAATCTTTTGAAAACTAACCACACATTCTAAATGGCTATAAAGAGCATTATGTCTCTGGAATTCAAGGGAATGGAGTTTTGTATACGAGAAAGATCAGTTTCTTTGGTGTTTTATTGTTATTGGTTTTTGGAAGATTTTTAACCTTCTTTTAATGCAATTGGGCATCACCGTTCCAAAAGTCATTGATAATAACAAATACAATGACTTTAATTATGTCACATTGCGTTAAAATAGTATTAGATACAAGAGGTGTAATAAAGTGTGTACCGGCATTAAATCTTGCAAATACTGGCATCATTGAGTTTTAGCACTGATTGGTCGAATGTGGCAGACTGGTAGCTGTGTGCACATTCCAAGGGGGCTGGTGTAGAGTGAATTAGAGTTCTGTCTATGTTCATAAACCGTTGTCATATTGATTTGATTAGCTGCAGTGAGCCCCTAGCCACGGGTTTTGCACTTGGCCCCCATAATGTACAGAGTTCTAGCAGTTACCAATAGACAAAAAATTATTGAGCCCTTCCAGACATAATTTTTATTTTCCACTTTTCATGAATACATAAACGTAGCCCTAGGAGCCTTTGCATGATGATAACTAGTTCCCGGTCCTATAGTATAACCTTTTAGTGAAAACTTCTTGCCTTAGCTGCAACTGTAGCAAAAACTATGCAGCTAAAAGTGCTAGAGCCATAGCAAAGGTGAAGCCACAGCTCTAAGGGGAATAAATAAGAAAAACTTAAGGTGGTGGTGGTGGCTGGGAGGGTGTGTGTTGGTGATCGGGAGGGGGGATGTTTCTGGGTGGGTGGCACAGGATCAATGAATATAATTAAAAAGTTTGGGTCCAAAAACATTTGTGCCGTCAGATCCATCTTGGTGCCCTATTTGCAATCAGACCCCCCAGGTTCACCTTAATTGAATCAAATGTGCCTTGGTATATGTGCTAAATGGTATATGTGCTAAATTTTAATACTTCTAAGATCTCTCAGCTGCATTTGATAATGCGGACCATGGGCTTCTACTTGAGTGCCTAAAAATATTCTATGGACTGGATGGCAGAGTACTAAGCTGGTTGAAATAATTTCTCACTGACAGGTTACAGAGAGTGTCATCTGGAGTATAATTATCATAATCAGTGCCACTGCCATGGGGTGTCCCACAAGCAGTGGCATAACTACGGATTTTGCTCCCCCCTGCCACCCTCGCCTGATGCCCCCCCCCGCGCGCACGCGTGCCGCCAAGTAAAGCTAACCCCCCCGCACCCGCCGCCAAGTAAAGCTAACCCTTCCGCGTGCCCGCCACCGAGTAAAGCTGTAAAGCTAAACCCCCCAAACCTGCCTTACCCCTCCGTGCGCACCTCCCCCACCGGTTAGGTCTGCGGTCCCGGCCAGCGCTGCCTGACCTTCAAAAAGTGAATGCTAGAGGAGGCCGCCACCTCCTCTACCATCCTCAAAAACTGTCTGCTGTATGGGGGCAGCCATTTTTTGAAGGTTAATTTTCAATAGCAGGAGCCAGGAGAGCCAGGACCGCAGAATAGTAAATCTGCGGTCACAGCCAGAGAGGCGGCAGGTCCCGGCTGCGGCATAACATAGAGCCCCAGACCCCTGGTGCCCATATTTTCTCAGCGCCCCCCACGACCACGGGGTCTGCGGCTCTATAGTTATGCCACTGCCCACAAGGTTCTATACTATCCCCAGGGCCGAAACTAGTTGTTTCGGTGCCGGGGTCGGCAGTCACTTGGTCGCCCCCCCCCCCAAAAAACCCACCAAATTACTGCCTTGGGGACAGGCAGCGGGGGTCCGGGGACTGGAGAAGGTTAACTCCTGCTCCTAGCGCTGCCGGGCGGTGGGCGGGAAGCAGATTTTGAAAAGACTTGCCGGACGCTGATTGGCTGAATTCAACCAATCGGCAAGTCTTTTCAAAATCATCAGCGCTTCCCGCCACCAGGCAAATAGCGAGCGGCTGTGTATGTGAAAGCTGCCGCTACACCAGTCCCTGGACCCCCGCTGCCAACATACCTGTGTGCAGCCAGCAGTGGTAGGCAGCGTCCAGGGGTCCAGGGACTGGTGAAGCGGCAGCCTTCTCTCACTCCATCTCCTAGCGCTATCTGCCTGGCGGCAGGAAGCGCCGATGACTTTGAAAAGACTTGCTGGACGCTGATTGGCTGAATTCAGCCAATCAGCGTCCGGCAAGTCTTTTCAAAACCTGCTTCCCGCCCACCGCCTGGAGCCGGAGTTAACCCACCAGACCCCGGACCCCTGCTGCCCGTCCCTGGGACCCCGGTAGGAGCCAGCATTAACCCACCAGTCCCTGGACCCCCGCTGCCTATCCCCGGGACCTCACACTAGCACCCCCACCCTCCAGCGCCCGGTGCACGTGACCCCCTAGCGCCCCCCCCCCCAATTACGGCCCTGCTATCCCACATGCTTTTTACATTGTACATCTTGCCATTGGGTTAAATAATTAGGCACCATGGCCTGGTCTACCATTGCTATGCAGATGATACACATCTGTACTTATCCTTTGCTCCGGGCACTGAGAACCCAATGATAACCCTAAATGGCTGTCTAGTTGAGCTCCAGGAGCGGATGAGTGCCAGTTTGTGGAGACTAAATCCTGATAAAATAGGGGTCCTTATGATAAGGACAAGATTGCAGCATAGCCACTCAACTGGACTGACACTTGCGAGTACAGAATTACAAAACCCTGATCATGTGCAAAATCTTGGAGTGGTACTGAAGGGTGGCTTGACACTTAAACATCAGATATCAGCTACATTGAAATCCTCATTTTTTCATTTGAGGAACATAGCCAAAATCAAACACTTAGAGCCTTATTCTGGTTGTTGCGGTCGGATGCGTAATTTCGGACAGGAACCGAGTGTTCTTAGCCCTGCCTTCCGTACGGATCGCTCACACCGTCCGAATGCGGTAAGACGCCGACCGAACGGACCACGAGCGGATTTTTCATGTGAACACCTCCTCCATCTCTGGGATCCTCCCCCATCATTTGATGGTCTCCAGACCCCTCGGGCATTTCTCCGTGCAAAAGCAGGGATATGGGCGGGCAGCTGGCTTCCGGCTATGTCGTATGTCCGCCCCCCACACATGCATCACGGCCGCATTACCATACGTACGCCCAGCATTTTCATGGGAACGCCCATGAAACGCGGGGCATACGCATATGGTAATGAGTCCAAACAGCCCTTCACGCCCCTCTCCACCCCCTGTTTGGAGTGCTCCAACCGATCATTTTCTGTACAGAATTCACGCCGTAATCGGACGTGTGCGGCATTCGCACATGGGCAGATATGCCTCTGCACATGCACAAACACCAAACATCGGCCATCCGACTGCACGTGGACAGAACCGCACCAACCAGAATAAGGCTCTTCTCACTGAAGAACTGCCAAAAGTCAAACATACATTTGCATCATCTAGATTAGATTAATGCAATACCCTTTACCTTGGTCTTCCAGCAAAATAGTTGCACTGATTACAGCTGGTGCAAATCACAGCTGCCAGGGTGTTAACTGTCCCACCCAATTACTGAGATCTGTAGATAAAGGATTTTCAGCAGCACCTACAATCTCCCGTAATTCATCTGGGGGTCGAGCTTTTAGCCATGCGGCTCTGACTCTATGGAACTCACTTCCCTGCACAGATCGAGAGGCCCCCATTCTAGTATCCTTCAAAAACAGGCTAAAGACTTTCCTGTTTAGTGAAGCATTTCTGTAGTTCCCTTAAGTATCATTTAAGAAAAGCTTTTCTGTACTTCATTGTTTCTGTACTTTATTACATTCATTTTATCTGTTAAGCACCTTGGGTCCTATTGGAGAAAGAGTGCTATATAAATAAAGTTATTATTATTATTATTATTATTATTATTATTATTATGTGCTATCAGCTACCTCCACATGCCCGTAATGTGCCATAAGACTATAGATGCCCCTTATGTACCATCAGATTCATCTACAAGGTTTTTTATAAACAGTTTCCCTTGTATAATACCCCAAGGCATATAATATAGGGTAGAGATATTAACATTATATTCAGTAAAATAATCAGAAAAAGGGGTGTTTTCATATTATTTTAAAGTTACCTAAATACACCTAAAAGCTTTTGGAGTGGTTTTGTGAAAAGCTGCTCCAAGCCATTTTTTAAGTAACCACATCGCATTTCCTATACTTATGATGGGACTCACTATGAAGTAAAGTGATGCTGCAAAGCGGCAGCACAATTTACAGCAGCAAAGGTTACAGCAGCAGGGAGCCCCGATGACTGGTAGCCCTCCAGGTGCTCCAATCACTGAAACCCAGGGTTGGTACGTATGATCAGAGGCAGGGGTGGGGCAGTGGCGCACGCAGGGGGGTTTCTGAGTACCCAGAAAACCCCCCAGGAGTCTAAGGGCCCTCAGCTGAAAGCTGAGGGTCCCCTCTTTCCATGGGTATAAGAATTTAAAAAAAAGGAACTGGAGATATCTGACTTCAAAGCAGTGGACTCCATCCAAGCCTGTTAATTGCTCTTCCTAGTCAGATATTTCAGGTTCTGTCTGACTTAAAGCTTTTCTGAGGGTATATTCCAAAAGCTGGGACTCTTCCCCTTTGATGGACACTAGAACCTTGTCTCTACTTTTTCCAGAACCAGAGATATCAGCCTTCCAGCAGCTGGTTACTGCTCCAGCTCCACACACCCGGTATGTTGTTTTATATACTCGTTGCCAGATTGCTCTGCCTCCTAAACTCTGATCCCCTAGTCCCCAATACCTTTTGGTAGGTGGGATTATCTAGTTTTTAATTTCCATTAAAATCTAAGAAATCTATTTCCGGGAACTGGAGATATCTGCAGTCAAGCAAGCTGTCCTTCCACCAGAAAATCAAGGATAATAAGCCCACTCTAACTATACACCCCTCCTCTGCATATTAAACATCCTCTACCACCCTGGAAGTTATGTACCAGGGCCCCTTCATTCAGGCCAATACCCCCTTCTCCCACCCCATCTCCCACCATCTGTGCAGTAAAGGGGTAATTAGTGGAAATTACTGGTCCAGGCCCTACATGCTGAGTGGTTGATATAATACCCCCTACCACCCGCAGGACATCAAAGCTTCCCCCACCCCTACCGCTGGAGGATCGCTAGTTGCCCCAATACATTGCTATGCCCAGGGGTCTACACTGCTGTTGACTCCCCTGTATGTATATATATATACATATATATATATATATATATATATATATATATATTTATATTTATATATTTATTATTATTATTATTATTATTTATAAATATTTAGTCTATCTATAATACTTTAACTGACCAGGCATATACTGGGTCACCTAAGTGCCCATCTCCGTGCATTGCTCCGCCCCTCTGGAAACCCCCTTAGGAAAATCCTGCGTTTGCCCCTGTGGGGGTGTTGCAGCGCAGAGAAGGGTCATTGGCAATTGTAGCAATGGCAATGTTGGTGTTAGGTGCATCTTTCATAAAAAATATGCATTCACAGGTACAGAGCTTTCTCGTTAGCGATAATTGCATGTGATAATATGTATCTGAGGCTCTGAATAGAGAAAATCATACCCCATAGTCTTAAGGCCCCATACACTACTGCAATTTTCCAGAGGGGGCATCTGCAGTTTCCCAGGTGGCAAGATCACATACAATGTATCATTTGTGTTCCCATTCCCCACTGCCGGGAGGCTGTCCTGGTCGGAGGTCAGACGTGCAGCACCTCCGATCTCCAACTGTGATCTGATGCGCACTGGACTGCACATCGGATCGGATGTCAAACACAAGCCATTTGGCCACTTTTCACCCATTTTCTTGGGCCGAGTTTTTTAGTTAGTGTAATGTTTAGTTCTGTATTGTTCTAATGTGTGCCCTATGTACAGCGCTGCAAACCACTTGTGGAGCCTTATAAATAAAATGTAATAATACAATAATAAGCTGCACCTCTAGCACCACACATATTATTTGTGAACTGTAATTGTATATACGGGCCACCAGTACACATGCGTGCATACATATCTCATGATCTTTTTAGGGCTAAACAAATGATGTAATTAGAATTTACATTGTAATTAGAATGAATAACAGTCACACTGACTATGTACCATAATCGCCTACTTTTGATATCTACTCTCTGGGAGAAGCCAGGAGAGGAGACGCAGAGGCTGCACGTCGGGGCTGCAGAGACAAGATGATGTCACCAAGCCCCGCCCCATACAATACAAACGCTGTGATTCGCAGGTATCCGGATATTATGCAATTTTGCATAATTTTAGCCGGCCCACTCTCCAAAGACCCGCAAATGCCAGCATTAACCTCAGCATCAAGTGGCAAGCAGGGGCAGGAGACTTGGCTACCTCTACGGCACCCAATTTTCTGGAGTCTGCCAGCAATTCCCCTGTCAAACTCTCAAGGTGAGCTCCCTGTATGATTTCTAGAAACCCTTAGGCCTACATGTGTAGCTGCAGCTGCGCAGGTACCAACAGAGTCTACCTGGGAACTGTACAGAATACTGGACAGAGGCACACCCAGGGGACAGACACACTGACGGACAGCCATTGCGGTACCCACGGTAACACCAACTTCCAAAGGTGGACTCCAATGATACAGTAGCTCCTCAGGTAAGTGTCAGAAAGTGGGTGGTAAGACAGGCCCAACATTCAGCAGCATCAACGTGCAATCCAAGACAGGCAATCCAGTAATCTAGGCCGTGCCTTCACCTTGTGGGCCCCGAGACATTTGCCAGTCTTGCTACCCTGTAGTTACGCCACTGAATATGTATAATTTACAGAAACACTGACAAGTACCCAGTGCATAGAAAGTTAGATATTGTATAGGGCTGGTGTGGACATTTCATCAAACCATAACTATATGATTTAGGGTCACCCTGCAGAAATATACCGTTTCCAGAAGCTGTATTACAAATACACAAACTGACACTGTAAAGTATTTTAACTGCTATCAAAATATTAATATATTTGCAAAGTGCTATTTTTATTCTTTTTTTCACACGGAACACATATAGCATTAGCATTTTTGTGTATATTGAAAAAACTATAAAAAAGCAACCATACTGTAAATTTTATATATCTATAATTAGATTTTCAGCATTAGAGATGTTAAGCTGTGGATATAAACTGCATCAAAAGCTTGTCCTCCTCTGGAAAATTACAGTTTGACAATTTTTGCTACAATGTTCAGGAAACATAATTATATTGCACTGGTAGTACAAGGTGTGGGTGCTGAATCACATCACATACACTCCTGAACTTTTAATTTTTAACAGAAATTACATTTGAACAGTAAATCATTTAATTGCTCATTGAAGCAACCATTTAGCGATGAGCACTGTCCTTTCAGGTGTTCATTCGGCACTAGGAATATGTGCTTTCATAGTGTAAATATGTGTGCAAGGGGACACAGAAAAACTCACAAGTTCTTTGTAATTACAGGGACTCTGGCCCTTATTCTGGTTCACTCGCAAAGGCAAATTCCTTCTCAAACGGACAAAACCATGTTCACTGCAGATGGGGCAGATGTAACTTGTGCAGATTCGGGTGGGGTATTACTTCAAAGTGAGATCTATATTGCAGTGTAAAAATAAAGCAGTCAGTATTTTCCCTGCACAGATACAAAATAACTTGCCGAAATCTAAATCTCTCTGCACATGTTACATCTGCCCCCCTTCCCCCCACAGTTCACATGGTTTTGTCCATTTGAGAAGGAATTTGCCTTAGCGGGTGGACTAGAATAAGGGCCTCTATGCAGATATTTTTAAGTGATAATTGCTTCCGGGCCAATTTTATTGTACATTGGTTTATCTGGTTTGGGTGGTACCCCAAAAATTGGCACGAAGGTGCTGTCAGTTGGCGCAGTGGTCGTTTTGTCACCCATATTTTGGGAACCAGGACCGGCCCTTGGGCCTAGTGCTGGTTTTAAAAAATAAGGGAAACCCTATTGTTCCCTGATTTTTTAAAACCAGCACTGGCTCTTTGAGCCTGGGGCTGGTTATGCCCATGGGCGGGTGACCCCATGCCGTTTTTTAAAATTATTTATTTATTTTTCTAATTTTTTTACACTGAAGCCTGCACGGATCTGACTGATCTGTGCAGGCTAAAGCCAAATACGTCTGGAAAATTAAGTGTATTTTCCAGGTGTATTTGGCTAGAAATTAGCCACTTAGTAAATTAGGAATCACCATTCTTTTGAATGGTGATTCCTATTCGTATTCTTTCGATGGTGTATACATTCGTATTTGTAAATACAAATACGAATATGCCATGAATACGAATTTGTGTGCTTTCGGGATAGTAATTCAAAAAATGAGAATACGTATAAAATAGGCACTTACCAGCACTGTAAAGGTGCAACAAAAAGTCTTTATTCCATGGGTCAGCAGGGTAACATCAATTAGGTCGACATTCCGGTCCACGCAGGGACCTTTGTGAAGACATATCACCAGAAATACACAGCAACAAGCAGGAATATATATATATATATATATATATATATATATATATATATATATATATATATAGGATAAAGGTAATTCTCTGGAATCTCTAAAATACTTTATCATCGATCACATCCCTGCTAGCCCAAGAGGAGGGGACAGGGCTAGGGCCCTTCTAGTTAGAGAGACGCAATGGATATTGCGTCTCAATACTACTAGACCGAATGCTCTTAATGACAAAATAAATTGGAATAGCCTAGTATAGAGGTTTGGCATCAGGCTACTCAGCTTATTTATGTATCTTTATTATATTTTTTTTTGTTCTGTTATTGTTATGTTTATTTTTTGTCATTTGTTATGGCTTTGTATTTGTGTATTATTATGTTAGGCATAAGTTCATGCTTTTATCTATGTATTTCAGATATACTGAACCGATGCGCCCTCACATCCCGTTGCAGCAGTGTCAGAAGTCCTGGCTGGTCCGGGGAGTATTAGAGACCCGGAAGCAAGGTGGAACGCGGAACTATTTTGCTGGAACGCATGAGGATGCATGTCCAGAACGTCTGCTTTCAGAGACCGGAAGTTCGGGTCTGGGACTTCCGGAGCGCGGACATCGACGCCGGGCAGGGTGAGGAGACGCCGGTAAAGTATAAATGTCTGTTTTGTGTAGGGGGGTGCTGGGGACACACTGTTGATGTGGATGTTTGTGATTGCTGTTGCCCATACCCTGAGGAAGGAGCGGAAGGCTCCGAAAGTACTAGGCTATATGGAGCATTTTAATACAGCTTTTTAATTGCATAAAACTGCGTGGAGTGCCTTCTTTTGGAGAAAGTATATATATATATACATATATATATATATAGAATAAAAAGGGATAACCCTTTCACTGCGCTAAGATAGTGGGCCGCACCTCTATAAGTCCCCCCTGTTAGTGGGGGAAGGAGGACAACAGATACAACAAAGATATAGAGTGCGCCTTTGTTTGTGTCACCACCACCACCAAAAGACAGGTGTATACTTGACCCTTTTTTGTAATTTCATACAATTTATTAAAATGAATAAAAAGATTTTTCAGCAAAATTTCATTTGTATGCAGTCATATTTTCCATCATTCCAATAACCCGACGCGTTTCGTCACTTGGACTTCATCAGGGGTATAACAAAAAAATGACTCGATAGAAACAAGATTCAACTTAAAAAAGACTGGTTCTTCCTTAATTCTTGAACCGAGTAAAGTTTTAAAATTCGATAACGATGTTGAAATGGGGCAAAATAGGTTGATGAGTGGAGAGGTGAATTCGTCTGTCCTCTCACAGCAGTGTATCTCTCCTATCATGCCACTCCAATGTCTGCATAGTTTGGACGGCTGTGATCTCTTAGCAATTTAGCCTATATATTGTATATAATGTCTGTTTGTTTGGTGTAAATTTATTTGTATTGGCCTCAAAGGAGCTCCCTTGTGAGAAGCGCCCAGACGCCAAAGCACACGCCGGCCAAGGAGACTGGATCTCCGGCGACAGGCGAAAGGGGGAGAGAGAGCGCTTATGCTTAAACGGGCATATATTTACTGCACGATCAGGATTGAACTTGCCTGTGCCTATTTACTATTCGGCTCCACAGGCAATTGTTAAACAATGTAGGAGAGCAGCACATTAGCTAAAAACACGTGTATAGTGTTGCTGGCTGCAATCAGGGGGATCCAATTACACGATTGCCTTGTGTGTATGCCGGACAGCGTATAACGAACGCATCAGCAAATAAAATGTGCATACTGTAATCACATTGCGCAGGAAGATCCAATCTCAGGATTGCCCTGTGTGGATGCCAGGCAACATATAAGACCTAATATCTTAGTGCAATATCGCTCAGGAAAATCCAAACTGAGGATTGCCCCGTATGCACGTCAACCTGTGAGTGCAACCAGCCAATACAACACCAAAATGGTGAATGACAAGCTATAAAACACCAATCTATGTGTAGAGGATCATTCTGTCCCCACACTTAGTGATGCATAAACATCGTTTAATATACATACTTATCACTATACCCTTTATGTTGATGTGTTCTATGTCTGTCTGTTTGGTTTAAAATCACATATACCAGTGTTGACTTAAGCTGCCCGCTCGTTTGGTGTAAAACCACAAAAGTTTCTGTCTAAAAGGATCCAATTTGTGGACTGCCCCATGTGTAGGCAACTGGATCCGACATAAGACAGTAGCACAATACCGACTAACGGCTAAGGAGCATATAGTGCTGAACACCAACCATATAAAAGGTCTGTGTGGCAGAACATTATATATACCACACGAGCAGCAGCCGATTGTACCTAAGTGTATTCAGCTTTGCCTAAAAAGATCCAATCTGTGGATCACCCCGAGTGCAGACCAGTGGATTCAACAAAATATATCAGCACTATATTGATCAAATGCTGAAGAGTACATGGTGCTAAATTAATCAAATATCTGTGGGGTATAATACCGTATACACCGCACGAGTAATAGCCGACCACATATAAGAGTGCTGAAACACTGTCCAACAAGATCCAGTCTGTGGATTGCCCAGTGTGTATGCAAGTGAACTGACACAATCAATCAGTGGTATACACAGTGAATGTTGTGGATCATGGAGTGAAACATAAATAACGCAAAGGGGAGCATTGCAGGCTCCATACGCACTCCCTAGAGGCATATAATCAAGCACCAATACACTATTGAGCAATAATAAAAATACTCACCTTATAAGGTACAGCGCAATTCAAACAAATGCCCAAAGTGTATAGAATGTAAGGGGAAAAGTGAGTCACCTCCAGCATACTGGCAGAAAGTGTATAAATTGATACACAGATAGTGACCATAATCCTTATGTTCTACCGGCTTCCGGGGAGCGTGCGGACAATGGGCCTTATTTTGGTTCATTCTTTCTGACAAAATCTTTCTTAGATGGACAAAACCATGTGCACTGCAGGGGGGGCAGATGTAACATGTGCAGAGAGAATTAGATTTGTGTAAATAATTTTGTTTCTGTGCAGAGAAAATACTGACTGCTTTATTTTTACACTGCAATATAGATCTCACTTTGAAGTAAAACCCCACCCAAATCTAATTCTCTCTGCACAAGTAACACCTGCCCCACCTGCAGTGCACATGGTTTTGCCCATCTAAGAAGGATTTTGTCAGAAAGAATGAACCAAAATAAGGCCCAATGTGGCAGATCATATGCACAAAGTATCATCGTACCACATACAGTGCATTGAATAAAATTGGTAGGACTTAATTACTGGACTACCTGGCTGGCATATCACAAAACAAAGGCATAAGACCCCATATGCTGGCACGTATCGTGTATCTGTGACGGAGATATAAAATTTAAAGACCAGCGACACCAATAAGAACAAACACAACAGACAGTAACACAGCAAATAATTTATTCAGCAGACAGTGAGAATATCACCACCCACCATTACAGAATCAACATAGGCGCCCAATTAACGAGTGTATCTGCAATATAATAGCAGTAACTAGAGAAACAACATCAAGCCACTAGATCACAGAGGGGTTTATTCTAGTTCATTCTTTCTGACAAAATCCTTCTTAGATGGACAAAACCATGTGCACTGCAGGGGGGCAGATGTAACATGTGCAGAGAGAATTAGATTTGGGTGAGTTTTTTTGTTTCTGTGCAGGGAAAATACTGACTGCATGATTTTACACTGCAATATAGATCTCACTTTGAAGAAAAACCCCACCCAAATCTAATTCTCTCTGCACAAGTTACATCTGCCCCACCCGCAGTGCACATGGTTTTGTCCATCTAAGAAGGATTTTGTCAGAAAGAATGAACTAGAATAACCCCCAGAGTTACATTTTTTAATCTTTAATATTTCTTTTTCTCTTTACATCTATATCTTGTTTTAATATTTTCGCTACTTATTCAATAAGGTCTCATACAATTATTAAAATTATATAGCATTAATACAGAATGATGACCTGCTAGTTAAAAATTGTAAAAATAAAATTCAATAAAATATACACCTATTTGTAGGTATGTTTTTATGAAAGTGGATCAGGAGTGCGTCCTAATTAAACTGATTTTTCTTTTCTCTCCTACTCACAATATATATATATACACCAGTAGTTAAGATGGATAACTGTGCATCCAAACAACAATTAAAATGGCGATATAAATGGGTCTCTTACTGAGACCTCCTGCAGGAGATAGAGGTCCCAGTAAGAGACCCATTTATATCGCCATTTTTATCGTTGTTTGGATGCACAGATATCTGAAGACGGTTATAATAAACCCAAACGTTATATGCCACTGTCTGTGCTCTTTGAGTCATCATCTATGTGATCAGCGAGTGCCGCCATTACTCTTGTGTCTGCATTTCCCTGCACGGAGGGCACCGCGACAGATGATATATATTGGTTTACTTGGAGTGCCGACATAACTTATATTCTCTCTCTCTCTCTCTATCATAGTGTGGCAGGGACAGTATAGTCCAAGTTTTAGAGCAGCAGCAGGAAAACTGATGTGATCATGGTTTTGCTGATTAGCAGCACCTGTCCTTTTTTATATAAGTGTTTCCATGGCAGAGGGTCAGGACTCCCGATGGTCGAACATCAACCCAGGTAATGAAAAAAACAACAGAGGGATGTCTATTTAAAGACCGTGCAGCTGTGACTACTGTATGTACCGTTTATCACTGCACACACTGCTTTGCTGGCTGCTGGGCTGTGCTGTCTCCATTGAAAAAAATCCATTCACTCAAGTCGGTGTCCACTCCATATATAAGCGGCGTGACTCCGCAGTGGTATTTGTGAAAAAAAGTTTTAAACAAAGTTAGTAATTTAAAAAAAGTTTGAAAAAACAGTTTTTTTTTAATGTGATCACAGGACCATCGCATTAACGATCTGTAGTGAATTAGCCCCTATATTTACTGATAATAACTTGTCTAAATCTCTACTAATAATTCTGAAACCATGGAATCCTTGAAAACATGACAAATAAAAGAAAGAGATAAATAACATAAATAAATAGAATTATGAAGTTTTTTAAGGATTTTAAATACAGCCAGTTGCAGCCCCCTGCCTGATCGCCACAGCCCACAAATGGCACTTACAATGGAAAATTAAAATCAATGAATTTGAGGTAAAACAAAAACCCCAAAACATCTGAAATTGTGTAATACTGTCAGTGCAGAGGACACTGGTGCCAAAAATGTTGAAAAGCTGGTTCTCGTCCAGACGTACTGCATAATTGTATACCATCTCTTGCATCTGAAATACTATGCAGATGGTTATAGAAGGGATAAGTCTACAGTGTACGATCAACAGAATGACCAGATGATTACACATCCTGAAGCACATATAATTGGCAGCCTACACACATTGAGCTTGAAGTAATGTGTCCACTCTGAATATTTTTTTTTTCAATGATTTAATCAAAGTTCAGAAATATTTCATTAAATTCATTAAATCTATAAGTTTCACTTTGCAAGACTACCGAAGCTTTTATTCAAATCTTTTTATACACGTGAATTGTGTAATCTAACAATGTATTACAAAGAAAATCCCACAACCAAAAGGGAACCGAGTTACTGAAAAACATATTAAGCCATTGTCTTTGAATATTGTTTAATCATTACATTTTATGATTCAGATACCATTACTGCTACGATAGACAGTTATGGCAGTGAGATACTTATATACAACACACAAGTGCGCCTTATGCCAACCCACCATGAGCACCTGACCTCATGATGTCATGTGTGTGTGATGTCATTATGCCACGCAAAAGGGAAACTCAGCCTCAATCGTAGAGTCCCGAGGATGCTCTGGGCAGTGATACAGGCTGCTTAGATCATCCAAGATGCCTGTCAGGGGCATTTAAACTTGCTCTGGCATCGCTGCTACAGAAATCCTGGCTGCTGGGTGCAGTTGCAGGCCTCCTGCTAACCAGAAGAATGGACCGTTGGGTGGACCGGTGGCATCCACAGAGACCTGTGCTCTGTGCCATGGCATCCACAGAGACCTGTGCTCTGCGCACACCCCTAGTCACTGTCCAGGTTATGAAGTTAGTTAGTCAGTGAGTTAGTTAAAGAACATGGCAGAGAAAAATTCTGTATGTTTTCCAGTACTTAAAAAAAAATGGATAGCATTCGATAGTTATGGGACAAATAATCAGAATCAGAATCAGCTTTATTGGCAGGCATACTTACGTATACTAGGAATTTGGTTTGGATTGCTGTGCAACTGCGAGTATGGGAACACGTAAAAAACAGTCACAGTACAGATGTATATAACAAGTTCAGATATTCACTAGATGAATCCTGATGAGGGACACGGACATGGGGAACATATTTCTACTGAGCTGTACAGCACCCAGGCAGCCGTTCAGCGTTGCAACTTGGTGATTGCAATAGTCAGCTAGGTAGACAGTAAAACAGTACAAATATGGGACATGACAGGGGTGACACGGGTTACATATTAGGCTAGTGGCACAGAACCTAGGCAGCCATCAGCGGTGCCATCTTTACGTTGCTGCTCACAGGGCAGCAGTGGAGGTGCTCAGCAGGCCAGTGTGGGTGGTGGCAAAGGGAGGGGGGGCAGGCAGAGTCAGTGAGGCCAGGGGGGGGAGAGTCTGTGAGGCCGGGGGCTGGAGAAAGTAACTGATGTCTGTTATACTTTATTTTTATAGATGTTCCATTAAGTAACACAGGAGTAGTTTTATGTGACAAGCTAAGAACTTGTTTACCACCCACCACTAGTAGCCCCCTCCTCTCCATGTGTAAATTTACACACCCAGACAGACGATGGTGGTTTTTCTGGTCCGTTTGCATGGGGACCGGCGTATGTGCAGCAGCATTTCTGTGCATGTGTATATGCCGGGTGCATGTGGCTACGGCAAACAGACTGTTTGACGGGGGCACACACCCAACATTGCAGGAATACGAGCCCAAAGCGTGGCGAGGGGATGTGGATTACTTAACATGTATTCCGCGGCCCTTCGCGGGGCTCGCTGCGCTCGCCATACTTCAGGCTCGTATTCCTCCTGCGCTCGCCACGCTTCGGGCGCGGTGGCCTGCTGTGCTCGCCACACTATATAAAATCAACTCCACGCGGACGTGGATAGTGGGGGTATGAAAAAGGTCGGAGGACGCGTACCGCCGCCCCTCGCGGGCTCGCTGCGCTTGCCACGCTTCCGGTTGGCATTGATGGTGGGGTGGCGTTAACAATGAGGGGCATTTTGGCTAATACACCTAATGGGGGGGGCCATGGGGGGCATTTAAAATTGCCCCTAATGTGAAATCGGGTGTCAGGGATCATTTGGAACCATTTAACATTGATTCCTATGAAAAAATTGCGTTGACCGCGTCGCATTGCATGCCTTAAGTTAAGGCATGCAATTTTCAACATCGGGCGCCCAGATAATACACAAGTACCGAGCAATGTGTATAGGTACTAACTTTCACAGAGTCCCTGTAATTACAAATAAGTTGTGAAGTTTTTCTGTGTTCCCCTGCACACATTTTTTACACTATGAAAGCACAAATTCCTGTTCAAATGTAAATTCAAAGTTCAGGACATCAGCGGCCCTTCCCGTTCTCGTAGCCGGATGCTGCAAATTGACTGACTTATATTTGTGAACAAGGGAAAAATCCTTTGATTGTTTTTGCCCCCATACGTTTCCCTGTGAGTACATGTTTATGCTAAACATCAATTCGCAATGCAGCAGGGATGTTCACACTGTGTTGGGGGGGCATTCGCTTGGATGGATGGCTCGCTAAGCAGGAAATTTACATTGCTTAGCGAGTCAACCAGAATCAGGCCCAATGTGCGATAGTACTTTTCTCAATGCAGGCTTCAAGGCTTGGTTCCTCTGAAATATAAGCTGCTCCTGCATGCTCTGTATTAACCAAAGGCGTAACTACCATAGGTGCAAAGGGTGCAGCTGCTATGGGGCCCAGAGATGAAGGGGGCCCATCTTTACTGTAAGTAATATGTTTTACATACACGTATCACCATCAGTTGCTAAATAGGGGGTCCTTACAAAATTTTGCTATGGGGCATACAACTATCTAGTTACGCCCCTGGTATTAACTGTAATAATAGTGAGTATCAGAAACACAAGGAAATGATGAGGGCATTAGGGATAAAGGGAAGAAAGAGGAATGTGGGACAGTTATTACCGTATTTTTCGGACTATAAGGCGCACCTAACAGCCTTAAATTTTCATCAAAATAGGCAGTGCGCCTTATAATCAGGTGCGCCTTATGTGTGCACTGAGTTTGACTGTCTGACCATTTCCTGCTGACACCGGACGTAATACGTACACTACGTATTATGTACACTGCAATGACCCCAGACAATGGCACCAGTGAAGAGATATGCTGTTTTAGCATGCGCCTTATAATACGGTGCGCCTTATGTATGGGTCAAGTACAGAAATAGACCCATAATTGAGACTGCGCCTTATAGTCCGGTGCGCCTTATAGTGCAGAAAATACGGTAAATTACTTCTGCATTATCTTTTAGGTAGGGAAAAAAATCTCAATGTTTTACAACTATTCATTTGGAACGTCTTCTATTTACAGTCTAAAAATAGATTATATTCATAGAACCCCATTATCTTTATGTTGTAAAGATAAAGTGGGAAATAATCAAAATTATGATCTGTATGGTATTTAAACAGACTTTATTGGTTTTTGCATGATATCCTTTCCTTAGTAGTAACAAGCCAAGTACTCTGGCACAGAATTTTGTAAATATATATGTGTGTGGATGCATCTCTACACACATAAACATATTTTTGGGTTCACTTTGTTTCCCACTCTTCCTTGCTGAGGGGTTTATTTATTAATGCAAAATAATACCTTTTTACATTATTGTCATTTATTATATATTATTATTATTATTATTATTATTATTATTATTATTATTATTATTATTATTATTATTATTATTATCACCACCACCATATTGGACAAAGACAGCATGGACAGCCAAGAGAAAATAAATCTATTTAATAAAGAATATTTGAAAAATTACCAACATATTTTTTAAATGTTTGTATAGATTTTTAAGCATATTTAAAGTTATTTTCATAATAATTAAATGTTTTATTTTTTTTCCGGAATGTGGAACAAGTATCCCGAGACCACAGTTCCAGTCCATAGTCCATAGTGCATGATCCAGCACAGGAAAATAGTGACGGAAGAGTAATATGAATCGAGCAAGAAAATAGATAAATGTATCATCAGCCGGCTTGGAACTGTAAAGACATGTCTAGATTAAATCATTTGATCTCAAAATGAGTGAATATTAAAAAATGCATAGTTGGCAAAAACTCAGAGAAAAGCAAGAAAAAAAAAAAAGTAAATTAATCTTCATCTACTACATTAAATAAAAATGTGTGATAATCTTTATTTATGGTAACAATTCATGACAAATGAGCCCGGCTGGTTTGTTACTCCAGATGAAGGGCACAAAGGAAAGACAATAGCTTTGCATTTTTAAGTTAATCAGTAGCCAAGTGATGTATTTCTCAAAAATAACTGGATTAATCAAGTGCGCCGCCAAGGAAGAGGGCAAAGCGCCGTATTTTCTCCACGTATGGATGAAATATACATAGCGTAACAAAAGGCGGCTATCTGTAGCTACTAGAAAAGCACCTGGAAGATTAAAGTTGTGGACATAGCATTAACAAAGTAGAGACCACACTGAATTAATGAGCACTGGAGATAGACATTCATTCAAGTCTTAATTTATTTTTCTTTTCTGGCTCATCCTTTAAGAAAATGACAGTGTCTTCTTATCGATTTTACACTCAGAGATCAATCAGCATTGCCCTGACTCAGACAAAATTTACAGCATTCTCTGACACAGCCTGCAGCATTTGGGCCTAGGCCGACATTACGAGGAAGCAATAGATCATGTTTGTATGTAGAGCCTGACATGCTTAAAAATAAGCTAATCTGTAGTGGAATTTCCTTCTTTTTGACAAGCTGTTGTGCCCAGCAAATCGTCCCTCTTGTTATAAATTTCTCCTGCAGCCCCGCTATTAATTATAGCATTCGCACAGGATACATGTATTAAAGCCCGCAGGGAGGTCATCTGCTCTGTAGCTTCGGATGAAATATAAACTATTACATTACCACTACAAACCTACACATTTTAAGATGTCAAAATATATAGATATAAATATAAAATATATTTATTTTAAAAAAAAGCGAGGCTTCCTTTAAGAACTATATAGCAATTTATCTATGTGTGTGTCAGTAGCAAATTAGGCACAATAATAATTGAACACTGTATCTGTAATAAAAACATGGGAAACCTAAGTGGAAAGCTAATTCTGAGTGCAGGAAGTAATACTCCTTTGGCTGGTACCATATACAGATGTAGCCACTCTCCCCCTTGCTGCCAGCGTGCCAGATTTCACTAGCTGGTGGAAGGCAGGCCAGCAGACATGGATGCTTGAGCTTCCCACTTGCTCGTGCATCCATAGCGGAGAATGGGGTGCATACGCATCGCATCCGCCAGCCAGCAAGAGAGCGATGTGGCGGACGCTGGGATGGGAGCTGCTCAGATGACAGCGCCTCCATCTGTAGACCCTTGTTATACATATATGTGTTTTAGGATGGCTGGTTGACTAGGCCTAGTGCAGAAATTATGCTGTCACCAGTAGAACAACTTGTTAGTAGGGATGGTCACAGGGCCGGTGCAAGGTTACTTGGCACCCTAGGCAAAAATTCTGCCTACCCCCCCCCCCCCTCCCAACGCCACCCTAACAAAAGTGTAAGAGGTAAATATATCTAGGAATAGAAGGAGATTGCGGCACTCAGGGCTTGAAATAAATACAATATACAGCCAGTATATGTTGACGTTTCAACCCTTTTATTAGGGCTTTTTTCAAAACAGCTTGCAAAAAGCCCTAATAAAAGGGCTGAAATGTCAACATTTAACATATACTGGCTGTAAATTGTATTTTTTTCAAGTCCCGCGATCTCCTGCTATCCTGTATTGGTCCATTGGTGCTGAACATCGTTGAGGGCACATGGCATATTGGCAGCACACACACACACTTAAAAATTAATATATAAAAAATGCCACTGACCATATTAGGGGGAGTTTGCTCAGAAGACCAGCTGGACGATCAGATCCACTGGCGGGCAGGCTCCGGGGAAGGGGGAGGGGGGGGTGCATGTGCCGCTGATGACCAGCAAAGGGGGGGGTGTCGGTTGAGATTGCCGCTGAAGACCAGCGGGGGGGCGCCCGTCAGCCGCGCAGATTGCCGCTGAGCAGCATGGATTGTGCGGGCGCCTCCCGCCAATCAGATCTACGGGCGGGTGAGCGGCGGGGAGGGGGGGGGTTGCTGACAAGGGCGAGGGAGTACGGGCTGGCTCACCTACTAGGATGAATGGCTGCTGTGCTGGTACTTGTCAGCCTCCGACTCCAACTGGTGGCTGTAGCTCAGTACCGCCCTCCAGTGGCCGGCGCCCTAGGCAAATGCCTAATGCTGCCTAGTGGTGGCGCCGGCCCTGGATGGTCATCAATGTGACAGTGATGTTACAAGTGTCTATCGATTTTGGCATACTATGTAATTGATGACCACATTGATAGTCACCCCTTTTCTTTGGCATACTATGTAATCGATGACCATATTGATAGTCACCCCTTTTCTTTGTCTGAATGGCTGGTGGTATAGCCGAACCCTTAGTCCCCCCACTAGTGCATAAACGTCACCTCCCCTTTCTCTGGCACATGCTAGCCTGCCCATATACTCACCAATCAGGATACCGATTGTCAGTATTCCGGCTTCAGCATCCTGACAGTATATCAAAATGCTGGCATCCTTAATGCCATGATGCAGACTGCATCCCATGACTTACTGTATATGCATAACTAATGCAACAAAAGTACAAAGTGCGGGCAATGCCTACAGCTGTTGTGTGCCATTAAAACATCCACTGCCTAAACTACCTCATTAGGTAACCAAAGCGCCGTCTGCAGATCACGGACCTTGGCACCACACTCTGTCAGAACTCTGACAGGCACCGGCTATGATGTTAATCTCCGTAAACCGTCTGCAGTGGGCTGCCCTCAGCACCGCTCGTCAGCCCGCCAACGGGCTCTGGATGGTAAGATGAAGCTGTTGCCAGAGAAGGTGGTGTATGGTGGATGCTGCAGAGGTGACGTTTGTGGAATTGGTAAAAACAGTCGATAATTCCTGGACAGCTCAAGGGATCAGAATTAGTGGGGCTCAATCCTTGACGCATTTCTCCGTCATAGAAATCGGACGGTTTCCTCAGATGTACATACGTCCTCATACACCTTCTGAGGAAACCGTCAGATTTCTATGATGGAGAAAGGCGTCTATTAAGCATGCCCTTTAATGCCTTATGAGACCATCTCACATGCTATCAGACCTCCCCTTATGCCAGTAAATATTGGGACATTCAATAATGCAATCAGAACCAACAAATCAAAGCTGGTACTTGTTTAGTTTCATGGCGGCAGCGCGAGGATGCTGAAGCTATGAATATTGGCAGCGTGCCAAACTGCCTATCAGCGTAGCGACTGTTTGAATTCTGGCAGCTTGCCAGCTAGTTAGTTGTGGTGCCACAATGACCTGTCAGCACACAGATCAGAGTGTATCATTGCATTGCTGCTGGAGCATCTGAGACGCTCCTACATATCACAAAGATGTAGTGCCTCTCCGCCGGCGCCCTCATGATGCCCTCTCCATGGGAGAGAGGATATCATGCGGGCACAAGCGCTGTGTGAGAGGCGCTCACAGGAGGTTAGGAGTAGCAGCGCTGGGCTGCCTTGGAGGATTCAGCGTAGCACGCTGATAACGTACATGACAGAAGTAAGGCGGCACACACTGCTGCACTGAAACTAAACAACTAAGCAGCTGGCAAGCTGCCAGAATTCATAGCTTCAGCGTCCTCACGCTACCGCCGTGAAACTAAACAAGTACCACAAAGCTTATCAATCATATCAAAGCTTGAAGATAGATAAAGTGGAGATCTGAAGTATCAACTAAGTATCAGCTCTTACTATTTTTCAGACACAGCCTGTGATATGGCAGTTAGGAGATAATTGGCTCTCTCCATTTTATCACCCTCCAAGACTTAGTACATCTCACTTTATCTCCCTCTCTGAACAGCAGTGGTTGGAAAAGGAGCATGAGGCAACGACTTGTGTATGCTGGATAAGAGTCACAGGTGTGGTTCTACTCTAGCAATTCTGGTGATTCCCATATAAACACATAAAGCAACAGAAGCAATTTGTGTAATCTGTGGGCAGAGTGCCCACTGGACCCCTTGGTCTGACTATTACACTAGTACTGCTTATACCTAGGGGTGGTGGGTACTACTTTTGCCTAGACCTGGGCTTATGAGAATGGCCTGGAAGGGGCTTAGGTCTTGCACCCTCACCCCCCCCCCCCCATACATTTTCTTACTTGTGTTAGGTACCTGGTGGCGCTGTTGCTCTTGTCCAGCAGCCCTCTAAGCCTCCTGCAAGGTAAGGCTTCACCTATAACAGCCACCATTCCATAGTGAATTAGGTTCACCAGGTTCTGGATTTCCGCCAGGGCTTAAGTTGGACAAGGCTGCTACAGGAGGCTGGGCAAGGAAAATACAGGACTAAAGTCAGAATTGGACACAGGAGGAAGGTATATGTAACCAATATCTCTGAATTCTATTATCATGTAGTGTTCAAGATTGGTTACTAATACCACTCAGTGTGCTGAGGGAAAAAAATGTCTTGTTTTACTTACACCAAATGCACAAGACAATTTAGCACACTACTATGTACGACTAGCATGGGACCACAGCACCAGAGATGGAGTTACCAAGCAGTCAGTGAACAGTGAACCGCAATGGCCGAGGTGTTAGCGACGCAGTCACAGGTAGCATCACTGTGCTAGTGCAGGTGAACAGGCGGACAAACAGTACCAGACATACAGGACATGGCTTTATCCAAAGAGAAAAAACAGAAGCTCAATAAGAGAAGAGACATGCGGGACACAGGCGCATTCAAAGGATCACACACAGTAGTTCTATCAGACCAGGTACATACAGGCTGGTGTGCCAAAGATATGCACAATAACCGGTACATGCAAAGAAACAGATAATTCAGAGAATTCAGGAGTAATCAAGCATGACCTGCAATAGCATTAGAACTAGCAGTATAACCAGCACAGAGCTTCGGGCAGGCTGAGTAATATAGGGAGCAACTCCCAATGAAAACAACAAAAAAGGATGAGCCTCATAATCACATCAGCTGGTCAGCCAAGCGTACAGGTAATGGCCTAGTTATGACAGGTGAGACCTCACATACAGAAGTTAGGCTGCAGTAACACAGACCTGCCAGAGGTGGCTTGTAACAATCTGTCAAATACAGCAACCTCTCCCTCCACTGTCCAGCACAGATGTGTGCTGGGCTGTGATGAGGCCAGGAAGTCTGCTGCTGCTGGTGGCTGATAAGGTGTGGTTCGTGGGGGGTGATGATTATACTGATGTTCCCCTTGTCATCTGCTCCTAGCTGAGGTAAACAGTGTCCCCTTTGAGGCATGTGGATGCTGTTTTTTCTTTTTGGTATGTGGGCATGACCACATTTTTGTTAGGTCATGCCCGCTACAGTACCTTGGCCTGGCCCCATTTTATATAGCCCTGCCTATACTCTGTGATGGCTGCCCTGGTTGAAAACGCAGGACCATTCCAAGTGTCATAACATTAGTAGAACAACGGTAAGGTGTTTACTAAATATTTTCTAGTGTCTTCTTTTAATTAATTGAGACTGAAATAGTGATTTAGAGGAGAGTATATTCTAAAAACCTGCAGAATAGCCAAACTGTTTCCTATTGTATCTGACTTTCCAAGGGATTCAATTTACATTCTATTCCTGCAAATTACCTAATTACTTTCAAGTGTTTGTTACCACAACTATATAAAAGTAAAGTCCAAAGATTAGATTGGACCAACCTTCAGTATTGTATATCTGTTCCCCTTTTTAAAGCTGTTAGTGCCAGCTTTATATAATTCACATGTTTAGAACATTAAGGACTATAAAAATAAATACGTACAATTGGAAGCTGTTCATCACGCATTGAATAGAAAACGTATTAGTGTTCTTTGTGTCAAATACTGGTAAAGATATAGAAATCACATTAAGTATTTGTGCTCCAGGGGAAGAGGCAATGTTTAGCGACTGCTCACGTGCATAACCTTTTATGCATATGTGCAGCCGCTTTTTGCAAGCAGGCACGGCAAATTGCTTATTTTGCCGGCCTGGTTGCACCTAGTAGTGCAGGCGGGGGGCGGCAGCGAGACTTAGTGCCCATGGGAACGCCCAGCATTTCATGGGTGTCCCCATGAAAAAGCTGGGTGTTCCCATGCTAAGGTGGCCGTGACGCGGCTGCAAGGGGCAGGCAGCTGCCCGCCCTCAGCTAAGACACCAGAAACATAGAAACATAGATATTTGTGCCCCTCCCCTGATTTCTCTACAGCAGCCTACCACTGGTGTCTTTGCAGCAGCCTGACCCCCCCCCCCCCCACCACCTCCTTGGAAAAGCATGCAGATAGGGTAAAAACCTGTATTGTCTCGGGTGATCTGAACCAGGCCTACACTCTGAAGCCTACCCCTACCACAGCATGCTTCAGACTCATCACGTGTTTCAAACTTTTCGTTTCTGACCCAATTTCCCTTTATCTCCTGCCTTCCATCTTTGTTGTGACTCTGGTATTGAGGATTACAGGACTACCTCCCCTTGTGCCATCTGAAATCCTCTACAGCCTTAGGGGGCGCAGTTATCAAACCTTCTAAAAAGACACCAATCCAGGGGCATTTTAAGAGAGGAGGAGGCCAGTGTGCAGCCTCCTTCAGCCAGGCACCCTCTTCTCTGCTGAGAGCAGTGCAATGTAGTAGGGTTTGAGCACTAGAGTGCTCAGACCCTACTGCGCATGCGTAGATCTCCATAAAAATGGCATGGCGGCCATTTCTCCAGTGATTCCTGATTCTCTGCTGTCGCCATTGCTGGAAAGGTAGGTTTTAAAAAAAATGGTGCCACGAGGACCCCCCCTGGGACTCGGAAACCGTGTGCAATGAGCAGATTGCACCCATTATATATAAGCCCTGGCACCGATCATGGTCTATTTTCATTTTATAACTGTGCTTAAAAAGGACAGCTGGAATCTGTTCGGTTGCTATGGGCAACCTATTTTTTTTTCTCTTTAGAAGGTTTGATACATCTTCCTATCAGGATGAGAGATGGTCTTAACTACTCAGTGTTGCACTAACATTGGTATCATACTATACATGTGGTGACCTGGCAAAAACATTTTCTCCTCTTTGTGGAAGCATTGTACTGTATGATGCACTCATATTGTTTATGTTATATGATGCACAGAAGTGGCAGCAATGTCATTCTTATGCAAAGGGTGATATTTGACAAAAGAAGAGAATTCTTAATTATTCAAGGAAAATATATTGGGTAGGAATGGTGCTGCAAGTATACATATAAAGATTGTTGAATAGGGGGACACTTCTGAAACATACTAAATATGGCAAGCAGATGCTTATTGCAATCAATAAGATTCTAGCTTTTATCTAGTACATTCAAAAATGATGAATTATATTGGTTGCTATGAGAAATTTTTCCACTCGTTCTCTTTCAAAGTCCTCAAGATTTGGTCATAACCATATGACTGTGTAGTGCAGGCATATCCAAAGCACGGCCCGGGGGCCAATTGCGGCCCGTGCTGTCACCTCAAGCGGCCTGCAGCCTCCAGCCTGAAGCAGGCAGAGCATCAGATGCCGGACGCACAGCACAGGACACTTAAGGTGGGGACATGGCGAGCGCGGGTCCCCACATTTAGTGCAGCAGTGAGGAGGTGCCGGCCACCACAGTTAGATGTGTTTGGCGTCTTTGTGGTGAGTATGCATCCAACCCCTGCTGCTACAATCATATATCACCCTCCTCTGCAATCACTGTGGCAGCTGTGTGCGGGGAGTTGGGGCAGCAAGGGGGAAGCTTGCTCCCGTAACATGAGCGGAGGATGGCGGCAGTGGGAGCCCAAGCATCTCCTGTCCTTGCAGTGCCTGATTTGCCTCTCCAACCTCTGGCCCACACAAGGGGCCAGACAGAGAGACATACAGTCAATGGGCAGAGTGGGGGACATACAGTGCAGGAGGGACAGGCTGGGGGACATACAGTGAATGGGGGCAGATTGGGGGACATACAGTGAAGGAGGGGTAGGCTTGGGGACATACAGTGAATGGTGGCAGTGATGGACATTCAGAGAAGGGGGGCAGGCTGGGGGACAGAGTGGGTGCAGAGTGGGGGGCATGCAGTGAATGGGGGCAGGCTGGGGGAAATACAGAGAAGGGGGGGCAGGCTTGGGGACATACAGTGAATGGAGGCAGTGATGGACATTCAGAGAAGAGGGGCAGGCTGGGGGACAGAGTGGGTGCAGAGTGGGGGACATGCAGTGAATGGGGGCAGGCTGGGGGAAATACAGAGAAGAGGGGGGCAGGCTGGGGGACATAGAGTGAATGGGGGCAGATTGGGGGACATACAGTAAAGGATGGGCAGGCATGGGGACATACAGTGAATGGAGGCAGTGATGGACATTCAGAGAAGGGGGCAGGCTGGGAAACAGAGTGGGTGCAGAGTGCGGGACATGCAGTGAATGGGGGCAGGCTGGGGGAAATACAGAGAAGGGGGGGCAGGCTGGGGAATATACAGCGAAGGGGCAGGCTGGGGGACAAAGAGTGAATGGGGGCAAAGTGGGGGACCATTCTGATGTGATTAATGGTTCAAAGAATGTCAGGCTGAATGGTCGGCCCCCACACATTTTCACCTCACCAAATCTGGTGTATTGTGGTCCATGAGTTTGACCAAACTCAGCAGTAGAACTTTGAAAATGTCAGGTGGGCCCAAATCACGACTTCTTCCAAACGCTCATACATCACTCTCCTTGGCAGTTACCCTAACTTCCCTTTTCAAGGATCATCCTCAGGGTTGGGTATGATTTATCAGCTGACACAATCCATGTCGGCATTCATCATCTACAAAGTAATGAAATATTGACATATTAGAATGTTGACTCTAGTGGGCAAAGGATGACTTATATGCTTCTGGTAGCTCCAACGGCGTCTTTTGTGTTCTAGCAGTCATGTACGGCCTCTGATCCTTTAATGTTCAGGTGCGTAATTGCCTGCTATTTCCAATACATACGCCTGGACCTCCCTCTTGTGCCTAACCCTATCCTCCCACCACAGCCTAACCAAGCCCTGCAGCCTAACCTCAATGTCATCGTTTTGACAATGTTAGCATTATAACTGTTGACATTGTAATGTCAACACTATAAATGGTGACATTCTCAATGATGAACTTTTGACTACATTTTCTTCTACTGATGCCTACTATTATTATTATTATTATTATTATTATTATCGTTTATTAATATGGCACCAAGGGTTCCATATGCCTAACAATACATAACAAAACAAGCAAATTTAGGACAATTCATGTTCAAGTAAATAAAAACAGTTGCATCAGGGGACAGGACACTGAAGCAATAACTAGGGTGGAAGAGATATATATAATCTAAGAAAAGAGGAGGAGAGAGGGCCCTGCTCGTGAGCGCTTATAATACAAAGGGGAGGAGCAGACAGACAGAAGTGACACAGAAGAGATGCTATAGACAGAAGCATTTTCTGAGAAGACTAATATGAAAGTACTGTAGTTGGCCAAACAGATGGATATTCACAGGTCACAAACTAAAAATACATCAGTAATAAGAAATTGAAAACATAATTTTCAGTCTGAGAGCTAAACTGTTTAAACATAGACTTGAATAACATATACAGAGCTTTATATCCACGTAAAATAGTTTTCTTCATTTCGTCAAATGTTATAATTTGTGGCTAAAAGTAACATTTTGGCCTGAAGAAAGTCTGGGCAAAGAGAAGAATAGAATAATATCAAATCCACAAATCCTGCTTTTGTGCCTGGTCTGAAAGAGCCATACGAAGTTATTATGCTCCAAGTGATGTCTGTTGTGAGAAACACATTTAGAAAATACGGCTTGCAACAAAACACATTTTTTGGCTTCCAAGACTTGGACTTGCCGGGTGGCTATACTTGAAATGAATCATTACATTGTATCAAAAGACTGAAAATCAACAACTAGCATTTTTCTCTCACTTGATCATCAACAGAGAGCTTGGCTTTAGCTCAATCTCTTTTATTAGTGGGGAAAAAAGAAGAAAACAATAAAAAAAAGAAATCTTTTCAAAACTCGTGCGGCACAATACAAGTCAGAACTGTGGGGAGCAGAATGGTGCATCAATTTCCACTTACTGTATTAAGGAATGGCAAAATTGCTGGGAGATCTTTTTTGATGTACCACTTGTGAGTAATGATATAATTTCGCAAATCACCGACATAAATACATAAAGCTGCCTCTCAGTGGTTATGTATTATCTCATATTATTATGTATTGTAAGGGAAAGTAAGCGCAGCTATGCACAGAAAGAAAGTTAATCTTTACAGGAAAAGGCTTATTTTGCTGAATATGTGAACATGAATAAATGTCACAGTTTTAAAAACATTTATAGAACATTCAGAATGTTAGTTCCTTTCTTAGAACTCTTTGAGGTTTTGAGAAATAATACATAACCCCATGGTGACTCATATTAATGATACAAGGTTCAGTTATCCTGATGAATATCATCAGTGTCTCAAAAAAGAAATTCTCATATACGTAATGTGAGTGAGTGTGTGAGTGTGCGTGTGTGTATATATATATATACTGTGTATATATATATATATATATATATATATATATATAAAAAAGAGATATAGCGTGCGCCTTCAATTGATTCACCACCACCACCTTAAATATCAGATGGACATAGATATTTCTGGTAAAACAAGTAATACAATTTATTATAAAGTACAAATTGTTCCGTATGCAGTCACAGTCTTCTTAATCACAATAACCCGACGCGTTTCGTCCTACGGACTTCATCAGGGGTATTACATATGACTCATATTGGCATGTGTTCTTTGGTAAAAAGCTGGTTGTGCTGGTTTCTCAGTGGAATACTGGAACCGTCTAAAAACGTGTCTCTGCAATTTCCCTTTCGGTATGGGATGGGGCAAAAGAGTAGATGATTTGGAGAGGGTTTTTTTTCCTCTCTCTCAGTCCTCTCCAGAACACATTCAGTAATTCTCAAGCTGCCACTCCAAAAGACTGCAGACCATATATATATATATAGTCCGGGAATCCGCACACACATCCAGGTCCAAATAAACGATAGCGGGGTGCTCCCCAAGGAAGCAAAGTTCCATAAATATTCACAAAGTCCTGATTTGTAAACCAGAGAGGGCACTCACCAATTTGCAGATAAAATAGATGCTTTTATTAGGAACGTGAAGTCATGGTCGACGTTTCGACCCCCGAAGGGTCTTTGTCAAGACAGGATATGCTTTTCAATGTATCACCCAGGTAAGCCAAGCATACACTGAGTCTACCAAGGACACCACCACCGATGAGTGCATACAGGAGGGGACCCAACTTGCGACAACTATTGATGCGCCCTCTTGTACAGCCATCTCCCACCGCCGACACCTGGCTCCGAAGCAACAAGGTTGGATGTTTTAAATGCACATCATGTACCACATGTAGAGCGATGCTGACTGGATCATTCTTTGCCCACCCGCATTCGGGCAAAAAAATTAAAATATATATATATATATATATATATTTGTAAACTTTCAATTAGTCTTTTGTACACCTCTAATGGATGTCTTTAATAAAGTCCACAACAGAAGTCCATACGAAATAATTTATTAAAAGTCTATTTTCAATGGATACATTTTTTTTTCAATGAAGGTGTTCAATCACCCAACACGTTTAGTCTCTACTGAGACTTCATCAGGGGTTTGCTATGGTATCTTGGTGAGTTCAACCAAGTGTGTGTAAATAGAGGTCCTGATACCATCAGGGTCTAGATAGCCAGACCATATATGGTCAAAAAGAGGCTATTAATTAATAGCCCCTGTTTGAACTGGTTTTCTGTATAAAAGACACCTGTCCACACCCTCAAACAGTCAGACTGCAACCTCTCCACCATGGCAGAGAGCTATCTAAGGAAACCAGGGACAAAATTGTAGAGCTGCATAAGGCTGGGATGAGCTACTCGACAATATTCAAGCAGTTTGGTGAGAAGAGATCACCTGTTGGCGCAATTATTAATAAATGGAAGAAATAGAAGATCACTAGCAATCTTCCTCGACCTGGGGCTCCATGCAAGATCTCACCTCGTGGGGTAACAATGATCTTGAGAACGGTGAGGAATCAGCCTAGAACTACATGGTGGGACCTGGTCAATGACCTCAACAGAGCTGGGATCACAGTCACAAAGGTTACCATTAGTAACACACTACGTCATCATGGATTTAAATCCTGCAGCACCCTGAAAGGTCCCCCTGCTTAAGCCAGCACATGTTGAGACCCGTCTAAAGTTTGCCAGTGACTATCTGGATGATCCAGAGGAGGATTGGGAGAATTTCATGTGGATGAGAGCAAAATATAACTTTTTGGTATAAACTCCACTCGCCGTGTTTTTTAGGAAGACGAATGATGAGTGGCATCCCAAAAACACCATACCCACTGTGTGGAAATATCATGCTTTTAGGCTGCTTTTCTGCAGAGAGGACAGGACGACTGATCCGTATTAAGGGAAGGATGAATTTGGCCTTGTATCATGAGATTTTGGCCAAAATCCTCCTTCCCTCATTAAGAGCATTTATTATTATTATTTATCTGTTAACAGTTTCTTGTATAGCGCACACATATTCCGCAGCGCTTTTACAGAGAATATTTGAACATTCAGTCCCTGCCCCAGTGGAGCTTACAATCTATATTCCCTACCACATGTACACACACACTTATTCATTCTAGGGTTAATTTTTGTTAGGAGACAAATAGCCTACCAGTATATTTTTGGGATTGTGGGAGGAAAACGGGAGTACCTGGAGGAAACCCCCACAATCACGGGGAGAATATACAAACTCTGCACAGTTAGGGCCATGGTGGGAATCGAACCCATGACCTCAGGGCTGTGAAGCAGTAATGCTAACCATTACACCACCCGTACAGCATTGAAGATGGAACACGGCTGGGTCTTCCAGCATGACATTGACCCCAAACACACCACCCGGGCAACTAAAGAGTGGCTTCGTAAGAAGCATTTCAAGGTCCTGGAGTGGCCTAGCCAGTCTCCAGACCTCAACCCAATCAAAAATCTGTGGAGAGACAGCCCCAAAACAGGACAGATCTAGAGAAGATCTGCATGGAAGAGTGGGCCAAAATACCTTTCACAATCGGTGGCTGTCCAAATACTTTTTTGCCCCACTGTATGTATGTATGTATATATATATATATATATATATATATATATATATATATATATATCAATAACTATCTATCTGTCCCCTTGATATGCATTTTCTGTGTATTGGACCCTATCTGATCTAGTCTATTATTATTTTTATTATTGTTTTCTTTTACTCTTTTTTCATGTAATCTCTAACGTTGATTGAGATAATGTATATGTTACAAAAAAAAACATGACAAGCACTTCCTGTGTTCATGACATAGTGACAAAATATTTCTCCTATCTTTTCCTAATTGAGCCGCAGCACAAAAGCAGACATTATAATAATATTAATAATAGTTGTACGGATATTTGCAGATACTATAACCATTCAGTCCATTTTCCCTGACAATGGCACCTAAAATAATAAAAAAAAATTACAAAAAAAAAAAAAAAGATTTCAAAACAGAACCTCACGCACGCTATGAATGCCACTTCTTTCTATCTTACATTTTAAAAACATCATTGAAATCAGAAAGTTCATTTACAAAGGACTGGCAGTTGCAATCAAAGCGATAATGCAGTGCTGAGAAAAAAGGGTAATTGGTTTGGTAAAGATCGCTTTCCATTACACCATAAAGCACTACACAATAGGAAAGGTCGCCAATTAAGCAATCATGAATACCAAGTACTGAAGCTGATGAAAATAGGGCAGTGGTTTAAATAGATTTGCAAGCAATTTACCTTTTCACAATGTTGGCAATCTGATGCAATTTGCTTGCAATTTTGTGTGCTTTCAGTACACTTGAAGCTGACACTACAACGACCAAATGGCAAAGAGGCCTGCATAGAAAATGTAAAACTATCTGGGCTGCATCAGGCAACCAGAATAGTGGTTCATCAGGAAAATTACAACAATTAACATAAGTGCTGCAAAAATCAACACTTTAAATGTCACACTCACTAGTCTGACCAAGGACTTTAAAAGTACTATCTCCATTGCTGGTCTAACAGTAAATATAAAGCAATCACCAACAAGCTCTGAGGCTGATGGCTTTACAATTGATGTGACATTCTCCGAGTGAACAAATAGCTGCTTATTTTATGAAAGTATCTATATATTTTTTATTTTAACTCACATGGTGCCAACAGGAAGTGACCTTTACATATATATATATATATATATATATATATATATATATATATATATATATATATATATATATATACAGTATATATATATATGTGTGTGTGTGTGTGTGTGTGTGTGTGTGTGTGTGTGTGTGTGTGTGTGTGCTTAGCATCTTTTTTTAATCTTTTTTTTTTTATGTTGTTTAAGTTGTGACTGACTGTTTTGTTTGAGACATCTTCTCCAAGTTGATTACAGGGAAGATACAGAGGATGTCTGAGAGATACTCACAGATAGTCAGTAACTGCAGGTGGCAAATTTTACAAGTTCACCTCTCTGCTGGAGACTAACTTCAGCTTTCTTAAGGAAGACGGAATTGCATTAGTAGCCACTTATTATATGGTAGTAAATTTCTTACCAACTGCCAACTTATTATAGCAATAAAGGGGACATCATATCATTTAAAAGGCAACCTGTAGATCACTATACTCACAGGCAACAGTATCAAAGGGTAATATAATATTTTGCACTATATTATTATTTTTATCAGTAGGCAATTCCAGGTTATTGACCATTCTCGGCAAATCATTCTGTTTAATCATATATTATAGTCATGAGGAATTAACGTGTTGAGGTAAATGGTGCAAATGGTCTGAAGTCTTCCATTTTAAATCCAACGCTCGACAATTTTTTGGGGCTTTTTTGTAGAATGCAGGAGAGCACAAGTTATATACTATATGGATTTATACTCCTATTATCTCCTTTGATATATAAGTAAATACACTAATCAAAATTTGGAATTTAGGTTTTCTTTTTTAAATAAACATCTTTATTATTAGCCAAGAGAAGATCAATACTTACAGGTCTATTTTAAGAATTATTGGGTTAATAAATTAAATAAAAAATTTAGTTTTAGCGATTTCCTGCAAATGAGTCAAGTTTTTTGCACTCTGTGGAAAAATGTTTTTATTTAAATATTAACCTATGGGAATCATGGGAGCATCACCAACACCATAATTTTTTTTGTTTCAGATGGTATTTGTATACCCTAGAATAGATGCACCATAATTTTGGTATTACATTACTAATATTTTTATTATTTTTTTGGTCCTGAACAGAATCAAGAAAAGCTCTTTTTATCTGCAGGTGTTTATAATGAGTAGCATCAGTATAATTAGCAGCACTAAGGATAGGAGTAATTAAGTGTTGTGTGTGTTTGTCATCAGAAGATTTGCGTCTTGGCAGTAAAGAGTAGGAAAAGCAATGTGGCATGGTAGTACCAGGGAGGGGAAAACAATCAGACAATGGGGCATATGTAAAAGGGACTGGGTGTGCCAGATTATCTGTGAAGTTTGTTATTTTTAAGCGACAAGGCAAAACCTCACTTTTCAAAAAGCTGCCAGGGAGGGAAGCGAAACGCGTCAAGTTGCACTTTATTACCACAGATAAGGACATCTGCAATTTTGCAGTAACCATTCCTGACCAATATGAAGGCATCTTCACTAAGGACATCCTTGGGACTCTCTCTCTTTTAGCCACCCAACCAACAATAGTACACTGTGCATCTGGTGAGGATCAACTCTATTTTCAGCTCTATGGTTAATGCCATCCTATGCCTCCAGCGTGAATATTTTGGTCTCTAGATATATGTGCATATTTGATATTTGAGAATCAGATATCAAATATTGCTCATCTAATCCAGTTTTTAAGAGCAGAAATTTATATGAAATAATATTGTGGATTTAATGTATTATACATAATAAATAATGTGTATTTAATTAAAGCAGACAATCCATTTAAAATTTTATTTAAGCACTACTTCTGTGTGTCCTTATACAGGATTGCCGCTTTAAAACAACATCCGAGAATGCCCACACCCCACACCACTGCCAACCTCGAACCCCTTTACGTTATGTACAAAACAGAATGTAGAATAATGCTGCTAATGAGTGTAAAAATCAGATGAGTCCAATCCAGAATGTGGCTTGGGAATTCCAGAGAGTAGAAAAGTCAGAGCTTGAGTGGAGACCTGGGGCGAAATGTAATAGGGTGCGATTTTTTAGACTAAAAAAAAATCGCACCAAATCGCACCTTTAAAAATCGCGTTTACATCGTGCGGCTCCGCCTCCCGAATGCCGCTATTGGCCGCCTTGCGGCCTAGCGGCTCCTGATTGGCCGCAAGGCGGCCAATAGCGGCATTCGGGAGGCGGAGCCGCACGATGTAAACACCGTGCGGCTCTCTGTCCGGCTGGATTCGGGTGTCGGTTTGTTTTTTTTCCAAGACCCTTACCTGGACTACGTCGCGCTGGGACAGGTGAGTATGGTTTCCTTCCACAGCTTCCTCCATGGATTTCGTCGGACCCGGACACCGGACGCCATCGCCGACAGGGACGTCGACTTCAAGAAGGACGTCGACATGAAGAGGAACGCCGACACAGGACCGGAGGACATCAGGACCAGGGCTACCTACGTTAAGAAGATAGGTAAGTATTAGTATGTGTGTAATGTGTGTATTAAAGTTTTATTTAAAATGTGTGTCAGTGTGTTTTGTGCACTATTTTTTTAACTGTGGAACTACAAGTGCCAGCGGGCCCTTTAATGCCCAGCAGGCTGGGACTTGTGGTTCTCCAAGTCCCAGCTTGCTGGGGAGGCTTGCTGGCACTTGTAGTGCCACAGTAAAAAACAATAGTTTATCTATTTTTTTACACCAAATATCAGCTCGATGCCCACCGCCCAGGGGCATCGAGGACAGCCCCGGGCTTCAGCATGGGCTGGTAAGTTCTGGAGGGGGGGGACCCCTTCTTTGGGGGGGTCCCCACTCCCCCAGGACCCCTGCCCATGCTGACCGGTCAGAGGGCTAAATGCTTTGGCCGGGGGGACTTGTATAAAAAGTCTCCCCCCGGCTGTGGCATTACCCTGCTGGCTGGTTGGGCCCGGTGCTGGTTCTTGAAATACGGGGGACCCCTAGTCATTTTGTCCCCCGTATTTTGGGAACCAGGACCGGCCCTTGAGCCTGGTGCTGGTTTTATAAAATGCACGGAACCCCAACTTGTTTGTTCCTGTGATTTTATGAAACCAGGACCGGCTCTTTCAGCCCGGGGCTGGTTATGCTCTGGAGGGGGGACCCCACGCCGTTTTTTTTTTTTACTTTAACTTTTAGCCTTTTTTTGGACAGAACCATGCACAGATCACACAGATTTGTGCATGGTTCTGTAAAAATCGCCAGCAAGAAGCTGGTCTATTTTTTTTGCGTTTTTTGGTAAGGTCCCATATGCGACTTTAGAACTCGCATCCTATTACATATGCGAGTTCTATAGTTTCCTATGGGAAAACATCTGGATGCGATTTTCAGTGTGACTGAAAATCGCATCTTTAAAATGTGCGATTTCGCGGTAAAAAGTGCGCTTTTTACCGCGATTTTTAACCTATTAAATGTGCGATTTTCGGAAAATGTGCGATTTCGGCCGTTTTTGACCAAAAATCGCACATGTCTAAAAAATCGCACCCTATTACATTTCGCCCCAGGTTTTCAGACATAACCACCATTTGTGTCCCGAGGAGCATCGCTCCCCCCAGCTGCCCCAACATTTTTCAGTTGTCTGAGGGTAATTTGAATGCAAACAAGATGGGCCCATGTAACAAAGAAACATGCATTTGTGTTTTTCTTTGTCACACAAAATCCTTGTTGAATCCCTGCGTATCTCATCCCAGTTATTTTGTGTAAGGACGGAATGGGATCATTGTATAGATATACATTAGGTCTCCAAGTATTACATCGACCACTGAAGGCCGACATGACTGAAGGTTGACATGGGTTAGGTCAACAGGTCATTAGGTCGACACAAGCTTTAGGTCGATATGGGGAAGGTCGACAGTCAAAATGTCAACATGGGTTTTTCACACAGTCGACATGGACACTAAAAAGTGCACCGCATCCACTAGCATGGCTCCCGACACTTGCCATGATTCAGGCGCTGTGCCTCGCTATACTCGGCACACTATTAGATTCTCCTACCATACCCTAGTGGATGTTAGGGCATGAAATACCATCTGTCGGCACAAAAAAAAGTGAAAAACCCCATGTCGACATTTTGATTGTCGACCTTCCCCATGTCAACCTAATGCTTGTGTTAACCTAATGACCTGCTGACCTAACCCATGTTGACCTTCAGTCATATCAACATTCATGCATGTCGACCTTCGGTAATGTCGACCTTCAGTGGTCGACCTAATACTTGTCGACCTAATGCTTGGTGACCTAGTGACCGTATTCCGCAAGGAACGGGCAAAATCACAAGATTTATATATTCTGGCAGATGCTCAATTAGTTCAGTGATATCATAGGAGTAACATATACTGTATTGTTTCCCACAGCACACTGGGACTTGACGACGGCTTGGGGGCTTATTCACATATTTGCAAATATATTTAACTAAGATCTCTGAATTCTATTATCATGTAGTATTTTAATCTAGTTACTAATATAATTCAGTGTGCTGGGGGAAACAATGCATTTTTCTCCAACTCACAAGATTACCTACTGTAGCAGTTGGTTTTGTAAATGTACAGTATAACCCATAGAAGGAAGGAATTAGGCCATGTGTACTGTATATGCAACAAAAGGTTTCCAGAGGGGTAATACGGTGTCTGCAGTGAAGGATAAACTGAGAGGAATAGCATAGGCATAATTGAAGATACCAGTAAAAGCGGTCAGAGAGCAAACATAACTTGTCCTGCGCAGGGCAGGCGACAGGGGGGGGTCAAGGGGGACAAGTGTGACGGACCCCAGTGATCTGAAGGGCCCCAGAGCTTTCATGCCCCATCACGGCCACCATCTGTTCTAGCTGGCCTGTCGGTGACCCTCGCGGCCCGGACGTCTACTGTGTACCTGAAACTGACTTACTGTGTGCCACTGCTGTCTACTGTGTGAGCGCCCTGCCGTTCGGCGCTCAGAGCCATCTGCTATGTGTGTGCACACGGCCTGGGGCTGCAGCCGCACAGCCATACCCGCCGCTGCTGGCACTGTGGCCTCAGTCTCTGGCTCCTGTACTTTATAGCGCATGCGCAGGTCATCTGTTCCATGCCTGCTTCTTTTGTGAAAGTGATAGGCCAGCAGAAGGCAGCATCCAGGAGCCAGGCCAGCAGGACTGAGAACGAGAGAAGTCCACACTTGGTAGGCAGGATTTGGAGTAGCAAAAGGTTAAATGAGGCTCGTGCAGAAGAGGGTCGTGTGTATTTGGGATTAGGTGGGGGCCCCAGAAATATCATTGTACAGGGCCCCAAGATTTCTATTGCCAGCCCTGGTCCTGCGGAGTGGAAAATTCAGGGAATGTAGAGAGAGGAGAAAGCTACTGCAGGATTTTCATTAAGTACTTTAGTCTGTGGTTTAAAGGACTCTGGGTTGTGGCCCAGTGCGAAGGCTGAGTTATACCAAAAGGGGTTACCAAATGGTAGATTGTTGAGTAGATCGAATACCCTAGAGCTGTAATACCATATAAACAAAAATGTGAAAAATAAAAAAGTGATACTATACATCCCTTTGATGATGTATTAAACACAGTAGTTGTGATATTGTGTTGTCTGTCTCTCCAATATTGTTTTCCTACATATATAACATGAAGCATAAAAGAGGGGGGGGGGGGGAATACATTCAATGTGTAGAATTGTCTTGACAAATACAGAAGATGGATTATTATAGTGGAATAATGCTGTGCATAGTAGAAGAATGTACCCCACTCACAAAAAGTGAATGGTCACAGGTGTCTAAAGGTTTCTTTTATTTTCCTCCCATGAAGCTTCAACCAATAAAAGGGCAAAAACATATAAAGGTATCTTTATACTTCAAAGTGGATGACAAATCAACTATGACACAATATGTGTAAATATAAAGAATATAAAATTATCTTTATACTTCAAGGTAGGTAGAAAGTTTTAGATTTATGTTCCGTACCCCAACTCATACATTGCATGTTGTGGAAACACATATAATGGTATCTTTTTACACCTTCAAGCAATAAGAGAAGTGATTCGGGTAGGATGGGATACTGCACTAAAAGTATTAGAGACCATATTTTAACTTTGTGGCCTTCTATATCCAAAAACTATTTTCTCCAATGGCCATATGTGTATAAAACCTAGAAGAAAATCAGGTCCAAATGTATTTAAAAAATGTAGGTTTAGAGGTTTAGAAGTAGAGTACTTACCTAACAAAAGAGGAGCTTCCTGCAATTACAAGGCTGGATTGAAAAGTAATACTTCCATGACTATAAGTTTTTTTAATTTGTGAATGCATTTGAAAAATTTTATTTGTACATGTTAACTTTATCTTCTATGTAATGCACTATTCACTTTTCAACGTAGTCCCTATAATGCATGTGCGCCAACGCTCGACGAGGTCGGAGAAGAAAGCTGGTGGTTGTTGTCAACACCAGGACCGAACGGCAGCTTTCACCTAGTCGGCAGAGTTGAAGTGTTGACCCTTAAGGTGGTCTTTGTCTTTGGGAAGAGGGTTGCAGTGCCTGCAGTTCAAGGAGGTCTGCAACACCCATCATACAGTCCCAACCTTGTGCTCTGAAACTTTCACCTCTTACCAAAGATGAAAGAGCACCTTAAAGGTCAACACTTCAACGCTGCCATTGAGGACATTTTCTCGTGATTCCAGCAGCACTGCTGCCTTCATTGCAGGACTCCGGAGATAAGTATTAAAGAATGGGTGCATGTGGGGGCGCCGGGGGCTGCGGTGCTATAGTTACCCCCCCCCCCCAATCCACCACAGACTTACGTAACTTGCTGGTCCCGTCGGCTCCGTTCTTCCGATGAGGACCACAACAAAATGGCCGCCCCCATATAGCAAACTGTTCTCTGAAACTGTCTGCTGTACGGGGGCGGCCATTTTGTGGTGGTCCTCAGCAGATGAACGGACGGAGCCGCCGGGACCAGCGCGATAGGTAAGACTGCAGGGGAGGGGGTTAGCATGGGCGACGGGGCGGCGGGGGGGGGTGCTCGACGGGGCAGCGGCGGCAGGGGGGTGGGTATGGGCGCCCCCCCTTAACGGCGGGGGGGCGCCCAAAACGTAGCTACGCCACTGATTAGATGTGAATCTTAAACACAAATATATACTTTTGATGGCAGATAAAAAGGACTTGGCCCATCTAGACTTAAACCGCATACATAACTTTCTAAACATTGTGCACAATAACTATTGATTCAGAATGACAAATCATGTAAATCGTCCACTGTGTATGCTCTATCATGATGCTGTTGCATGTTCCTGTTAGTCGTTTGGCACATCTACTGATGCAGGAAGATTTGTAAGTATTGTTAACAACAGCATTCTCCTGAGCATGGCCCATGATGATATCTTTTGCAAGATCGCACATTGTATCGTTATCCAGGAGTTCAAGGAAAATTGATAACAACATTGCTTCACTAGCATGTACTCTAATGTGTACCCAGCTTTACAATGCACTTAGATTTTGCAATAGCAGAGCATGCAGTGACTTGTCTACAAGGCTACCAGGATACCTGTCATTCCCTGGTATCTAGGGAAGCATACTTGGTAAGTGTCAGTAGTACAGCCCAATTATACCAGAGTTCTATGAACTTGATGCATGCCATCTTGGCATGAGGTTGCTCCTCTGTGGCAGACTACCCCGTCCTCTTTGATATCCTTGACCTTGTCCATCTTTTCCCAGTAGCCTTCTTGGTTAAAAGAAACAAGTAATTGTCCACTGGTGCCCCCTGGAAACTGAACTTGAAGCTTGAATAAGTCTCTTGTGTTTGAACCAGGATATGGTAACCTTAGCAGTAGGCCTGAAGGCATGACCAGAACAAAGGAGATGAAATGTATAAAACAAGTATTTTATTTGGCACATAGGTAAGCCCTTATGGAAGGGGGCGCATAATTTTGTGAGGAGGCATGGCCAGGTGGGTATACTCCCTCTTCATATATCATGTATCCTAATATTACTAGATACCTTTACACTAGAATACAGTATGCAATATTTTTCCATACATTGTTTTTTTGCCACAGTACTTCCCTTATTCTATTTAATACTGTATACTTCTAAACTAATTCTGTATTACAGTTCTACTTTTCTTTCTAATCTAACACTCAAAAAGTGTGTATGGTCAGGGGTAAGTGTTAGGCTGCGGGAGTATGCGTATGGGTAGAGTTAGACTGCAGGTCTGTGTGTATGGTTAGAGTTAAGGTGGCCAATCATCAGAAAGACCTTTCTTACAATCATGATTGTGTCCAACTTTCCCTTCATCTTCAGCTTTACTTGGAGGATGGCTCAGAGACTTCGACAGCACTTGGCAAAAAATTCTGTCAGAGATAAAGTCAGTCCATGAAGTCTGAAGATTTTATATAGAAATACTTGAGCCAACTTCAAAGCTGACAGAAGACCAGTGAGAGGTAAAAAAAATGAGCCATCTTGGTGAACTGGTCAACTACCACCCAGATGGTATTGAATTTATTGGACTCTGGAAGGTCTGTGATAATGTACATAGATAAATGAGTCCAAGGTTAATAGGGTACAGAAACAGGTATTAATTGCACAGTAAGAGACTGATGGTTTACCTTGTGCTGGGCACATTTGGAGTAGGAAGCAATACATTCTGTGACATCTTGTTTCAGGGTAGGCCAGCAGTATGATCTGGCAATAAACTCATACGTTTTCTGAATGCCTGCATGGCCATCGAAAAGGGAGCAATGCCCCTACTGTAGAATTTCTTCCGAAAAGCTGGCTTTATCAAACTTTTCCCGGATGGTGACATTGGGGGAAATGTAATAAGAAGGTCGATTATGGCCGATCGTGTGTATGAATATGTAGATAAATGTAAGGTTATGCACCTTGGGAGACACAACCAGTGTGCAAGTTACAACCTTAGTGGAGAGGAACTGGGTAATTCCATACTTGAAAAGGATCTAGGAGTCCAAATAGACAGCAATCTAGGATGTAGTGCCCATTGTAATGTAGCTACAAAAAAGGCCAACAAAATTCTGGCATGTATTAAGAGGGGAATGGAAACTAGGGACTCAAGGGTAATTATGCCACTATATAAAGCATTGGTGAGACCTCACCTCGAGTACGGAGTACAGTTCTGGGCCCCACACTATAAAAAGGACATCATAGAATTAGAAAAAGTCCAAAGGCGAGCAACAAAGCTTATTAGGGGAATGGAGAATTTAAGCTACGGGGAGAGATTAAGCAATTTGGGACTATTTACATTAGAAAAGAGACGTTTAAGGGGGGACATGCTCAACATGTACAAGTATATCAAGGGCCAATATAAGGAACTGTCACACACCCTATTTTCTACTAGAAAGGAATCTAGGACGCGAGGGCATGAGTATAGATTAGAAGAAAAAAGATTTCATTCAGCTAGTAGAAAGAATTTCTTTACGGTCAGAACAGTCAAACTCTGGAACTCTCTTCCCAGAGAGGTGGTAACGGCTGGCTCATTAAATGCGTTCAAGGCAAAGTTGGACAAACATTTACTGGAGAAAAACATCCATGGGTACAAATAAGAAATATAATTTGTCTGTAAAATACCAGAACCAACCAAATCAGCAATGGATATCTATACCAGGTTGAACTAGATGGACGCAAGTCTTTTTTCAGCCTTACCTACTATGTAACTATGAATAGGTATGACTGGGATCGGCTGTGATTGGCCAAAAATATGAATGGAAAATACTGCTAATTTACAAATCTGCCATATTCACAGGATTCATATTTTCCAATGGTGAAGTCATTCGTATTTGGCTGCCAAATTTACTAGCAGCCAAATATGTATGACGCGCCATCATCCACTAAACAGCTAATGAGGCTGACCGCAAAGTCATTTGGTGTAAAGTTTGTGGTTGACCCCGATTGACTTTGCGGTCAGCCTCATTAGCTGGTTCCCAACATAGATGCCCATGTTAAATCTTTAACATTGCGTCCTATGGTGAGATCTGCCAATAAAAACCCATGTTAAAAATGTATAACATCATGTCAGAGCAGGGCCCTCTTCCCTCCTGTTGTCAAAGCCCACTTCTCTTCACATTTCACTCACAGCTCCCCTATACTCCAACACTCAGTAACCATCTTTGTCCGCATACTCATCTCCATCATTGGCATCTAGCCTCTAGTTGTATGTTGATTGAGTCATCACTACTTACATTTAAGCTGTAATGTGTATTGATCTGTGGCGCTTTTTATTTGTACTGTATTTTTGTTATTTATTCAATGTTATGCCAAGCTTTGTCTCCCTGTATTGTTCCTTTGTACGGCGCTGCGAAACACTTGTGGCGCCTTATAAATTAAATTATAATAATAATAATAATGTCTATGGAGCCACGCAGCCACCAATCAGGTGCAGTGCTCCCAGGGAGCCCACTCCTGATTGGCTGAGGAAATTTCTTACTACTGATGTCACGGGAATTCCCTCAGTCTTGGAGAGGGGTTACTTGGATTTGGGTGATTGGCATTTTTAAACCCATGGATTGCCTACATGGACTGAAGAGGACACAATCTACGCCAGATAGGATAGTGAGTATGATTTCTTTTCACAGCTACCTTACAGAATATACAGGGAGAAGAGGACAGGCCTATGGTGGATCCTATAGGTAAGTATGTGTTTGTGGGGTGTGTATTAAAGTTTTTACTTCATTAAAGTGTGTGTGCGTTTAATTAAGGTATTGGTTCTGTTGTGGAACTACAAAAACCAGTGAATCCATTAATGCCCTGCATGCTGAGACTTGTTTTCCCTGCATGCAGGGGAGGCTTGCTGGGACTTTTTATTCCACAACAGAACCCAGCACTTTATTATATTTTTTATACTTTACTGGCATCAGCCTGGCCCCGACAGTCGAGGGGTGCTAGGGACAGCCTCAGGCTTCAGCCTGGGCTGGGGTTTCTTGAGGGGGGAACCATTTTATTAGGGGAGTCACATGAGGGACAGTTTGCAGCTGATGTGAGGTTTGGAGATGCACTATATCAGAAACCTGGATCATATCAGCACCCATGCCGAAACCAGTGACTGTATCTACAGAGTTCGCAGGCCCTGGTAGAATGGTTTTGCTGGACTTTCTGAATACAATGAGTGATATATAATGTAGAGCTGCCCTTTGCGAAGCAGCCGCCGGGGACTCTCTCACCCCCCACCTGCTGCTTCGCAAAGGGCAGCTCTTCTCTCAAGAGCTGCCCTTTGCGATACTCATCACATATGTTAGAGCATATTAGTATCGATGCGGTAGCCGGTGGAGGGAGGTGGTACGGGGCGGCGGATGTTACAGCATCCCGCCCTCAGTCTGCTATCACCTTCTGCTTTTCCTTGCACATCAGTTTAACCCTAAAGTGCAATGTAATTGTGAATTTACTCAGGAACCTTTTGTTTAGCCGAAATTCCTTTATTTTCAAATACTTACTCCCTATGATTAACCCTGATCACTGACTTGTTCTGTGCATCCAGTGTAACTGAATACCACTGAAAGAAATTGTTAACACCACCTCTAAGGTAGTATTGATATCAAAGCCTTTTACACTGGGGAACAACACGGGCAATGCATTCACGATTACTTTAGCTCTAACGCTTGTGTCTCATTTAAATATCCTGTGCACATAACAAAATCCTGCTCTTGAAATGTTGGCACTAGGAAGTAGCACAATTGCCACTTGATCATTATGCATACAGCACGCCCTGTTCCTATCCAGAGCCAAACAATGGCCCTTTCATCAGAGTTGTAGCAATAATTATCTGTCTATCAAAGCACTCAGCCAATCAAAAGCTTTATACAACTAGTGGTAATTCAGCAAGTGTCAAATTAATTGCCAACTACTGTATTCTTTACAGGACATCAAAACTAGAGCTGCGGTTTCGTTGCTTTGAAACTAAAGTCAGTTTTTTCATTTGAGATTCCTGACAATGTTCTTGCTTGAGCTTTAATGTATGCCTATAATATGTAAATAGACTGTGTGAGCATACGCACAGTATTCATTTATATATTATTTTGTTTTGCACCAGGTGTTTACGCTTCACTATACCAACTTAATTATGCAAAAACACATGTGCCATCAGCTTGAATTGATTCTATGGCACATATACTCATTCAACTGCATTGCTCTCTCTTACTTGCTGCCTTTTGCTGTTCTCTGCCCTGTGACCATGCAATTATCAGCATTCCTTTGAGATCTAGTAAATTGGTTACCAAACTTTTTCGAATCATGGCACCCTAGAGCAGGGGTGGCCAAACCTGTCCATGTTTTCCAAATCACCTAGCTGGTGCACAGCTGTAGTCCTTACTAACTGTCACAATTTCAAACATGCTGCAGTCATTCCTTCTATAGATCCACAGGTTGCCTGAAACACATGAACTGTTGGTTGATCTTAAGGACAGGTATGGCCACCCCTGCTCTAGAGAATCAGATATTTCTTTTATGGCACCCCTAGTGTTACAAGTCCCTTGGCGGCTCTTACTCCAAGTTGCACTGCCGCTTTCTCTTCCTACAATGCGGTGACTGCTGATTCCTGGCAGTTTCCTAGCAACTAGGATGTTGTGCCTTTTGCGCACAGGGGCCAATGGATGCTACCTGCTGCTAAGCTACCGGGACGTCGACCCCCTTCCACGTTCCTTGCTACTCTATGGAAGTGCCGCTACGTGGAGCAATTCACCTGTCCATGGTTGTTTTATTAATTAATTGCCTTCTCTTTTCATTGGTGGTATTCCACATTCTTCTTAACACTGGTCCTGGTCTGAGATATTTATGTTACTATCCTGGTGGAAACTGTGTCCGTCTTTCGGTTACCCCTGTGCTACCTGTCCTGCCTGTGCTGCTCCAAAATACAGCTACTTTATCTTGAGATATCTTTCCTTCCAGTGCTGCCCCCAATGCTGCTATCCTGTGATACATGTCCTGCAGGCGCTGCTCTACCATCCGGCAATCCTGTGTCACCTGTCCTGCCAATGCTGCTCCATAATAATACAATTCTGTGATACCTGTACTGTCGTTCCATACCACCTCCTGAATTACGTATTACACTCCATATTACTCTGGCAATTTCCTACCACTTAGGATTAGCAAGTTTCGGTGAACGTGTATAGTTCTATGAGAGGGGGTTGTTATAAGCTAGAATACCTCTCCAGCATTCCTAAAGTGGTCTCAACAAAGTAGACAGGAATCTCATGACAGGTTTCTTATGAAAAATGTATGAATAAATATTTTAAATATTTTTTTTAGAGTGCGCTAAATCTAAACCTAAGAACGTTGTATCATACAACAATTTAGATTACACAAAAAAATTGGTTAATAACCAATGACAATATGAGTCACTCTTCAAGTATGCGAAGTTAGTATGTATCGACCCGGATTACCAATTCACACTGCACCTGCACCTGACCCGGGTCAGAGCCATGTTTAATTGTGGTTGTGACCAGGGTTGAACTCCCAGGTTTCTGGAAATGGGGTGGCCCTTTCAGATGGCACCTCAACCCGGGTTGGTGATGCAAGGACTCTGCAATAACTCGGGTCGAGAGTGCGGTCTGAAAGCAATAAAATTAAGCCTAGGTGCCAACACCAAAATCCTGCTCTGGAGCAAAAACTGAGTGCTGAAGAAATAACAGGGATACTCTTTCACCGCCCTGCTGAGTTTTGGAACCTAAATTAGATATCCCAACCTCTTAATTTAAACATAACTAGACCATATATCGCTATGACATTTTTTGGTAGACATTTAAAAAAAAAAAAAAAAATTACTGTACAAAATTGCCAGAAATATACATTTTCTGTATTTAAAATAAATTTCCTAATCACTTTTATGACTATATTCACCTATTCTCTAGACTAGAGTTTCTCAACTCCACCACTACAGGACAGGATTCAAGGATATCCATGCTTGAATCCAAATGGTTAATTACAGTAAGTCAACTGTGCTTAAGTATGGATATCCTTATAAGACTGTAATGAAGGAATTTGGGAAACTCTGCTTTAGGCAAAATGTAGCATTAATACAGGTATTTTAATATATTATCTAGAGCCGGCCTACAAGTCCCAGCATGCCAGGAATCGCGGAACTTGCACATGTATCTTACCTGCGTGTTGGTCTATACTTTGCTGCAGGTCCATTGCCGGTGCCGCTGGTGGTGTTGCAGGCTGGCATGATGTCCCAGTGTCACCTCGAAGCTGTGGTCTGGTGTGCGGTCTGGTGTCTCTTACAATGACACCCGAGGTCAGCTGACCCATGTGCTCAACTCGCCAATACCCAGTATGTGTCATTTGTGTACATTCAACTAAGCCTTAAACCTGCTGTCCAATCCCGGACCAATCTACAGTCACATGACAGTCCTCCAATCAGCTGCCACTGATAGGGCAATAGCTGAGGGCCTTGAACAATTGTCTTCCTCCTAAGAGAGATCCCAGAGGCTGATGTCTAGGCTCCAGGTTACCTGACTCCAGAGTTATCTCATCATGTTGCTGCTGTAGCTGATGCCTGGTTCACCTGTCACCTGCCTGATACTCTGCTATTACAATCTCCAGCTTCCCGAGTTATCATCAACTTCCAGGCTACAGCACAGGATAACTGAACCATTGGCTCCCATGCCAATACCTGAATCATCTGTTCCTAGACCGACCCCTGAACTGTTGGTTCCAAGACTGACCCCTGAACCATAGGTTCCCAGGCCGACCCCTGAGCCATTGGTTCCCAGACCGTTACCTGCATCATCGGTTTTTAGACCGTTACCTGCACCATCAGTTTTCAGACCATTTGGACATCAGTCCCAAACTGAAGCCAGAGACTACCGAATAATTGTGAAACCAACGAAACTTATCTACCAGTTCCAGATCCTCAGAGCAGTCTCCAGGTTACAGCAAGGTTTCAGTGAATCTGACAGAGGGCCGTGATCTGCCCATCGGTTGCAGCAAAACCCATATCCCCTTGCGAGGGTCCCTGGAGAAGACCACTGGAGGCTTTAAACTCTGTGCCTCCGAATAGAGTCTCCGGCCACACTCTCCCTAGCTGTGAGTTCCGTGTGCCAGTATTCAGTACATGCACCACCAAATACATTAAACCCCCTCAGTTTCAAGATCCCTGTATCCTTCACTGGCACACTGCTGCTACAGCCGGAAACAGCTGATACTTGAACCCTGTCACCCTGCCACAGTTCTCATATCAGGAATGCTGAAATTCTGGCATTACATGCAAAGATGTGTAGTTTCAGAACAGCTGGAGAGCTATAGGCCTGATCTAGCGCAGGCAATTCCCAACCTTGGTCCTTAAGGCACATTTAGAGAATTCTTTACTGGGATGCCCACCGTCACACCCCATAGGTGCCGATTCTGTGGGTGCTCAAGGGCCCGAGCACCCACGGAAATTGATGAGCACTGACGGGCCGGGGTCCCGCAGCTGGGCCGCCATATTAACTTGCTGATTTGCTGCTGCAGCACACACATTACCGGACCCGCTACCTGGGAAATACTATGCCGGGAAGAGTGTATTCTGTCCGCGGAGTACCTGCACTGTGGGGGCATTTATGTACCTGCACTGTGGGGGCATTTATGTACCTGCACTATGGGGGCATTTATGTATGTGGAACTCTGTTGCCGTAATTTGAATATTGGAGACAACTGTGCTCCGTAATATAAATTGGTATTATTTTGTGGCCACACCCCTTCCCCATGAAGCCACTCCTCTATATTTTTGGCTTGAGCACCCACCAGCAAAAACATAAATCGGAAACAATGTCAAACCCACCAACAACACTTATATTTGCATATGGCAGGTGTTGTGTCTGGAAAAAGGCATCTGTGAAAGTGGCTGTATGTCTGAGTTTGCAGCTTGCTCTCACTGACTACACTCCCAGAACATGCCCAAGTGGCATATATATGTGCATTCACTTCAGGAACAACCAGAGACCACCCAGGAGAAACACACAGACACCGCCCAGGAGGAACATTCAGTGCTTCATGCTGCTTTCCCACTGCAGACCAGTTTAAAGTACTGGTAATCTTAAATGGTATTTAAAACGGTATCAGCATTCCCACTGCAGCAGATTACCGTTTTAAATACCATTTAAGTACCATTCCCATTGCAGTGAACAGTGTAAAATGTAGAGTGCCTAACCCCCCCCCCAGTGTAAAGAGTGCCTAATCCCCCCCCAAGTGTAAAGAGTGCCTAACCCCCCGTACCTGCAATGTGCCCCCACCTCCCATCCCCTTGTCGTTACCTGCACGGGGATGCAGGGCAGTGGGGAGGCAGTGGGGGTCCATGCGGGGTACAGGCAGTCCCAGTGTCAGTAGTACTCACTTTGCTCATATGTAATGAGTGCACGTGCATACTAATGAGCCACTCATTACACATGCACAAAGTGAGAACTACTAGGTCTCATCAGGCACTGGGACTGCCAGGAGGCTAAATAACGTTTAAGAGGCATTCCCACTGCCTCTTAAACGTTATTTTAACGTGTAGGACTCTGCTTTAAAAACGGGTTGAAATACCATTTAGCTTTAAACGGTATTTCAACTCTGGCACTTTCCCACTGCAGCCTTAATATGGTAAATTGCGCTGAAAATCGGCAATTTACCGTTTTTTAGCTGCAGTGGGAACGGGGCATTACATATCAAGTTCTGTTATCAGGACTTGTGAAAACAAGAGCACTCAGTGTTATGAATGTGTCGTAGGGTTTGCAGAATAATTTATACATGCACAGTAGCAAATACATGACCAAATGTATGCCAACATTGACTTTATGTTCAATAGGTTTTATTTGCCCCATGTTCTTTTGCTCCATCTTACTGCCCACCTTCCTTTCTTATCAGAAGGGGCAAAATGTGCAGTGGCTGGAACTATTTCAGTAAGACATGATGGCAGGCTATCTGAAGATGTGGAACAGATTTTTACAAAAGCTGTGATGATATCCAGAAAGAATGTGTGATATCCCACATGAAGTATCAGGCGGTGGTGTCTCAGCATTCCTTCATCACTAGCTGCAGTCAGAACCATGTACAGCTGGCATTGGGGATTGTGTCCATATGGATTGATCCTTGTGCAGGGTATAGTACCTGGCAATTTGAATTGTTCTACAGTGCATGAACAACAGTGTCTGGTGCTAAGTCAAGTGGCAGTTAATCATGGGAAGAGATTGAGGTACTGCAGTGCCAGAGTGGACCTGTGTTGCTGAGGGATCCTGTGAGTAGAACCAATGAGGACAGGCATTTGGGAGAGATAAGAGATGGTGATGGGAGTCCTTTCTGTGGGAATGCTCAGATAACAGGAAACAGTTATTAACATACAGTTTAGCATTAGGTTGTGTTATAGGAAAACTGTACCATGTTTTGGATTGAAACTTTCTAGTAAGTCCAAAACCACACCTATTTCACTAGAAAGTGTGCAGGACACAGTTGGTGACTCTTCCTAAAGACGTTGGTACTCCCCAAAAATGTGTAAGTCCTCCAGAAATTCTGAAATCATAGGCAATTCTTATGTTCTGTAAGATGGGTGCTGACTTTTTTAAACACCGAATACCCTATTTTTGAACCTCAGGACTGCTAGAGAAAATCACCTCACATGGATTTCTGAAAAAGAACATAAACATGTATCAATATAAGCAATCAGTGATCAATTATTTTAGTTGCTCATACAAAAGGAATGGGCAAAATTTGGGCATCTTGGAGATGGGCCAGAATGGCACTTTCCAGGTGTGCCTCCCAGCTCAGTCACCCACATATTTAATAACCAGTGAGTTTGAGGCAAAGACATTGTGATGCTGCTGAGCAATTCCTGACTGCTAGATAAGCTACGGTCATGGAGGCTGCACATAAGTAATAATTACCTACTTTGTTTAAGCTGATCAGAGAAATAGAGGAAGGTCCAGGTGGGAAGTGCCATGCGGAGGATATAGAGCTGTGAATTGCATCATTATGATGGGAGAGAGAACTCCAAAAATACTTCCAAGAGTCAGTAGACAGGGAAGACTAAGGACCTGATTCAGACACACTTGCTAAGCAGCATTCTTATGCTGCCTAAAGAGTGAGTAAACGCCGCCTGCCCCCCCCCCCCCTTCCCGCCCGGGTGCCCAGACAAACATCCAGCCCTCCATCAATGCTAGTGCATTCCCACAGTAACATGTGTTGGGAGGTGTTTCTTAGAACATATCCCCTCGCATGCAGCCGAAGGGAAGATAAATCATTCGATGGTTGACGACCACTGAATGATTTCTCTCCCTTTCGGAAATAAAAGTCAGTGAAAAATGAATTTGACTACAGTCGCACTTCACCAAAAAGAGGGCGGGCGCTGATGTCATATGACATTGGCTGCCTGCTTCGAGCAGGGAAAGCCATGCCTGCATTCCCAGGGAACCCCCAGCATTTTCATGGGGATGCCCATAAAGTGAAAAGAAGGGTCACAAGGATGACTACAAGAGAACATACACAAGGTTTTATGAGGGCACGCTTGAAAAATATGTATGGTAAAGAAAAAGTAGGGTTAAAATATAACTTTTAATGTTTAGTTAAGCTAAAACATATAAGTGCATCAATTCACACATAAGACAAACATACCAAACTTTATGTACAGTAAGAATTCTGCAGTCACAATATTGTGGTATCCCAAATAAAGGGGGATATACCCGAAAGAGGCAAAATGATAACAAGAGGTGTATGAAAAGAAGTATAAATATACTTCTTTTTCTGCTACCTGGGCTTATACATTAATCAAGATTTATTAGCCAGAGTACAATGGATATATGCGAAATATACAGGTAGTTCAAGATTAATGATGTCTGACATACACAGCTTAGGTCCATATAGCCTATAATGTAAAGTCCAAAGAATAAAATTACAAAGAGTGCTACTCCCAGTTAGGAATTTAGCTACAATAAATAAAGAATATGTGAGAGAAGAAGTGAATAGATTCCTTGTTTAGACAGCGTGTGCCTCTGCTTTTTTGATAAATTACAACACCAGATATTCCCTGTTGGTCTTCCTCATGGGTACTGATCTGGCCAATCACTGCTTAGCTGCTGAGTTCGAGAAGGGATCCGGCGTCCCAGTTATGTATGGTAGTAATTGACCTCAAGAGCACCTGTGTCAAAAGACGGAAGCCGATGCTGTGGGTGTGTCAGAGACGTCCTGCTGACACGTGTTCCAACAATGCTTTCTCTGACCGCGAAAGCATTGGTGAAACATGTGTCAGCAGAAACACGTGTCAGCAGGACATTTCTGACACACCCCCAGCATCTGCTTCCGTCTCCAGTCCCGGCGATCAGTGGCTGCCCCAGCTAATCTATCAGTGGGTGCCTCTATTGAGCTAAGTACCCCTGGCCCTGCATGCCAGCAGCAGTCATTAGCATCATCACGGCACTGCAATCCCCCGCTTATCAGCGGCCGATCCCGCGCCCTTATTCACCGAACACCGTTAACTATATACTCACTGTCAGCGGCATTTCGGTGAACAGCATCCAGTGGCTGTCCCCGCAACACCACCAGTGGGTGCCGTCATTTGTTACTAGCAATCCCGCCCTGTCCTGTACTCTAGCCACCAGTTACGGACCCCACATACCAGGCAAATATCACCAACCCAGTATATACTCATTTAGTGGCATCGTAGAGTTTAGCTGCAGTGACCTGGTGAATATTATTGTGATAATGTGCATGCCAATACATTTGTCTATTAAATTGAGGTATATTTATACTTCTTTTCATACACCGCTTGTTATCATTTCGCCTCTTTTGGGTATATACCCCTTTAGTTGGGATACCACAATATGGTGACTGCCGAATTCTTACTGTACATAAAGTTTGGTATGTTTGCCTTATGTGTGAATTGACACGCTTATTTATTTTAGCTTAACTAAACATTAAAAGTTATATTTTAACCTTACTTTTTCTTTACTATACATATTTTTCAAGCGTGCCTCAAAAAAACTTGTGTATGTTCTCTTGTAGTCATCCTCGTGACCCTTCTTTTCAGTTCTAGCGCTGACCATCTTATTGTCAGCACCACCAGCCAGGCACCACTAGAAATCCTAGCAGAGGCGGTACTGATGTTGGTCATATCTATCTTTCGACTTCAGACATAACCTATTACCATTTTTGCCTGTGCCAACCCTTCCTATTATTGTCCTATTAAAGCCTTGGGCATTACCCTCCATCTGTCAACCCTAGTAAATGATTTAGGTACAATTACTACATTATTTGCTCCCTGTTTTCTGATCTTTTCTCCCTCTTGTGTTCCCCTTTCCAGTCTGGTTTTGTCATTAAAAAATGAAACAAAATTGATGATTATTTATATATGTCGGTGTATTTTCTCATGTCCTTGTATTAATAGCTATCTCTGCTTTCTCTGTGAAATCAGCTATCTCTGCTTGTCTACGGTTGTCTAATGTATATACTGGACAAACACATTGGATAGTACTTGTTTTACTACTGGTTTGTTCCAATAGTGAAATTGAAGTGTTACTATATTTCACTATTCTGATTCATGTGAAAAAATGTCCATCTTTAAAATAAAGAATTTATTAAAATGTATAAAAATATTATATTCTTACAAATACTTTAACAGGAAAATTCTGGGATAATTTTCATGGGGCGTGCGGGGGTTGCGGTGTGGTGGCGTTGGTTTTTGAACTTGGTCTACATCATTTGCCATAGGGTGTAACAGCTGTAAGGGAACCCAGACTCTTTAAAAACCCATGCACAGACTCAGGGGGTTATTCTGATTCACTCGGAAAGGCACAATCACTCTCAGATGGACAAAACCATGGGGGTTATTCTAGTTCACTCTTTCTGACAAATTCCTTCTTAGATGGACAAAACCATGTGCACTGCAGGTGGGGCAGATGTAACTTGTGCAGAGAGAATTCAATTTGGGTGGGGTTTTACTTCAAAGTGAGATCTATATTGCAGTGTAAAAATAAAGCAGTCAGTATTTTCCCTGCACAGAAACAAAATAACTCACCCATATCTAATTATCTCTGCACAAGTTACATCTGCCCCCCTGCAGTGCACATGGTTTTTGCCATCTTAGAAGGAATCTGTCAGAAAGAGTGAACTAGAATAACCCCCCATGTGCACTGCAGGTGAGGCTGATGTAACATGTGCATAAAGAGTTAGATTTGGGTGGGGTTTGTTCTTCAAACTTATATCTATAATGCAGTGTAAAAATAAAGCAGCCAGTATTACATCAGTCCCACCTGCAGTGCATATGGTTTTGTCCATTAGAGAGTGATTGTGCCTTTCCGAGTGAATCAGAATAACCCCCTCAGTTCTGCATGCTTTTAACAAGTACATTCACTCATTTAATTAACAAGCACATTCACTCTCTGTCAGTGCTAGGTAATGGTGTCATTTGACAAGGCTACAGCTTGATGTCTGCCATTATACTCTGCAAAGCCATGCCTCTACTAACAGGAGACAAAATGTTTAGCCACAGATAGATTTCCTTTCAATCATTAAGAAGAGCCAGATCACAAACACGGAAGTCTGTAAACGTGAGAGCACAGATTAAAGGATTATCAAACGGATCTGTTATCAAGACTGTTAACTTGGACTAGTCTTAATCTGTTGGTAATAAAAAAAAAAAAAAAAACGCACAGATGGGACCAAAAAAATAAAAAAAAATTAACTGACCATAACTTGCCCCATTGTATTTCTCACAATCTCTAATTACAGCAACACACAAGAATAAGAGATTTACGGGCAGGTGATGGGATAGGAGAGAAACCTGTTTGACTTAAACAGCACAGGATCCCTCACCATCAAGGCTGATGTACATCAGCCTGACAGCTAATTAGGGTAGACATGAATTTTTCCAATGTAACAGATGTTTGCTAATCAGGCCAGATTTGGAGCCCTTGCGCCAGAAACATTTCATGCACAATTTAACTATCTAAAAGGAATAAACTACTTAATGCATTGTACTGGAGACACAGCTGTTTCACAATCAGAAAATTTGCTGTCAAAGATGTTCCCTTTAAAACTGACATGTTTTTATATAACTCTGATGGGGTGTTTATAATGTATTAATAGTTGTCAGCAAGTGCTTCTGTCATCATGAAGAAATTAAATATTTCTGAAGGTATATTAAAAGAACCACACTCATTTCTATTCTGAAATCTGTTTAGATGATTTAACTGTATGGCATAAAGGGGATTTCAAAGGCGTAAGACTTTTTTTTATTTTTTTATTATTCTTAAGATAAATTCTTGATGACTGTGAAATACTAAACAATAGCTAACAATGGGAAGCTTTTAGGCAAACACAAATAGAAATGTATTTATGAATTTATTACTATGCTGTGGGGAATAACAAAACATTAAAAACAGTTTTGTGTTGTACGGAATGTTTTGTAGTAATTGTAGTTCTGACTTTATATACTATTTAGTTTTCCATTCAGTACAACACATTAAGACTAATGATCCACTTTTAAAAATAATATTTTCAAAAAGTTGAAGACTTTAAAGGATAAAGACTTCCAACATAAGGGTGGGTGCATATTAGGGCGACATATGATCATCCTAGATGATCGGGTCAAATTCTCTCCAACCCGGACCAGCAGAGACTAGCCGTACACACTAGCTGGTTTAATGAAAGGCATCTTGTTCTGTCCTTAATTACACTGCACCAGGTGACATGCATTATTTTCTGGTTAGCCTTGCGGCACAGCCAATCAGAATATGTTGCATGCGACCATAGGAGCATGCACTCATGGACACACATTAAGGGATATCGACGACTATGACAAATGATGTGATATTGGCCTACTGTATATCCAAACTTAACAATTGTTTTAATGATGCATGAACATGGCTAGGAAAAAGTTTAAGATAGTCCCCATGGTGGCACAGTGGTTAGCATTGCTGCCTCACAACGTTGGGTCATGGGCAGTGGTGGCTGCAGCTCTGACCACGCATTCCATGCTAGTTACCACATACGTACATGCAATGTTGTATATGCTGCCACTGCATCTGGAACACAGCATTCAGCTCCACTCCTTCTTCCTCTATAAGCCTGCTCCTAGTCTCCCATTGGCTAGTTTCACAGGAGTTTGGGGTGAGTTTTTAGAGGAAAGACAAGCTGAGTGCTGCGTCTGGAGTGCAACTGTGGCTCAGTGAAACACAGTGCTGCTGACCCCTGGGTAAGGCAGCCAACATACAACTTTACATGTATGCTTATTTGTGTTAACCCCCCACCAGTCCTGGAGCCCTAGGCTGCAGCCTAATCAGCCTAGTGGTTAATCAGGCACTGATCACCTCTCTGGGCTTCTAGAGAAAATACTTTAAAAGTAAGAAACTACGAATTCAACAAGTTGTTGACATGTTCTTGATGTTGACAATAACCAAGTTGAGACTGATGTCATTTTAACATTGTTCAAATGACAGCACTCTGCATTTAGTCTAAATCTATCTTTAGTAATAAAGCTAACACTAAACCTAACCATAACACTAATGCTAACCATAACACTAATGCTAACCATAACACTAAGGCTAGTCCTAACTCTAACCCTAACCTGAATTCTAACCATAACACTAATGCTAACCATAACACTAATGCTAACCATAACACTAACCCTAATGCTGTGTACATGAAAAGGAGACACTGCTACGGGGCGGAGGGGGAGCGCAGCAGCAGCAGACGCTGCTGCTGTCACTTTGATGGGAGGAGGGAGGGAGCAGCGGCACGGGGCTGGAGAGATCAACGCTGATCACAGCGATCGCCGGGGAAAGCCGCTGGTCGCAGGAGCATGCTCCTGCGACCAGCGACCATTAGGCAGTGCACACGGGAGCGCGCAGCTGGCTCAGCGACCATATTCCCAGCAATTTTACATGAAATTGCACCCGTATGTACTCACCTTAACACTAACCTAAATGCTAACAGGGCCGGCGCCACCACTAGGCAAATCTAGGCATTTGCCTAGGGCCCCAGCCACTGGAGGGCGGCACTTCGCCCCTCGCCTCTCGCATGGAGGCTGCAGTGGTGTCCGTGCCGGGTATCTGCGGCGCTGTGTGATCTGGCGGCGGGGTCCCTGCAGTGATGCGCGCTATCCGGCAGCCAGGCGGCGTCGCGGGAAGCACTGCTGGGTTTGAGATTCAGCCAATCAGCGTGCGGCGAGTTTTCAAACCCATCACCGCTTCCCGCGCCGCCGCCTGGCTGCCGGATAGCACGCATCACTGCAGGGACCCCGCCGCCAGATCACACTGCGCCGCAGGTACCCCCCCCCCCCCGTAGGCACCGGGGCGCCTCACCCCCCATCGCCTGGGGCTCTCCGGTGCCTTGCACCGGCCCTGAATGCTAACCATAACACTAATGATAGCCCTAACTCTAACACTGGGGCAGATGTATTAAGCTTTAACAAGAGATAAATCCAAGGGTGATAAAGGAGAGATAAACGTCCAGCCAATCACCTGCTAACTGCCATGTTACAGGCTGTTTTTGAAAAAAGTCAGGAAGGAGCTGATTGGCTGGACGTTTATCTCTCCTTTTCACCCTTGCGTTTATCTCTTGTTAAGGCTTAATACATCTGCCCCACTAACACTAACCATAACACTAATGCTAGCCCTAACTCTAACCATAACACAAATCCTAATGCTCCTAATGCTAACCATAACACAAATGCTAACCCTAACACTAATGCTAGCCCTAACGCTAAACCTAACACTAACCCTAATGCTACCCATAGCACTAATGCAAGCCCTAGCTCTAACACTATACCTAACATTAACCGTAACATACTTCCTAGTGACAATATGCAAATAGCCAAAACTCAGAAGTGACTTACAGTATTTTGAACAGAGTTTACTGATAAAGTGCATTGTAATATAATGCTCAGATATGACTGTTACCCTGTAATATGCTATTTGCCACATTTATTGCATTGGTTACGGTTCAGCTTGCATTAGCTTTGCATTTTATGGATTAAGTTTGATATTTGTCAAATAATATACATAGCTGAAATATTCTAACCTATCAAATGTTGCATAACACGTGCTCCTTATTGGAAGGGTGGAGTATGTCACCACAATACACTCATGATGATATCCATGAGCAGCCTACTCTGAACAAGCTTAGTTCATTTATTATGTAATGATGCGGGTCAGTGACTGCATCTATGTGTCAGTGGCTCTTAGTTATCGCCATATCTACTCCCACTACTGTATGACAACCTCACACTCATGTCTTTATATCAAGGAGGGATGGAAATAAAAATGATAAGAGACCACGTTTATAAAATGTTTTTTTTTTTTTTTTTCTGGGCTTTTGGAATCAGGGCTAAAAGGAGGTTGTATATTCTTGTGACATCACAGTTAGGTACATCCTGCCATTACTGTAGGATTCCCATTCGTTAGTTTTCTATCATAATTTTGTATCAAATGCACCATTGTTTTATGTACCATGGGTGACATTTTAGGCATTTTATCTAAACTCCTATAAAAACTGCATTATTATTTTAATGTGCAGATTTTATTGTGCTTTTATGGAAAAGGGAAGGTGCCAATTTCTATGGTAAGACCAATGATGGCATATAAGGACATATGAGGACATATGGCATATAAGCAGGCACAGATGATAAAAGGTTGCCTCAGGTTGGTGGTCAAGGACAAAAATCAAGTTAATAGGCAAAATGAATGCTAGTGGCTGCAATCATAAAACATGTGGACAGAGACTAAGCACAATAAAAAATAATGATAAAAAAGTTTTAGGCCAGCGTGGAAAAAATGCAACGTGAAATATCCATATTTGGTGTGAAAACTCTTTGGGCGAGATGTACTAAGCTGCAAAAATGTATAAAATGGAGAGTGATAAACCACCAGCCAACTAGCTCCTATTGGTCCACTGTTGCAACCACATTGTCTGAAAACAAACCTCAGCTTATTATGAGTATCCCCTGCAGAGTGTCAAGTACCTTTAACCAATGGGGTGCAGGTAAAAAAAAAGATGGACCCCTAGTCCCTGTGGAGCCACTAGGGGGTGCAGGCATGGTGTCACCAGACCTGTATATTGCTGCCGCACAGCACATCCGCCCGTACACCCCCCCCCCCCTGCAGCCCACCGCGACCATTCTACGGCCACGTGAGCGGCTGAGTGCATCCCAACTGAACACCAGCTGCGCTGACTCCGCTCATTACCCTAATGCTCTCCACGTTATGGCCATCGGCCGCGGCTCCCCTGTGACAGCGCTGCGGCACCCCAGGGAGCCATGGCGCACAGTTTGGGAACCACTGGTATAAAGTGTTATACCTCTCTCACCAAATAACCTGGGTCGACGTGCGGTGTGAAAGGGCGTTTCCAAATTATCCGGCTCAAGCAACCTGGCATTCTGACCCAGGTTAAAAGAAAGGTTAATCCCAGGTCGGACGGGTAACCAGGGTCGAGCGACTCGGGTCCCATTCACACTGTATTGCCGGGTCCCTCTGGGAGACTATCATCGTAAATGTTGGTCGCTCCCTGGACAAACCCATTGTCTAAATCCTGGGTGCGACCCGGTATTTGCAATGTGAAAGGGGTAGAATATTCCTGCTGGCCCTGGAGAGTGCTGCTGGGTATGCAGGCCACATGCCGTTATCTGTCCCCCTTCCATGGGTTACAGTATAAATGGTAGACAATGTCTAGGTCGACAGTCATTAAGTCGACCACTAATAGTTGACAGTGACTAGGTCAACACCTTGAAATACCCAGTGACAGCATACCCTCCCAGGGTAGTGGAGGAATGGAGGAAAAAAGACAATTTGTGATACGTTTTGCTGCTATGGCTTATAACAGCCTGAACATAGCACAAGGTGCACTGACTCATACAGTATGTGACACAGCCTCATTAAATACAGGTTTTACCTCATGATATCCATTTTTATATCAGCATTTTTCAAAATAGAAGGTAGAAGTTCATGTGACCCGGATATCACAGTTTTCTAGTGTTCTGTTTCATATCTGTAAGAGCCAAGCACTGTGGAGAGCACGTCAGTCTGTATGGGTTCACCTTTATTTCTGAGAACTGTTACTACAGATCTTTTTACACAAACTGCAGGTGTCCTTTGCAAAGCATAATGTGCCGGGACAGTCAGAGGTTTATCAGGTTGCAATGAAACTAAGGACAGGCCTAACAACAATAATACATGCACAGAGGCCCTTATTCTGGTTCACTCACAAAGGCAAATTCCTTCTCAAATGGAGAAAACCATGTGCACTGCAGGTGGGGCAGATGTTACATGTGCAGAGAGAATTAGATGGTACTTATATGTTAGTTGGGCGCCCATTATAGTTACTAAGCTCATACCCCCACTATCCATGTTGGCAAGGAGTTGATTTTATATAGTGTGGCGAGCGTATTGATCCACCGTGCCCGAAGTGTGGCGAGCGGACGCGGAAAACTAAGCAAAAAGATTAGTGGGCGCCCAACTAACATATAAGTACCAATTAGATTTGGGTGACTTATTTTGCTTCTGTGCAGGGAAAATACTGACTGCTTTATTTTTACACTGCAATATAGAGCTCACTTTATAGTAAAACCCCACCCAAATTTAATTTTCTCTGCACAAATTACATCTGCCCCACCTGCATTGCACATGGTTTTGTCCAAGTGAGAAGGAATTTGCCTCTGAGTAGAAAATTTTATTTACTTAAACAAATATATACCATATGTTTTTGCAATATGTTGTAGCCATGCGAGGGGACACTAAGATGGTGACTATGTTGACATTCGGGATAAAAAAAATGAAGAACTAATGCTTTCATAGGGCGGGATGTACTAACATCCGCAGCCAAGCTCCGCCCCCTTTTGCCGCCCATCGCCTACATAATTATCGCATATGCTCTAACATTAGCGATAAGAGCTGTCCTTTGCGGCGAGAGTCAGCGGGTCCTTTCTATGGGGCATCCCCAGATATTTCTGGCGATGCCCCGTCGCGGTAACCCGGCGGGGGATGTTTAGAGCATCCCAAAATGCGGTAAAAACCCGATAACGGGGATTTTACCGCATTTTTAGTTTAGAGAATCTCCCCCATAGACCTTCCAACCATGTTGACCTTAGCCAAGTTGACCTATTTCACGTGTCCATCTAAGCAATGTCGACCTTCAGTGGTCAACCCCATGCATGTTGACCTAATATTGGTCAACCTGACAACCCTACCCCATATTAGTTACTAATATGATGAGTCTATGGGGGTATTTTACCATTGTTAGGTCAGTGGTTTGTTCTGCATTGCTGCAAAACATTGCCTAACATTGTTGGAGAGGGACTGACGGCAATATGACACTCTAAGGATCCCTCTCCAAAGAAAAGTCGTAGTTAACATCCACGTAGACTATGACTGGCACAGTGCCCGATGTGTGGTGAATAAAGCAAGCATTCAAGGGTACACATTTCCACTAATTTGGCATTGATGGGATGAAATATTCGAAATGACACAGTACCCCCGAAAAAAACTGTGTATTAAACATACCTCACAACTTTCTGGTGTTGCAAGGAGGGACAATGGCATGCGCCATGATGAAATGAGGGGACGTGGCGTAACTATAGGCCCGCAGCCCCCGCGGTGGTGGGGAGGCCCTGCAGGACTATTATTAGTTACTCACTGCCAAGTTCTGCTGCCAGCGCCTGTGCCGGGTCCCAGCTCTCCCGGCTACTGCTGCACCCGCAGTGCTGCTAATACAAAAAGAGACACTCGGAAAATGGCTGCCCCCATACTGCAGACAGTTTTTCGTCTGCTGTATGGGGGCAGCCATTTTCCAAGTGTCACTTCTCAGTACTAGCAGCAGCAGCCGGGAGAACTGGGACCAGGCGCACACGGTCGGATGCGGCAGGAGGTAAACCCCCCCCCCTGCCGCCGCACAACACCCCCCGCACCCCGGCTCCCCTCCGCTCTCCCCTACACACTGACTGGCAGCACAGGTAACGGCCGCACGGGGGTGGCGGGGGGGGGGGGCGGAGGGGATTTGATTACCCTAGGGGGGGCGCCCCCCTGCATTTTCGGCGAGGAGGCGCAGAATTATTAGTTACGCCACTGGACGTGGCTTACCGCAAAAGGGGGCGTGGCCTATAATTGCATCGTCACACGAGGCCACGCCCCGTTTAGATGCTGTGGAGGCATGGCAGAGAGGCACTAGCCATGCCCCCAGCGTCTCTAACTGAGGGAATGTGCACAGCGTCTATTTAGCGCTGGTCGGCAATTTACAGGGGAGACTCCCAACTGACACCCCCCACCGCGGGACACTGCCGGCTGCGGGAGTGACGCGGGAACGTCCCAGAAAACCGGAACAGTTGGGAGGTATGTATTACCTATTTTTGTGTTGACGTGTCAACCTTTTGGTCCTGCGCCCTTGCCTGCTGTGAAGTGAGTGACAGTCTGCAGCTGTTTGAGGGTGGGAAAAGGCGTTGATGTTTCACAAAATGGAGGAATGTCACCTCTGTTTTGTGATAGTGCCAAGCCAAGAGTTTCACACTCTGCCATTACATTCCAGGTTTTAAGGATATCTATACTTGAGCCTAGTAAGTTAAATCAAATTGACTTACAGTCTAATTAAATCTCCTTAGCATAAGCATGGCTAGCCTTAAAACCTGGACTGTACTAATAACTATCTGGTTAAAGCGAAGACTTATAGGGTGAGATTTACTATGTGGCAGGTTTGCTGAGATATAGCAACTGAAGGGACATGCAGGCTGCATCTTAATGGCAGTGTATACAGTACCTAAACATAGCATTTACTAAAACTTAATTTGATCTTCTAAAACAGGGGTGGGGAACCTCCAGCCCTCCAGCTGATGTTGAACTACACATCCCAGCATGCCCCGCTACAGTTTTGTTTGGCCATGCTAAAACTGTTGCATGGCATGCTGGGATGTGTAGCTCAACAGCTGGAGGGCTGAGGGTTCCCCATTCCTGTTCTAAAAGAACCTGCTATACATCCCCTTTGGTTTCTAAACCCCTATCCTGCCACAAATCCACTGAAAACCTGCTGTTTTTTTTAAAGGCTTATACAATTTGAAAAATCACCTTTTTTATTTAAGTTGTCAATTTCAGAGGAAATGGTTTGTCACATTGATAATTACTGGAAATGTCACAGAGATACAAATCTTAAAAAATTAGCTGGGGTGTCTGACATTTTTTATTAGTTGAAAAGGTGAGTTTAGGAGAGTCAAGTTTGACCATATTCTAGCCGGATACAAATGGTTTATTCAAGCTCACACTTATACTTGTTCATTTTTTTAATTGTAAAAATTGAGTGGTGAACAACATTTTGAAGGCAATGTTAATAGTTTGAATATCAAACTAATTTTTATTATTCAAATTTTGTTGCTTAGTTTAAAAAAAAATAAAAAACACAGATACTAGAAAGCAAATGGCAATCCTTAAACTCAACTGATGAATGAAAATGTTTCACCTTGACTGTGACAATATTTGCAAATGGCAATTCAGCAAATATTAGTTGCAAATTTGTAATTGTACCAGAAAGCAATGGTATTTTGAACCAGTTAATGTTTTGAGAATTACTAGCAAAATACAATAGGTGTGGCTGTGGAGACTACTATGAGATCACAATAAGAAAAAGTTCTTTACAATGACAATGAAATACCAATGCATGTCCAACCCTGTCCTCTCACACTCTAACAATTTATGACTTCTTGGGGTTTGTGAGCATCAAATTTTAAATCTAAGACACTTGTTCCCCAACTAAATCTTCTAGAAGTCACCCACTGCCTGAGTTACACTGCTACCAATCATCACCACCAGGGCCAGCATCAGAAATCCTGGACCTCTGTATACTGATATTTCTGGGGGCCCTCATCCCCAGCTTACATATAATGTCCCCTGCAATGCTCACTCACCGCACTGGCAGGGCCAAGTTCCACCGCTGCTGCTGGTAACTGCGAAGGTTGGAGAGCTTCTCCCGCCCCTCTGGCAGATTTTTCACATATGGCGACGGCTGGTGAGCCAATCAATGCTCGCAGCCCAACAGCCAATCCCTACGGCTGCCAATACGCAAGCTCTGATTGGCTGGCGACCGGCACCACATTTGATATGACCACCAGGTGCCAATGGGGTGGGAGAAGCCTGTGCTCCTCTACATAGAAGCACCACAGAGGGCAATATTGGCAGGGCCATTTGTGCATTTGACCATGCCAGTGAAGCCACTGTGGCAGAGCAGATGGCAAGGCAGCTTGCTTGCAGTGAGCAGGCGGCCTGGAGCACAGAGCAAACAGCCGAGCGGCCAGAGGTAGAGACAAATGGCGAAGCGCCGGTGGCACAGAACAGATGGCCAAGGGGTCGGGGCACAGAACAGAAGACTGAGTGGCTGGGGGAAACACAATACTGAATACAACATGACTGCTGTCGCAGCCATGCTTTTGGGCCTCTCAGATTGTGCGGGTCCATCACAGCTGTCTCCTTTGACCCCCCTGGTCACCGCTAACAGCGTTACAAGCCACAGGTATGGATAACCATATATTTATATTTTATAACGCCAACTCTAACTTTTAAAGACACCACTATGGCCCGTATTCAGTGTGGCTGGCGAGGGGGTTAAATGGCGTGGAACGCAGAAAACCATGCTGTTTAACCTCCACGCCGGCCACTCCGGGGGAATCCTCACTGCCATAGGAAGGTGAGGATTCCCCCAAACAACGAGGCTCGCAGCTAATGCAGGGACCCTGCTGCATTCAGCCACGAGTCTCACTGTTTTAGCGGATGCATACTCCGATTCCCCCTTGCTTCAAAAATGGAGTGAGGGGTCAGTTGAATTCTGACCCTGCTCACTGTGACAGCGAGCAGGCAGTGCTGCTCGCTGTCACAGCTCGCCAGCAGCACTGAATACACCCCATTATCTTTCAGATTTTGGAATATTAACAAAAAAATATATATTATCCATTTGTACCAAATTTTAGACTTAAAATCACAATAGTTAATGAAATTAACAAAGTTCTTAAACTGTAGACATATAAGTCAAGAGGAATTGAAAACAGCTTACTCTTGTGACCTAAAACTTTAAATCAGATTCCCAGGATCAATGATCTTAAGGCTTTAATTTGCTGATCATTACTGCTAGGTAGCACTCCCGGTAAAAAAGACCCAGTGATTCTGTCATTGCTATCTACCTCCTCAGTGACATCCAGAGTCTAGCACAGTGAAATCTCTATTTCCATGTGGGTAGTGGAACATTTGACCCTCCAGATGCAGTGGATGTGACCTGTACATCTGTGTAGGTCATAGCTACGGCATTTTTAGGGATATAAAATAAATCTATTATTTTCCCAGAGGGTATATACGGATGCTAAATATGTCACTTCAAAAGTACGTAACTAAAATATAATTTATTTATTATTTATTAACAGTTTCTTTTATAGCACACACATATTCTGCAGCGTTTTACAGAGAATATTTGAACATTCACATCAGTCCCTGCTCCAGTGGAGCTTACAATCTATGTTCTCTACCACATATACACGCACACACAGACATTCTAAGGTTAATTTGTTGGAAGCCAATTAGCCTACCAGTATATTTTTGGCTGTGGGAGGAAACTGGAGTACCCAGAGGAAACCGACGCAAGTACGGCGAGAATATACAAACTCTGCACAGTTAGGGCACGCACCAAAGGGCAGTTTAAATTGAAAAACAATAAACAAACAAAGACTTGAGCATCATATTATCGACAACAGCATGAACAGATTTCATTTCATTGTCTACACATGTAAACATAAATATGCAAATTCAACAATGGATTTTTCCTTAATGACCACCAATGATACTACTGACAGTCCTGACAGAAGACACTGATTACAATATATTTGTATTGGAGGTTCTACGGCTATTACCTCACCTGCGCCTTTTATTTCCTATGAGGCATACAGTTGCAAAACTAAATCTTTCAACGTTGCTTCTTTTATCTGATGTAGTGGATGACAGGTAATCTAGCTGAAAGTTCCTACAATTGCACTAGGAGAAAAACAGTGCCTGATGAAATCTGAGCAGTTATCACACTAACCATCACCTGTCAAGCCTCCTGCTTCAATTTAAGGGTACATCAATTTTCTGAAGAGGAAATCAAGGGCAGAGAATAAAAGCGCTACAGATAAACACTGACAAAGGCCCTTTCTGCTTTATTTTTTATTTATGATGAGATGTACTATCATAGGTTGCTCTCTGAGGTTTTATCAACTGTCCTGATACATCCTAGATAGCTCCAAATCCTTTGGCCATTGATGAAGTGCTAAGACTCGCACTTACTGAAAAGGGCACAAGATTTCTAACTGAAAATTACTTTCACTAAATACCACCAAGATATTGAAGGCAGAGAGCAGGGAGATGGAACAAATGACAGCTGCATATAACAATGAACCTCCCTGTTCTCGGAGATGGCAGACAAGACTGATTAGGCTAAAAACATGAAATAATGTTTTCTCAAAGCCACAGAGCATATTGTGCAAAGTGTCAGGTTTAAAATGAAAGGGGAAAAAAAAAAAAGAATTTATGTGTTCTTTGTAATAAAATGCAGCTAGGCTGCATATTGTTTATCCATCACTGGTTTATATTTTTGTTCCTTTTTCAGGTACTTTTGGATGGAAATTGTTTATGTATTTTTAGGGTATAAGGACCCAATTTCATATATAAATTTATCACATTTCCGGGATGCATTTGTGAGTTTCCTTTTATCAGTATATAATACAAAAAAAGAAATGAAACAAAAAAATATACTTTGTCACATTCAACATTGTGCATGATAGGAGGAAAGCACTGGAGGCGATAAACCGGGAGGGATAGCCAAGCTCCCGGTCAGTATGTATATATTATATACAGTATGGAAGAATGGGTAAGCCTATCAGCACTGGAGGCGATAAACTGGGAGGGATAGCCAAGCTCCCGATCAGTATGTATATATTATATACAGTATGGAAGAATGGGTAAGCCTATCAGCACTGGAGGCGATAAACTGGGAGGGATAGCCAAGCTCCCGGTCAGTATGTATATATTATATACAGTATGGAAGAATGGGTAACCCTATCAGCACTGGAGGCGATAAACTGGGAGGGATGGCCAAGCTCCTGGTCAGTATGTATATATTATATACAGTATGGAAGAATGGGTAAGCCTATCAGCACTGGAGGCGATAATCTGGGAGGGATATCCCAGCTCCTGGTCAGTATGTATATATTATATACAGTATGGAAGAATGGGTAAGCCTATCAGCACTGGAGGTGATACACTGGGAGGGATATCCAAGCACCTGCTCAGTATGTATATATTATATACAGTATGGAAGAATGGGTAAGCCTATCAGCACTGGAGGTGATAAACTGGGAGGGATAGCCAAGCTCCCGGTCAGTATGTATATATTATATACAGTATGGAAGAATGGGTAAGCTTATCAGCACTGGAGGCAATAATCTGGGAGGGATATCCCAGCTCACGGTCAGTATGTATATATTATATACAGTATGGAAGAATGGGTAAGCCTATCAGCACTGGAGGTGATAAACTGGGAGGGATATCCAAGCTCACGCTCAGTATGTATATATTATGTACAGTATGGAAGAATGGGTAAGCCTATCAGCACTGGAGGCGATAATCTGGGAGGGATATTGAAGCTCCCGCTCAGTATGTAGATATAAATCATGGCTCCTGACTGATAAGACACCAATTCAGTTAGAAGCCAAGTTTACTTTTAGCCATATCCTAGCTGTATTTTCTAATTTACTCTCTTGACTGTCAGTACTGATGGACCTTTTCTTTTCATCATTACATTTTTATTAAATATTTAATAGAAGAAAATATAGGGTGTAGAAAAAACCAAGGATAAGAAAATAGGGATAAAGGTGGGCAAATAGCATTGGTAGAAGATTCAATACATATTAGACACTTTGGGCAATATACCTGATTTCTATTGAAAACGTGGTTCCTCTTTAAAACACACAGGTTTCACTAGGGTTCCAAATAACTGACAATGTCTAGTCAGACACTCAATAGGTCGACACCAAAAGTTAGACATTGACAAAAGTCAGACATACGCTGCCCATACACGGTCCGTTGTGGACCGGCTCCGTTCTGTACTATGCGATACGCGCTCCCGCGCACCACATAGTACGGTACAAAAAGTATGTGCTGCACATCGAATCGGATCGCATTGCATGAACACTGCATGCACAAGGCATGCGATCCGATGCGATGTGTGCGCCCGATCTGACTGAGACACGCGTGCATCTCACAGGCACACGCGTCTCAGTTTCCCGTCGGTGGGGGGATGGGAACCCTGTCTGTCTCCCCTTCAGGGAGATGGACAGGGTTAGAGGGGGGTGTGGCGAGGCAGCGGGGACCTGGTGCGACCGTCGGTGAGGCGGCGGGGACCCGGGGGGAGCCCCGTTGTAAGGCGACGTGCGTGCATCTCGTGCACGCGCGTCCCCTTACCGCGGCTGGCGGGGGATGGCGGATAACGAATCTTCCGCCATCCCCTGCAAGATCAAGAACTGCTCTATCTGTTTTTAAGTCCCAAACGGATCCGATAAACGGACCGTGTATGGGCAGCTTAACACATGTCTAACATTGTCAATGTCTAACTAATGCATGTCTAACTTTTGTCAATGTCTAACTAATGGATGTCTAACTTTGTCAATGTCTAACTAATGCACGTCTAACTTTTGTCAATGTCTAAGTAATGCACATCTAACTTTTGTCAATGTCTAACTAATGCACGTCTAACTTTTGTCAATGTCTAACTAATACATGTCTAACTTTTGTCAATGTCTAACAAACGCATGTCTAACTTTTGTCAATGTCTAATTAATGCACATCTAACTTTTGGTGTCAACCTATCGACTGTCTGACTAGATATTGTGTGTGAGCTATACCACGCCCTTTCACTAAACCATTGTGTTTTCAGTAGAAGAGAGGTCTTTTTTGGATTGCCTGAAAAAAAAAATACAAGAGAAACATCAGGAAACACGAATAACATTCCATGTTTTTTGTTCCCAATGTTTATTTTTCTTTAATTGAATTCTCCCAGCTGTCTTACTTAGTAAATATGCATACATAATTATACACATGCTGGGGAGGGTGCACCAAATTACTGCCTTGCCTCAGGTGACAAAATTCCTAGTTTCTGCCAAGAGGAAGCTAACACAAATTGCTGTTGGAGTTTTTCAAAACAATGAAAAGGAGTTAGGAGAAAACATATTCTTTAGAAAGTCAGCTGGACAGATTTAAGTTCAGCATAAGTTTGGCCACTGAGAGGTTACTGGTCAGTAAAACTAGATGTGGACATGAGGCCAGGCCAGTGGCATAACTAGAGATTTTGCACCCCCCTGCCAAAAAAAATTCTGCCCTCCCTCCAATATATACTCCAGGGGCAATATATATATATTCCTACCTGGAATCTATAACTTTCAGGTAGCAATATGCACTACCCTGTGGGACCTCTAGCATCTATCCATCTGTTCAGTACAACCTCTAGCACCTGACTTCTCCAAGGCGGTGACCATTTTTGAAAGGAACATTCTCAGCAGAATCATATGGATGGCCAGACCATTGGAATTTGCAGAGACCATGCACCCCCACATCACCAGCTCCCCCAAGCTGCCGATTGGGCTGCAGTGCCATTGTTACGTCACTGGGCCAGGCAGGTATCAGATTTGTAAGGAAGCAGACAGAGTTTAAGTTATTCTTAAAGGATGACCAGATTTGTTGTAGGGTCCAAAATAAGTCCCCCAATAAGGGCTCTTAGTCACGTACTTCTAATACACTTTTGCAAAGTAAATATATATGAAAAATGTAACATATCTGACAAACACAAAATAACGCTAGACCACTTTTTTGACTGATTGTACTGACTCTACCAGATCGAAGTGTCAAAACATTCAAATCGCCAGCCAAGGTTTGCCATATTCCAGGAGATTTTCACATGTGCCTGGTAAGAGAGGGTGTCACCATTTGGAGACTGCACAAGTGCCCTCTGCTCTTTTGAACCAACTCTCCTTTTCTCAGGCTGACTTTGTGTGTGTCCTCTAGTCCTGGTGCAAGTTTGGGTGCATTATGACAATGTTGCTTGATAGATTTGCACGTTACACTCATAGAAATCAATTTGGTGCCTTGACAACATGTACAAACACATTTTGCATGTACACTAAAGTTGCATTTTTACATTTAACTCAAGCTCTTTATGTATGTTCATTATCCAGAGATGTATGCATTTCTCAATAAATGTCATTCTGCAATTGGATTTGTACTAGTAGTAGACAGTTGTGTGCAATACACAACCCGGAAATGCTCTGCAAAATTAAGAACATGTAATATATTCAGAAAATAGCACACAAATTGTGTAACTAAGTTCACACCACACATTAAGTATAATTACACACACCATTACCTGTCTTGTTTCTTACTAGTCTTTGCCTTAGGCTAGCTGCACTTCCAGTATTACTAGAAAGCATATACACTTTTTTTGGCTATCACTGTTATCGTCCTCAGGTTTTGATTTGTTAACTTAACATTTCTCTTCGTTCTCACATCTGCTGTGCTGGAAATTGCAACTCACTTCCATGGACAGAGTCTTATTAGTCTAACTGAGATAGCTTTTCAATCAAGGCTGTCAACCGATATCTTTGGACACCCAAGAGAAATGGTCTCAGTCTAGGTTTTAACAAATCCAAATAAGAACCAATTTATCAACCTAGCATGTTGCAGACTCTTATAAGAATGTACGAAGCCTAATGGGCCCTACACATGTAACGACCCTGCTGAGCACTGCTAGATCGCTTAGAATGCACAGCAAGATCGCTCAGCACACAGCGATATGCCAGCGCTGTGTGCTGAGTGATCTGTCAGGGCCAGTGTTCTCCGGTGAGAACACTGGACCTGCCTGGTGATTAGAGATTGATATCCAGCATGCTGGATATTAATCATCGGGGCGATAGTGACACGTTGGGCTGCACATCGCTATCGCTCCTACACACGGGCCCTTATTCTGGTTGACACGCAAAGCTGCGAAATTCACAGCTTTGTGTGTCATCTATGCACCGCCCGCACGAACGCCCACCCCTGCTTGCACGCCGATTATCCATAAACATCCATTCGCAGCCTTACATGCGGGGACAAAATCATTCAACGTTCGGCGACCATTTTGCAAGCACTCACATATCTAAGTTGTATCTTATATCTGCGGGCACCCTGTATGGGAAGAGGGAAGGCAGTTGACATCCACTGCCTGCCCCTCATATCACCTGCACATTTACATAGGAACGCCCAGCATTTTAATGGGGACGTCCATGAATTGCTCTGCTTTGCCATGGATACAGCCCCTGGCTGCCGCCCCACAGCCCCCGCCCACACTGCTAGGTGCGAACGGGACGGAGAATAAGCAATTTGCCGCGCCCATCCGCACAAAGTGGCTGCACATGAGCATAAAGCTTTATGCACAAGTGCAGTTGCTGACCCTGTGCAAATGCTCAGGGGACCGAATGGATAAGAATAAGCCCCATGGAGCATTTTATAAACAATGTAGTTAAATTAAGTAAGATCTCTCAGAAATGGTCTGATATCGCTACTTGTATAGGCCCCATTAGAGATTTATATAATTACCAAAGATTTTAACAACACATGGCATTTTCTGCCCCAGGCCCATTTAACCCTTAGGGCAGGGGTTCCCAAACTTTTTTGAATCACGGCGCCCTAGGCCAAATGCTTCTTATAAATTATTAAATGAAGTGCATTGTGTGTATATGTCACAGTTGTCTGGTGAGGGACAGGATTTGCTTCTGTTTGTCCACATATATTATGATTGGCAGCCACAAGCACTGGTTTTGCCTGGTACATTGACCATAAGTAATAGGAATTGATCTTGGTTCACCAACCCAAGGCACCCCTGCAAGTGTCCTGAGGCACCCCAGGGTGCCTAGGCACACAGTTTGGGAACCACTGCCTTAACTGGTCATTCTTATTGACTTTAGGGGTCATATTGATTGAGTTTGGCCCCATCCTGAAGTGTGTGTCACTGCTCATGTGCATTGTCTATTATGCACATGTGCAGTTTCCCTTTGCGAATGACTTTGGCGACTTGCATAGTCGCCGAGTCCTTCTCAAACATCGGGTGAGTCGGGGTCAGATGGCGGCAGGAGAGGGGATTGCCCATGGGAATGTTCAGTGCTCCCATGGCTAAGCGGGTGGGACGATGTCTGCCAGGGGCAGACGGCTGATGTCAAAGTACGTCATCCGCCCACCCCATTGTTGCCCCGGCGCTCGCAAATAAAAGTCAGTTCCCAATGACTTTTAGTATCCCAATTGCACACTGAGTGAGAAATATCTACATAATAATCAGATAATACAGAGATCCATCAAACTATTTCTCCTGTAGCATATACATGCATAGTTACGCATTCCCTGACATGTTAACGAAAGGAATCGGTGGCGGGGCATATTTGGCGGGCTGGTGGGCGGCTTCTCCGGTGCTCAGTAAGCTGCGAGCTTTGCAGTTTACCAAGTCAATCCAGCCCTAGGCAAACAAAGCAATTGCCTAGGGATCTAATGGTGAGAGAAGAGAGCATGCAAGGCACTGAATGAGGAGGTACCTCACCCTTGATATGTCTTTTTGTCGAATTCAACCTTGGCTCAAAGGATTCCCTGGCTCAAGCATCTTATATAATTTCTTGTTTTGAAAGAAGAGTCATTTTACGAATGAAGTCTATTGCCTTGCTTTGATATCCCAGGTATCCTCAGATAAATAAATGTTGCTATTTATACTCCATTATTCTGAAGACCAATATTAGGTTACATGTCAATGCCCATTTGATCTCTAATTACATTTCTCATGGATAATAAGTGCCCTTTTGGAGCATTATATGAAAAGTCAAAAGAACAACAGGAAGCCATGCTGATTCTGAATCGTAATACAAGTGTTGGTCCTAATATTCCCAATAAGATTGCAATACTGGCGGTTAAGCAAGTAAAGAACTGAAATGAAAGTCACAACCCCAATGTAATAGGCTTAAGGCATAACATTCTTAACTTAACTTTTTACAGCAATTTCACAATTAACACCTCTTTGAAGCAAGTTTTGTTTCCAGGAAAATGTCTTTCTCTGTTTGTTGACTGTGATTAGCATCTTTCAATACATGTTGAATTAAGTACAAATTATCTTCATTACAATGCAAATAATAATTTTCCTTTTTTATACAACAATAATTGGCATCATTCATCAGTGAGAATCAATGTGCTAATCAAGTAAGAAATCATAATGTCGCTTCATTGCATGAGGTTTCGAACTAATATCAGCTTTTTATAAATTGTATGTACTGTATACAGGGTAGGAGCAGAGTAATCAGCATGCTGAAGGCAGCATTTCACTGTCACAAAACTGTAACAAATGCTTTTTATTCAATGAACCGTTACAGCTCATACACACCAGGCATTTTGAAAACATGTTAAGAATAAAGAACGCTACATTTTGGGGTTTATTCTAGTTCATTCTTTCTGACAAAATCCTTCTTAGATGGACAAAACCATGTGCACTGCAGGGGGGCAGATGTAACATGTGCAGATAGAATTAGATTTGGGTGAGTTATTTTGTTTCTGTGCAGGGAAAATACTGACTGCTTTATTTTACACTGCAATATAGATCTCACTTTGAAGAAAAACCCCTCCCAAATCTAATTCTCTCTGCACAAGTTACATCTGCCCCACCCGCAGTGCACATGGTTTTGTCCAGCTAAGAAGGATTTTGTCAGAAAGAATGAACTAGAATAACCCCCTTTGTCTCTGGGGAGGAGATGTGTCAAGCCTTGGATAAAGATAAAGTTGAGAGAGAGATGAAGTAAAAGCCAATCCCTCCTAACTGCCAAGCAACACCGGTAAAAAGACAGCTAGCAGCTGATTGGTTGAAACATCTCCCCCAGAGTGTTAAGGTCTCCATACACTTGTGCGATTTAGGACGACCTCACCCGATTCCAATGGATCGGGCCGAGAAATCGAGTGAAATCGTCCCAATTCGGATGTTTTGACATCCGATCTGAGTTCCAGTGCGCATTGGATCGGAGTCAGGGAGACCATAAGATGGGTCTGAATTAAACCCACCAGCTCTATGTGCTTTTTAGCACCTGCACTGTATCGGATCCAATCAGATCTGTAGGTTTGTGTGGCCATCCATTCATTTGAACATTAACTTCCAAGGCAGTTCCCCTGGGGGGCAGATTTTAAATTAGATAAATCGCATGCAATTTATTGCATGTAAAAAATGGCACATCAAGTGTCAAATCATACGTGAGCCTTCACATGCCTAGTGAGAAATCCGGCACTGCCGGGTGCTGCCAGGGAAGTTGATCGGGACAAGTCAGACAAGTGTATGGGGGCCTTTAAGCTTATTTTTAAAGTATCTGTGGAATGTAGTGTAATGTGTACCAAAGGCTCTTTCCAGTAGACCCATATGAAGTTGTACTGATTGTTAATGTAAATTTACTTGGAGGTACATATACTTAAGCTTCTAAAAATGCGAATAAGTGGTGTTGCCTATAGCAACCAATCAGATTCTGTCTGTCATTTTCTAAGTACAGAAATTGGTTGCTCTGGGCAATATAACCTCCTTTAATTTTTTGAAGCTTTAGTAAATGTACCCCTTAGAACATGGGAGGAACTTTACATGACTTTAACAGCAAGCATTGTGCACTTGATTTCCAAGTCTGTGTATAAGACTTTAGACATAATTATAGATGGCAGATACAACTATGTTATTTTGATATCATGAGCAAGATAGATATTAATAAATGTGTGTGAGTCACGTGCAGCCTTCTACAGGCGACCCAAAAATAGATCAAAATGTTCTTGTCTTGAAAACATGAAATTACAGCACCTACACTATTGTATCTCCACTTGTTGCCATCTTAAATCAATGAGAATAAGAACAATTACAAGCAATTTAAAAGGCTTTCACTTTTTGATAGAGCTGTAAAGCTACACAACAATCTACATTTTACTAACCTGTTGATTAACTTATTCACCATAACTATTTACAGAACCAAATAATCTATTTAATTTATCACTTTAAAAATGGCAGCTGTGCCCTAATTAAAAGTGTGGCTTTTCCCAAATTGTCCTACCCCCTTCAAATGCTTCCTATTGGTTTTTCATCATCTGATGTAAAAACCTGTATGAAGCTTTTTATTAATTTTCTTTGGAAAGGGGGCCATCCCCGCATAGCTAAGGCAAAACTGCAATTGCCAAGAAAACATGGAGGGTTCGATCTCCCAGATATAACATTTACCAAAGCTATCCATTTCCGCTATACAGGTCGAGTATCCCGTATCCGAATATCCGTTATCCGAATTATTCCGAAATACGGACATTCCAGAAAGTGAAAAAAAATTTTTTTTTTGCTAAAAACTCACTGGGGACATTTGTAACAGCATCACTGGGGACATGATATGTAACTGGCACTATATATGTACAAGAAAATGATTGCTTGGCATTCAAATTCAGTGCTGAGATAGTACACACATTTTGTTTCACGTTTTGAAACCTTGTTTTTTGAACAAATAAAATATATTTGTGTGTATTTTATGTGGTAATAAAATATATTTGTGTGTATATTATGTGTTTATACAGCATAAATGCAAGATACTTCAAAATACATCATTGAAATATTAAAATATTCCGAAATACGGAATAATCCGTTATCCAAAATTCTCCTGGTCCCGAGCATTTTGGATACGGGATACTCAACCTGTATAAGTACCTGGTTATTAAATAAAGAAACTTATTCACAGGCACCTACTGAATTAGCCATGTTCACACCTTATTCTTTTTCTGCGATTCTTCACTGCCCTAAGAACCTAATTCCTGACTATGTAATTCACAATATATTGTTTCATGACACATACATGAATTGGAGAGTCATTTGTAAAAGCTTAGGTAGACCATACACTACCTCTACTTATGTTCCATTTGTGGGTAATCCATTATTTATACCTGGACTAGAAAACCCTATCTTTAAACACTGGCATGATAAAGGTATAGCCAAAGTGAACGACATTTGTAACCCAGGAGGCATAATACTCCCGTTTCAATCCCTTCATGATAAGTGTGACATTCCACATACACAGTTCTTCATGTTTCTCCAAGTTAGACATTTTGCTTGCTATATTATTGACTCACTGACCATCACTCCTAATTCCGACCCTATACATAAATTGTTATCTTATATCTTAATACATCCTTATAAGACTAAATATCTTAGTCTCGACCTGGTTGACAATTCCGCTCCACGTATATGGAAACAAACTGTGTCTACCTGGACAGTTGATATCCCCTCTTTAAATACAGTAGATGATCTAGTGAAACATTTCAACTCAACTTTAAGGTTTCTCCGTAGTGCTTGGTTGCAAGATGTACATGTTAAAACTATTACCAGGGTATATATTTAGCAAGCTCGCAGACGCCACATGGTCCCAAAAGAAACGGGTACATGTCTTAAATGTAAACACCCTCATGCAACTTTTTTCCACAACTTTTGGCTTTGCCCAAAAAGTTAAAGATTCTGGGGGGGGGGGGGGGATTACGTTTTATATAAATAGTATTTTACATTTGTGTCTTATTGGTGATCCCTAGGACTTATTAGTGTGCTAATTTTGTTAATTGGAACCTTGGTGTTGATCGCAATGCCAAGATCCCATTGTTGACAATTATAGTAACCGTGGCAAAGAAATCTACACTATGTAATTGTACCACTCGTAACGTCTTTGGGGCATGTTAAATCACTTCTACTTACCACTCTGTATTAAGACAGACAAGCTGCACTGCCTGCTTTGGAATCTGGAGTGGTCACCTTTTCAGGAAAATAGGGGGCTTACATTGAATCACTTAACTCTTCTACACAATCAAAAATATTTAAAGTCTCTGAAACCACAACATGGTTTTTATATAGGCAATTAAACACCTCATAATGATACATGTTGTATAATTGGCTAACATTTCTCATTCCACATACATATCTGTACTTGCCAGTTTAATACTGAAAATATGGACCGCTGTGCAGTTATCCCCCCCACCCCTACCCTCCCAGTCTCTTCTTCGCTCCCCAGATTATTTTTCTATACTGTATTTGTTTCTTTGATAGAGATACTGTACAAACTGCTCATATTACTATGTCTTGATTTATACATACTGTGTGTTGTGAATATGCCGTTAAGTACAATGTGTGTTATTGCTGTACTCTATCTTGAATTTTATTTTTGGTAAAAATAATAAACAGATTTTCAAAAAAAAAATGTCAGTTGAAGGAAGGAATAATTAGCAGAATCTTAACTGTGGCTTCTGATTGGACCTCCTGTTTACTCCCAACCCTCACTTGTTATTATAATCAAACAGCTCAGTAGTGGAGGTTAAGGCATGATCTAATGCTTAATTATTATTGTTTTCAGAATTGACTCTTTTTCAACTGCAGATTACTCAAATTATTTTCTTTGCATCTGTGTGTCCTTCTTCAGTTAATTGAGTGCCCCTTGAAACATGCTTCCCTTAGTGTTTCATACTTGAGTTAACCAGGAGGCCCACATCACATGTAAATACTCCCAATTAGACACATAATGGAAATGTAACAATTTCAAAAACAAAGCAAAGTCGGTTTTGCTTTTGGAATTATTGCCACTTTAAATCAACACTTGCTGGAATCATGTAGAGGTCACAAGAAATTTCCTCCAAACAACGTAATCAAACCTATTGTTTGAATTTCACTGACACATGAATTTGTGAATCAATAAACATTTGCCCAAAATGTGCAGAATTATTCATGGCCCCAGAGAGTTAGGCCAATACCCAAAACATGGATCAACAAGAAGCCAATTAGGAAGTATCATAAAACTGACTGTATAAACAAGTCATTTGTTTGTCTTCTCTAATTGAAACCCATATTGTATTGGGAATCTCCGATATCTACTTAATTCAATTAACTATTAGCTACGGTACTTTACAGAGAATGACAAAAAAAGACACGTCTCTTAAACCAAAATGTTGGTTGCATAGATATAATTCATACAAAATAATTATGCATCAGCTAGCTCATGTTGGCAGCTTTAGACAATAATTAATCTTGACAATGTTCATCTTTCCCTTTACCTACTTGTGAAATAATTTTCTTTATTTTCTCACATACTTTCGTGGCAGATTTAAAAATAAATATTAAATGCTAGATTATAGTGTCTTTGTATAGTTGATAATGGAGTGCTTGCATGGTTTACTCTTAATAAAAGGGCTGCCATATTTATTTATATTAATAATAGTGCCCCACGTGATCTTTTAAATTAATAATAGTGTGATACTTACTGACATTGTCTGCCTTTGATTATTTTAATAATAGTTGCTATGTATAATTTTAACCAGTAGTGCTAATTTAATGGAATCAAGTTATCATTATTATGCCAACATATTATTTTGAATATTATTGTTCTGTACGTTCGTGATTATTATATTGAATTACCTATGATCGTTTTTTTTTCTTGATTTATCATAATCCATTACATAAAATATAAAACCCCATAGAAGAGACATTGGTCACCATTTAGTTTCAGTCGCAGTGTTGCTTAAAAAGCAACACTGCGACTGTTGTCTCTAGCATGCTGGGCTGCACCCACCACAATGCAAGGCCACCCAGCGTCCCTAGTTCCTTCCTGCAATGCGACAGCAATTTAATTGCAATCGCATCACAGAAATGAAATGTGTATGCATTTCTATGGTAGCCCCCTGGCATGGCTGACATTTTCCATTTTGAAGTGGGACGTCACTCAGCCACTGTGAATCGCCCCCAAAAAACAGGATGCATTTGCATTGTCCGAACCATGCCCTCTGAATGCCCTGTCGATGCCCCCATCCTTCTTGGATGCGACCGCAGTTTGAGAGTTTGGGCATCTCTGCTGCGGCGGCAGTGCAAGCGCAGAAGTGCAAGAAATAGGCAAATAGTGATTTTTGCATTTATGCGTGGGCTGCTGAATTAGGTCCACAGACTACTCCTAAGGAGTTGCAAAATAAGTTAATGATTTTTAGGTGCTGTTGTTTCTCCTTTTTTCTACTTGTTACTGATTCTGATTGTTTTTACTTATTCTGCCTGCTGTTGGCCTAAATGTCTTCTAAGTTACTCATTTTGCTTGTGTGCCATCTGCCTCAAATTTCCCAATTGATTGTGTAATTGATTGTGATTCAGACTACAATACTGCTCCACAATTATTACTGTGTGCAACAGCTTTTACCAGTTTCTTACCTGTTTTTAATATAGCGCACACATATTATGCAGCGCTTTACTGGGAATATGTTAAACATTCACATAAATCCCTTCCCTAGTGTAGCTTACAATCTATGTTCCCTACCACATATACACGCACACACATTCATTCTAGGGTTAATTTTGTTGGGATCCAATTAACCTACCAGTAAATTTTTGGTTTGTGGAAGGAAACGGAGTACCCAGAGGAAACCCACACAAGCACGGGGAGATTTTTTAGGAAGTCTCCAGTTTTTTTAAAGCGGCAATCATTTACACTGCAACACCAGTGTGATTTTGCAGTGTAAATGATTGCCACTTTAAAAAAAACTGGAGATTTCTTACCAAATCTCTCACTTTCTGAATCTCTCATCTCTGAATCGCCCATAAAGTGCAAAAAGTAAAAAAAAGTGTAAACAATAAATAAGGTTTTAAATGCTTACTTTTTTTATAAAGTACGGATTAACACATGAGCAAACACAGCAGTGAAATACAAATATTTAGCATTTCTGTAAACTTTTGAAGCTGTAGAGTAGTATATTAGTTTGATTTAATATGTTGAATTCATTTATTTAAAGTAGCTAAGGGTAGGATGACAAAATAGTAATATCATATATTACATGTTGAGTATCCCTTATCCGAAATGCTCGGGACCATGAGCATTCCGGATAAGGGATTTTTCCGGATTTTGGAAAAAAATTTAAACATACTTACCTGTCGCCTGGTGGTACCCCGATGGTCCCTCGTTGTCCATTGAGTCCTCCGGCGTCCATGGCAGGCCTTCAGCTTCATCTCCGGTGTCTCCAGTGGTCCCAGGAGTGCACTGCGCGAGTTCCCAGGTAGGCCAGCGATGTCACCGGCGCACGCGCACACACACTCGCGCAATGCACTCCTGGGACCGCTGAAGACGACGGAGAGGATGCTGAAGGCCTGCAGTGGATGCCGGGGGACTTGGTAAGTATAAAAAAAGGGTTAGGGGGGTAAAAGAAAAATCGAATTATTCCAAAAAAACATGGTTTTTGGAATAATTCGGATACGGGATGCCCGGATACTGGATGCTCAACCTATACTGCACTGAGAGGTATGGTTGGGACAAACTTTTGAAGAATAAGCTGGTCCGTGTAGTGCTATGTGGAGGATCTTGGCGTGCCTCCAGATGATATGGCTCTGAATTCAGATTCCTCATTTTATGTGCAGTTATCATGTAGCCTAACAATATGCAATGGAATGGGTTTAGGATTCCAGCAGTTGGGTTCCCAACAGTTTGAATCCCAATGGATCCTGACTGTAAGTAATAGCGGTAGAGTTAGTTTTAGGGTTAGGCACCAAGGGTAGGGTTAGGGTTAGGCTGTAGGAGGGGACAGTTATGATTTATATGCAGGAGAGGTGGGTTAAGGGTAGGGTTAAAATGCTCCCCAGGATCCATATGGAATTTGAATATTGTAAGCAGGAGTACTGATTGCCTAATTGGTGATGTGGCCTAATGGGTTAAAAGTAGCTTTGGAAATCTGCATAATTTTGTGCAAAATAAATACCTTAAGAAACCTTAATAGTATCAAATCTCTCCTCCTCCATATTGTATATTCAGTTCTACTGGAATAAACACAATTCCCTTCAAAATTTCATTTTTCCTAGTGCAGGTTTGTAAATAAATGCAAGCATATGATTGGTTGCAATAGATTGCAGAAACTCTCACCGATTCACCAGTCCTTTACTGTACACATCTCAAGAGAAGCTTGAAAACCCGGGAATGATGTTACTTCCATCTACTGTCTTAAATTTAATTTTGATGATAAAAATACCCTTGAGATCATTATGAAAATCCTTTTTGATGCATTCCTTTGTGAATTCATAAACCATGGAAATTCTCTACGACATGTGGATCTAGTCCGTCAACTTCTTGGAAACTCTACGCTGATCGTGCCTTATACAGGCAACAAGCTCTCACTAAATTATCAATAATTTTCACATCTTAAACATGAATATAAGCATGACAAAGTATGCGGCGGGATTACCGTTTGTGTAACACTAGGAGGAAGACTCCATTTGTCTGGAGGCACCAGACCATGTGATTTATAACTAAATTGTTCAGATGAAGTGCAGGGTTCCCAGTATTCATTTTATACAATCACTAGGCACTATTTTACAGCTATACAGCCGAAATAATGCACCTGGGAACCCACAGTCCCCACTAAAGCAGTGTAGGAACTAAGGCAGCCAGTGGAATCCATATTAGCAACAAAAGGGTCAAGAGGTGAAAATACACAAGTGTTAAACATTTATCAAACAGCCAGATAGCAAGATCTAATCAGCTATGAGGAAGATACAAATTATGAGTAGTAAATAGGAAATATCACTTGTTAAATGCACAGTTGAAGCAATTTTCATGATTATTTATATATGAAGGAACATAAATAACTTTATAATAATTTCTGAATCTTTAGAAATTACTGCTCCCCTTGCTATGTCTTAAACTGGATCCTAAGATAAACCATTTTTGTTATATTAAAAAAAGACAATGACTTAAGGGCCCATACACACTGCGTGGTTTTGAGTTAAAGAGCAGCTCAGTTTTGTCTTTTGAGCTGCTTTCAGCTCAAAAGTCGCCCAGTGTGTACGGGGCAGTGATGAGAGGTGAGCACTGATGTGCGCTCCCACATTATCGCCAGCGGCAACCGATCATCTGCTGGTATTACCAGCAGATGAGAGATGGAGTGGATGGCTTTCCATAGAGTTCTGCTATGGAATGTCATCCATCCCTGGGAAAATCGCTCAGAAGGGCAAAAATCACTCAGTGTGTATGATTTTCAGCCCAGCAATTTTCCCCATCATCGTTGTCCATACACTATTGGCAAATTCGCCAGTGTGTATGGACTTTTATACTGCTGGAACCAAGATATTCAGTCTGCCAGGTATATGGCCACCTGGAGAATTCAAAATAGGCTGTTATATGTTACTGCTGATAATAGACTTCAGTCTATGTGTGGCATTTTTCAACAGCATTTCACCTCGCTACCGCTGGTAGCTAAACTGACCTGACCATAATAAGCACAATATGTGCAAAGTAAAATAGATCAATTGAATGTCGCTCCATGATCCGCCATGTCTTTTGATGTGAGATCGGGCGCTATATAACAATTAAATACCACCCAAAGAGTTAGAACACATTTATTTAGAGACGATAAGAATTTTGCGAACACTTACATTGAAAAGAGACAGGAATGGGTGCAAATTGTAGCAATGCTCAATAATATTTCACACCTGTATGTACAACTAAATAGAAATGTGTATTTTGAGTAATGTGTATTTCTCTTTGTTTGTGTGTGATTGATGTGGAGCTACTAGCCATGTCTCTGTAGCTGAAGGTATACCATAATTAGAAAATAACTTAAAATTAATAAATTGATAGAGGTCAGGACTTTGCACATGTGCCGGAAGTGTGTACAACATCAGGCACAGATCGTCACTGATTGACAGTCTGGGGGGCCCATATTTGCTGTCTAACTAATATGTTTTACAAACATTTACAGGTTGAGTATTCCGTATCCATATATCTGTTATCCAAATTATTCCAAAACCCCTTTTTTTATACTCACCTAGTCCCCCGGCGTCCATGGCAGGCCTTCAGCTTCATCTACGGCGTCTCCAGCGGTCCCAGGAGTGCATTACGTCACCGGCGCGCCTGGGAACTCGCACAATGCACTCCTGGGACCGCTGGAGACACCGGAGATGAAGCTGAAGGCCTGCCGTGGACGCCGGAGGACTCCATGGACGCCAAGGGACAATCGAGAACCCACCAGGGAACAGGTAAGTATGTAAAAAAATATATATTCCAAAAACCGTAAAAATCCCTTATTCGGAATGCTCGTGGTCCCGAGCATTTCGGATAAGGGATACTCAACCTGTATCTCCATTAGTTGCTAAATAGGGGGCCCTTACAAACCTTTGCTATGGGGCCTATGAATATGTAGTTACGCCTCTGGTTGCAAATGATCCTATGCAGTGTCCTAAAAGGCAGCATGGATCACTAATGCAAGCAGAAGGTGTGACCCCTCCTGCTTCAATACCCTATTGGTGCTATCACTGCTGCTTCCATGTATTCAGCAGTGATAGCCATTGCCAGACTAAGAGGGTAAGGGCCCATCGCAGGGGTCTGGCATGTGATGTCACAACACAGGGTGGGTCTGATGTGTGGCATCATGTTGTGGGGCAGGTCAGGCGTGTGATGTCATGACGTCAGCATGCATGCTCTCCCACCTGCCTGCACGGCTCCTCTTCTCCCTCCCAGCCTGCAGCCACTGCCAGGTCAGTCAATAGCTGATGACTGCCTGAAAGCAACTTGCAGCCGCTGAGTCAATCATCTGCTACTGGCTGCCTTGTGGCATTAACGGTTTGTGTCAGGCCCAGGCCATCTATAAAAAGTGGGTGGGGTCAAAAATCACTGGTGCCTACCAGTGAATTCCCCGGTTCGATACACATCTGAATTAGGTACCGATTACTCAAAACCAGAACTTTACAATTCTCCAAGAGAGAACCGTTTTTTTCGAATGTTCATCATAACACATATTTGGTGTATTTGACCCTACCCTTAGAATGACCAAGGAAAGCAAACACCTTCTTCAGACTCTTGGTGCTGTGGGAAAAAAGACGATCCTCCAAGGTTGGATTGACACCCCCCCCCCCCCCCCCCCACACACACACACACACACACACAAATACACCTAAGTTCATAGCAAAATTAAATTATCTATTTAAGATGGATTGGGCAGAAGCCATTGTTGATAGGGGGAAGCAAGTGGGCACATTTTTTAATTTATGGGAATCTTATATATTTATTCTCCCCCTATCCACAAGACAAAAAATACATTTTAGTCTCAGGAATACCACTTGGTACCAAACAAGGGTGGCCGAACAGGGCCCTCCAGCCCTTTGGTATAAAGCTAACTGTAGTTTTGATGGGTGGCCCCCCTCACACACTCCACGTGATAATTATCATATCATGGCCCTTATTCTGATCGGTGCGGCCCGATCAGAATATGCGGCCGCAACCGTGCAGGCGAATCCCCGCCTTCCATACGGATCGCCACCTGCCGTCCGTATGCGGATATGTGGCGATCCGCATGAAATTGTACGGGGATACGCCTCCTCCATGGTGGGAGCAGCCCCTGCATTCGATGGTCGCCGAACATCGAATGCAGGGCCGCACGCTCCACCAGGTCCCGCAACACAAGACCACACGGACACTTGTCCGTGTGAAATCATGTATAGATGTCAGATGCCCGCCCCGTACCCACGCGTCACGGCCTCATTACCATGCATACGCCCCGCGTTTGCATGGGAACGCCCATGAAACGGGGGGCGTATGCATAGGGTAATGAGGCTAAGTAGCCCCTCACGCCCCTCTACGCCCCCTGTGCGGCGTATAAAGAATCCGTGCGGCGAAATCGCCTGCACATGCGCAGAGTGACCTCTGCACATGCGCAGACGATCAACATCGGCGGTCCGTCCGCATGCGGGAATTTCCGCACCGATCAGAATAAGGGCCCTTGTTCTATGTAATTTTTATTTAATCTTTTGTAATGTTATTTTGTCATTGTATTTTCAAAACATATTTTATTTGTGATCTTTGCTGCCATGTCTTTTTCACTAAATTCTGTGAATATTTTTTTCATAATTTTTATTCTTTTTTGTTCTGTTCATGATGTCTCAAAAAAAAAAAAGTGTTCAAAAGAAAAAAAAAAACTGTCTTAATAAAGTTATTTAGCATTTGTACTGAAGCATGTGCATCTCTTCAGTTATATACTTGGCTTTAATAAATATGAGAAGACATTATGCAGCAAGTTGAAGGGATAGGACCTCGCTGATCTGTAAGGATCCTGCAGTACTTAATGTACATGACCCATTAGCTACACGGACAATATTTTTACTGCAGTGTGCCTTTCTGACTTCATAGTGTGTAAAACCTAACTTGACAGTTGAATGTTACTTATAAAAGGTCACATACTAGCCAAGTCATCAATCAAACTATCCTGTATATACCAAGGTCAGCAAATCTGCTGTGTGGTAAAGATTAAATATGCATGAAAAAGTGAAGGAAGAGACAGATAAATGTCCAAGTGATCATTCACATTTTTCAGTATTAGTTTTATTGGTGGTAACTGGAACCAAAACAAGACATATTTCATTAAATGTCCGGTGCAAGTTGTCATTTGCAGAGAAAAATAGTGATATACTGTACTATAAGGGTCATTTCTAAAAATTCAAAAATGTGTCAGAAAACTAAAAAAATAATGTTATTCCATGGAGGAAATTAATTTAACATTTGGGTGCCCAATGTCAGCTATTCAATTCTTTGCCAATCAGGGCACGACTGCAGCCTTCTGAGGTGCAAAAAGTCGACTATATGGGTGTACCAAGAAGGGCTTTACACATCTACATCCAATGCATTTGGGTGTGACAATCACGATAAGTAAAGCAGTCACATCAGCAAAACAATTGAATAGTTCCATCGGGCGCACATTACTTATTGTTGCCCAAAAAACAATTGAATTCCTCCCATGTGTAAACTAAGGGGGATATTTAATCTCTATAGCCACCATTCCCAACGTATGAAAATGGTGGTGGGGCCCTATTAAATGCCATCTTCGTCGACAGCATTGAACAGGGATCTTGGCAGAACTTCACAAGCATTCGGGCATGTTCTGCCGCGAACCGCCGGGAATTGACCAGCTCCTGGCCGCAGCTCGTCGATTCCCCACCACGTCTCATGGCCACGCCCCCTTCTCAATGCTCGTCAGGCGTGACATTGAGCCCCGTCTACAAAATCTCAGTCGAGCAGACTGAGAACTGGACAGGGTCACGGTTGTCGGGCCAGCCAAACAGTCGTGACCCAACATTGAATTCTATAGATTGTAAGGTTGAGAACAGGGCCCTCCTACCTTCTGACTGTCTGTAAATACCCTGATTGTTGTATCACTGTCTCCCTTTGTAAAGCGCAATGGAATATGCTGCGCTATATAAAAAACTGTTAATAAATAAAATAAATACCCCCCTAAGTCACACACAAAAAAAAAATCATCCCATTGTCATGATGGCCAGATGATGATCAGGTGCTGAACCGGTCACAGGACCAATTTGGGCGGGACATTCATAATGGGAGCAAAAGTGACAGATACAGTGGAAGCTGCCAGGGGAATTCCCTGACAATAAGGACATGCAGCGATGGTGGCCTCTGACAATGAGCATAGAGGGAGAGAGAGAGAGAGAGAGAGAGAGAGAGGGGGTGGGGGAGCAAAAGAGGGAGAGAGCGACAGCCCTGCGCCAATATGTAATGGAGGATGTATTAGGTCTGATATTGCGAAATGTCCGATTTTACAAATGTCGGACATATTACAAAGTCGGGCAAAGTTGTATGATGTTTAAGCTCCAAATATGAGCTGCCAGTAAGAAAACATCAAAATGTTGTGCCCATGTTATAAACACAACTCGGCTGATGTAATGGAGTCCATGTTAGAAAGTCTTACACAAAACAGCTCTACTGTCATACATTATTAGAACTGGGTTTTTTTAGTGGGTGAGTTGTATTTCCAAATGTTCAAAATCAATTCCAAACACACACTTTACAAAACATTTACATAGAAACAATTGGTACTTCTTGACTTTCACGGCGCCAGCATGGCGCCGTGCTACTTCCGGCTTCTACGCTCGCCACAAACTATGTAAAATAAAGGAACTTAACGCCATGCCAACATGGATAGTTCATACCTCCACTATCCATGTTGGCATGGAGTTGATTTTAAATAGCGTGGCGAGCGTAGCGAGCCACCGAGCCCGCAGCGCCGTGAAAGTAAAGAAGTACCAAACAATTTTATATTTGTAGTCTTAAAATGCAAACTATACTTTGATGCATCAAAATAGCTCATTTACTAGACATACAAGCAACTTCTGCTGATTAAAATGATATGCAGCATGCCTATATTCTATATGTAATTGCGAATATTCCTGCACTTAAAATGTTATGCTACAGTATTATGCTACAGTGTGTACCATACAAAAGGTACAACATAATCTTGCTTGCAGATACAGTCACATTCAATGATATGCAGCTTGCTTATATTTTGTATGTAATTTTGATTGTATCTGAATACCAAATAAGTTGCACATTAGAAGTTCTCCCAATAAGATCTGCCTTTTGCTTTTCGATAGCCGCCACTCCTTGGACTTCCCTGTTTATGACCTAGAAGTCCAACTGCACAGAAGAAGACTGTGGCCACGGCGGATGCTGGAAAGGATCTAATCGGATCCCTGTGAAAGCACGGATGTCATACAAAACCCTTTGACTCCTATATTGTATCACCAGATTTTGCTGTCACTACCCACCGCACCGAAGCCTCGTCATCTGGGGCTTGGTACATGCAGAGGTTTTTTTTTTTAACCGCATTGTCCATTAGTACATCTTGCCCAAAATGTGAATTTGTACTGGATTTTCTCCATACGTAAATGTACAGTTCTCTGAAAACAATTTACTATTAACTGTATGGGGTACACAAACTGTTGTAAGAATTAAAAGTACTGTAGGATTCACATTGATTTTAATAGTAAATGTATGTTTAAAAAGACAATAATACCTGTAATTAATTCCTTTATGTCTGCTTAAAAACACCTGCTGCGGAGAGTGTTTTAACATTTAGTGGAAAATGTTGAAATTGTACCAGTGACAGCTGAAGCGGTGTGTAGGAGGAAGAGAATCAAGCTGAGTTTATTGTAGACAGTTCTCATAGGAAAGGGGCGAAAACGGAACTTATTTCATCTACAACATGAAAGAACAGCGAGGAAATGTGCAGTGTTATCTGCTGTTGATGTTGTGCTGGTTTGAGCAGCTGCTAATGAGAACTGCATTTGTAAATTGGTGACCCACAAAAAAAACTACAATCAGGGCTAGTGAGGCGATGGAGAGGAGCTGCACGGATTCGGCACAATTTGATATTTGTCAAATTTCCACAAATGAGCAAACTCATTAGTTCAGCTTAAAAAAATGATTTACTGGGGCTGGTGAAATATGGAGCGTGCAAGATTACACATCATCAATACTTGTCCATTTACTACGATGTATCATCGCTGTACCCGCACAAGGAGCAAGTGAGAGGAAGAAGGTCAAACGAGACTTGAGTAAGCGGCAATCTGATTTCAGCCATTATGACTTTTGTTGGCATTTTAGTTTCTTACTACTAGTGGGCATAGTTAGCAATATGATTTGTACTAAATTATTAGAAAAATTGTGTTTTCTCTCCTTTTTTAACATTATTTTAGTATCACCTAAGTGTACTAAATTGTCCTCCAAGCTCTTAGTAATGCATTTTTTTTAGTAACCAGATGGCATTTTTTCTTACTTGTCATGGCCACATGTACCAAAATAATAATGAAGGTGGCACTCACGAGACTTCTAGATGAATAATTTCAGGTGTGGAACCCCACTAATGTGACCAACGTTTCAGTATATTAACTAAACTTTCATCAGGATACAAAGACAAGTGTAACATTACATACTATTACACATAACCAGTGAGAGCTTAAACATCTCATGCAAGTCTGCCGCCCAGAGGGGTGATAACATCATGGAAGGCACCAGGGCCATGGATCCCCCGCAGGGATTGAGTGACAGTATATCTAGGGAGCCATGAAATAATAATTACTTGCACCCAGGAACCAGTAATCATGATCAGATGAGGTCAGCAGGTCATTTGATCACTGCTTCTGCTGTGAAACACCCCCCTCCCTCCAATGATGAAGTAAAGTGAGGCTGTAAAGCCAGCACTTCACTTTACAGCAACAGGGATCAAAGCAGAGCACATGATCAGATGGCTGGCTGGTCTCCATGATCACCGATCACCAGTCCAAAAAAATTAGATTAATAGTTTTGCAGCACCGATTATTTTGCAGCACCGGCGTGCACACAGGTGAGGTGAGACCTGTGCAGTACCCTGTCCCAGCTAACAGTCACACAGCAGCAGACACAGAAAAATTGAAAACGATTATTATTAAGGAATTTAAGTCAGTAACCCTTATTGTCCAAAAAAATTAGATTGATTATTTTGAAGCACCAATTATTTTGCAGTACCGGCATGCACACAGGTGAGGTGAGACTTGTGTAGTACCCTGTCCCAGCTAACAGTCACACAGCAGCAGACACAGAAAAATTGAAAACGATTATTATTAAGGAATTTAAGTCAGTAACCCTTATTGTCCAAAAAAATTAGATTGATTATTTTGAAGCACCGATTATTTTGCAGTACCGGCATGCACACAGGTGAGGTGAGACTTGTGTAGTACCCTGTCCCAACTAACAGTCACACAGCTGCAGACACAGAAAATTTGAAAAGTATTATTATTAAGGAATTTATGTCAGTAAAACTTATTGTCCAAAACATTAGATTGATTATTTTGAAGCACCAATTATTTTGCAGTACCGGCATGCACACAGGTGAGGTGAGACTTGTGTAGTACCCTGTCCCAGCTAACAGTCACACAGCAGCAGACACAGAAAAATTTAAAACGATTATTATTAAGGAATTTAAGTCAGTAACCCTTATTGTCCAAAAAAATTAGATTGATTATTTTGAAGCACCGATTATTTTGCAGTACCGGCATGCACACAGGTGAGGTGAGACTTGTGTAGTACCCTGTCCCAACTAACAGTCACACAGCTGCAGACACAGAAAATTTGAAAAGTATTATTATTAAGGAATTTATGTCAGTAAAATTTATTGTCCAAAACATTAGATTGATTATTTTGAAGCACCAACTATTTTGCAGTACCGGCATGCACACAGGTGAGGTGAGACTTGTGTAGTACCCTGTCCCAGCTAACAGTCACACAGCAGCAGACACAGAAAAATTGAAAACGATTATTATTAAGGAATTTAAGTCAGTAACCCTTATTGTCCAAAAAAATTAGATTGATTATTTTAAAGCACCGATTATTTTGCAGTACCGGCATGCACACAGGTGAGGTGAGACTTGTGTAATACCCTGTCCCAACTAACAGTCACACAGCTGCAGACACAGAAAATTTGAAAAGTATTATTATTAAGGAATTTATGTCAGTAAAACTTATTGTCCAAAACATTAGATTGATTATTTTGCAGCACCGGCGTGCACACAGGTGAGGTGAGACTTGTAGTACCCTGTACAGCTTATAGTCACACAGTAGCAGAGCAGCAGACACACACCCAAAAAAATTAAAGGGATTTTTATATATCAGGTTTGCCGACCCTCCCGGAATTTCCGGGAGTCTCCCGAAAATCGGGTACCCCCTCCCGGCCCCCGGAAGGGTGGGCAACCCTCCCGGATTCAGGGGGGACCCCCGCTGACCCCACGGATCGCGGCATTAAAATGCCGCAATCCTCGGGTCTCAGAGGAGGGGGCGGAGCTAAAACGGCACAATCGCGTCATTTTAGCCCCGCCCCCTCCATGAAGATCCCTGAATTAGCTGCTTTTAACAGTATGGGGGCGGGGCTTAGTGATGTCACTCGTAAGCCCCGCCCCCTGAACGGCTGCTGAAACTCTCCTCTCCGGGCTTCTCCCGGAGAGGAGAATGTTAAAGTCGGCAACCCTGTTATATATTAATCTACGAGGCACAGGCAAAGATTACAGGTTAGATTTACTACAAAATATCACAGGCACAGACTCTGTTATACTAGTACTAGTAGTGCCACAGACAGTCACAGGACTGGACTACAGAAGAAGTGTACTGTACAGTACACTGAGTGATTGTGTATGTGCCACTTAGTTCAAAGTTACTAGTTGGTGGTAGGGACTGGGGGATAGGTAAATCAATCTATATGAGGCACAGGCACAGACACAGACTACAGGGATAAATATATAATATACAGCACAGACTGTCAGTGTACCACCACACTACACTACACTAACACTAACACAGTCAGACTCAGCAGGTGGTCACTATCAGCAGTGTAGTAGTTAAAACTACTACACCATGCAGGTGGGGCGGGAGAGTGAGCAAGCGGGCACCAGGGAAGACTGTCAGACACATGCACACTGTTCAATCTCCTAGACTGGAGTGAACATGGTGCCCGTCCGGCCGTCCTTATATAGTGATGGTGTCCGGATCTCGCAAGATCCGACAGCGGGATCTCGCGAGCGCCGGAAAGGCACGCTCTGAGTCTAAGTGGAAAAACCCGAACAGGCTCATGAACGAGTTCAGACAGGGGGGTGTCCGGATTCCCCGAATCTGAGCGCGGTCATCTCTAGATCTTTTCAGTACAAACAAAATAACATGATAATACTGTTAACACTGCATAACCTCATAATACATAATGGGCTTGATTCTGTTTCACTCGCAAAAGCAAATTCTCTCTCTAATGGACAAAACCATGTGCACTGCAGGTGGGGCAGATGTAACATGTGCAGATAGAGTTACATTTGGGAGAATTATTGGTACTCTTTACCTAGAACGGCGCCCGCGATGTCGGAGGTAAAAAATCGCGGGCATCGCGGCCATCGCATGCACATAAAAAAACGGGTGCGACGCGATGCCCGCGATGCCCGCGATTTCCCATAGGGATCAATGTAAAAAGTGTGATTGGATGCGATTTTTGAGTTAAATGCCTCAATGCCCGCGATTTGGCCATAGGAAACAATGTTAAATGTGCCACAGAGCCCTAATAGTGCCCTTGAACTCTGAAATGGCCCCCACAATTGTTAACGCCACCCCACGGTCAACATCAACCCGAAGCGCGGCGAGCGCAGCGAGCCCGCGAGGGGCGGCGGTACGCGTCCTCCGACCTTTTCATACCCCCACTATCCACGTCGGCGTGGAGTTGAGAATAAAATAGTGTGGCGAGCGCAGCGAGCCACCGAGCCCGAAGCGTGGCGAGCGGACGCGGACACCTGTGAAGCCCGCGAAGGGACGCGTTTACCTGTGAAGGTATCCGCGTCCCCTCGCGGGGCTCGCTGCGCTCGCCACGCTTCGGGCTGCGGGGCTCGCTGCGCTCGCCACGCTTCGGGCTTGGTGGCTCGCTGCGCTCGCCACACTATTCTATTCTCAACTCCACGCCGACGTGGATAGTGGGGGTATGAAAAGGTCGGAGGACGCGTACCGCCGCCCCTCGCGGGCTCGCTGCGCTCGCCACGCTTCGAGTTGACGTTGATTGTGGGGTGGCGTTAACAATTGTGGGGGCCATTTCAGACTTTAGGGTGACTATTTGGGCTCTGTGGCCCATTTAACATTGTTTCCTATGGAAAAATCGCGGCCATTGAGGCATTGAACACTAAAATCGCGTCCAATCTTACTTTTAACATTGATCCCTACGGGAAATCGCGGCCATCGCGGGCATCGCATCGCACCCGTTTTTTAGTGCATACGATGGTCGCGATGGTCGCGATGGGCGCCGTTCTAGGTAAAGAGTACCGAATTATTTTGTTTCTGTGCGGGGAAAATACTGACTGCTTTATTTTTACACTGCATTATAGATATCAGTTTGAAGTACAAACCCCACCCAAATCTAAAGGTATGCGATTTGGGCCCGATTTCACTCGAATCTGGAGTATCGGGCCGAGAAATCGGGTGAAATTGCCCAAATTGCGTTGGGTGTGACATCCGATTTGATCCGATGCACGGTCCCAAGCGCATTGGATCAGATCCGGAGGTCAGATTGGAATAGGATGTTTTCTTTCTCCCGCTCGCCGCTACCCCGGACTCTGCTCTCAGTTCCCCGCGGCGAGCGAAAGAATAGAAAACATCCTATTTAAAAGACTGTGTGGCTGCTGATTGGCTGAGAGCTCAGCCAATCAGTGGCCGGCCAGTCTTTTGAATAGGATTTTTTTTTCTATTCTGTTGCCGCCGCTCACTGCGGGGACTGGACTCTGCTCTGCAGTCCCCGCTCCCCGCCTGCCACTACCTCTCCTGCCGCTAGCCTGCTACCCCTCCTGCAGCACCCCCTGACCGGACCAGACCCTGCTCTCCGATCTCTGGTCCCCGTTGCGGACCCTGCCACTACTCTGCCTGCAGCTCCCCCCAGACCCTGCTCTCCAGCAGCTCCCCCAGAATACATGTAAAAATGGCACATCAAGTGCCAAATCTTATCAGGAGCTGCCGGGGGAGCTCAGGGGAAGTCGGGGCCGACATTAGGATGACTTGTCCTTAGGACAAATCGGCCTAATGTATGGGGGCCTTAACTCTCTCTGCCCATGTTACATCTGCCCCACTTGCACTGCCCATGGTTTTGACCATTAGAGAGAAAATTAGCTTTTACAAGTGAACCAGATCAGAACCAATATGCAACAACTATACTACTAATTTGGGCTGCTATATTTGTGTTTAACAGTCATTCCACTGACCAGTAACCCAAACACAAATTCATATGTCAGTCTACAATGAGGCAACCAAGAGAGCGTTATATAGCTGCACTGAATTGTTGCTTTTAACAACAAAAAAATAATCAGAATATGGCATCTTCACAGAAAAAATCCCACCATTAATATTGTAAAATTTAATAAAAAGAAAAACGTTCCAACAAAGGAACTCTCTCTTTCCCACCCCTCCCCCTCTCATAGTATACATTTCTATGCATACCACTCCTTCCTTGATGTTTAACGATTGAACTGAAATAAAGAGAGTATAATATTTTTTGCATTGCAATAATAAATATCAATATAAATTATTGGCAATGGGCTGTGTCTCCCTTGTATGGGCTGTGACGGAAGATCACAAAAGCTGATGGGGAATCTATCCTGAAGGCTAGTATCGCCCAGCATTTGCTGTTAATTGATTTATCGGTACTTATGTAATATCTGGGCTCCCGTTTTTCTTATGAGACCGCGTCCCCTCGCGGGGCTCGCTACGCTCACCACGCTTCGGGCACGGTGGTTCGCTGCGCTCGCCACACTATATAAATTCAACTCTATGCGTAGTTGGATAGTAGGGGTATGAAAAAATGGGGTGCATTTAACATGTGACCCAGATAATACATAAGTACCGATTTATACACAAAATAGTTTTGTCATCGATGTTCAGATTTCAGTAACATCTCCTTTTATTATTACCAGTAAAACCATTCGAGATTTAATATATATATATATATATATACTAGGTGATTCATCGCGCCCTACGGGCGCTCTTCACACCGTCGTAAGGGGCTGCGCCCCCTTAATTTGTGAACATTTGTATATGAGAAATATGGTTAGAATTGTATGAAAGATGCCCTGTATTGCAACTTAAGTGTCCGCGAATCGCGGGAGGGGGGATCGCGGAGGGTGCCGCGAATTGCAGGAGGGGGGGTCGCGGGGGGTGCCGCGAATTGCAGGAGGGGGGGGTTGTGGGGGGGTGGATGCTGTGAATCGCGGGAGGGGAGGGAATGCAGAGAATCGCGGGAGGGGGGTCGCGGGGTGGGTTGCCGCAAATCGCGGGAGGGGGGTTACGGGGGCGGGGGTTGCGGCGAATCATGGTAGGGGGGGTCGCGGGGGATGTGCCGTGAATCACGGGAGGGGGGGTCACGGGGTGGGGTGCCGAGAATCGCGGGGGGTGTGTGTGTGCCGTGAATCGCGGGAGTGGGGGTTGCGGGGGGGTGGGGGGGTGTGACGCGAATCGCCACAAGAAAAAATCAACACAGAAAGGTCAACACATGTAAATGTTGACATAAGTGTGGCACTTCATTGGTGTCCATGTCGACACATGAGAATGAATATGAAAACATTCAAAAAATGAAAAAAAAAACTCATGTCAACCTTTTTCATTGTCGACCATAGCCATGTCAGTGTTTTCCATGTGCAATTTAATTCTGGAGCTGCCGCGAATCACGGGGGGTGCCGCGAATTGCGGGAGAGGGGGGGTAGCGGGGGTGGGTGCCGCGAATCGCGGGAGGGCGGGGTTCACAGGGGTTCCGGTGGGGGGTTGCGGCGGCACCCACCCCCGCGACCCCCCCCCTCCCGCAATTCGCGGGAGGTGGGGGGTCACGGGGGGTGCCGCGAATCGCGGGAGGGGGGTTTGCGGGGGGGTGTGACGCGAATCGCCACAAGAGAAACTCAACACAGAAAGGTCAACACATGTAAATGTTGACATAACTGTGCCACTTCATTGGTGTCCATGTTGACACATGACAATGAATATGAAAACATTCAAAAAATGAAATAAATCTTCAAAAACTCATGTCAACCTTTTTCATTGTCGACCATAGCCGTGCCAGTGTTTTGCATGTGCCATTTAATCCTGGGGCTGCCGCGAATCGCGGGGGTGCCGCGATTTGCGGGAGGGGGGGGTTGCGGGGGGTGGGTGCCGAGAATCGCGGGGGGTGTGTGTGTGCCGTGAATCGCGGGAGTGGGGGTTGCGGGGGGGTGGGGGGGTGTGACGCGAATGAGGCAACCAAGAGAGCGTTATATAGCTGCACTGAATTGTTGCTTTTAACAACAAAAAAATAATCAGAATATGGCATCTTCACAGAAAAAATCCCACCATTAATATTGTAAAATTTAATAAAAAGAAAAACGTTCCAACAAAGGAACTCTCTCTTTCCCACCCCTCCCCCTCTCATAGTATACATTTCTATGCATACCACTCCTTCCTTGATGTTTAACGATTGAACTGAAATAAAGAGAGTATAATATTTTTTGCATTGCAATAATAAATATCAATATAAATTATTGGCAATGGGCTGTGTCTCCCTTGTATGGGCTGTGACGGAAGATCACAAAAGCTGATGGGGAATCTATCCTGAAGGCTAGTATCGCCCAGCATTTGCTGTTAATTGATTTATCGGTACTTATGTAATATCTGGGCTCCCGTTTTTCTTATGAGACCGCGTCCCCTCGCGGGGCTCGCTACGCTCACCACGCTTCGGGCACGGTGGTTCGCTGCGCTCGCCACACTATATAAATTCAACTCTATGCGTAGTTGGATAGTAGGGGTATGAAAAAATGGGGTGCATTTAACATGTGACCCAGATAATACATAAGTACCGATTTATACACAAAATAGTTTTGTCATCGATGTTCAGATTTCAGTAACATCTCCTTTTATTATTACCAGTAAAACCATTCGAGATTTAATATATATATATATATATATACTAGGTGATTCATCGCGCCCTACGGGCGCTCTTCACACCGTCGTAAGGGGCTGCGCCCCCTTAATTTGTGAACATTTGTATATGAGAAATATGGTTAGAATTGTATGAAAGATGCCCTGTATTGCAACTTAAGTGTCCGCGAATCGCGGGAGGGGGGATCGCGGAGGGTGCCGCGAATTGCAGGAGGGGGGGTCGCGGGGGGTGCCGCGAATTGCAGGAGGGGGGGGTTGTGGGGGGGTGGATGCTGTGAATCGCGGGAGGGGAGGGAATGCAGAGAATCGCGGGAGGGGGGTCGCGGGGTGGGTTGCCGCAAATCGCGGGAGGGGGGTTACGGGGGCGGGGGTTGCGGCGAATCATGGTAGGGGGGGTCGCGGGGGATGTGCCGTGAATCACGGGAGGGGGGGTCACGGGGTGGGGTGCCGAGAATCGCGGGGGGTGTGTGTGTGCCGTGAATCGCGGGAGTGGGGGTTGCGGGGGGGTGGGGGGGTGTGACGCGAATCGCCACAAGAAAAAATCAACACAGAAAGGTCAACACATGTAAATGTTGACATAAGTGTGGCACTTCATTGGTGTCCATGTCGACACATGAGAATGAATATGAAAACATTCAAAAAATGAAAAAAAAAACTCATGTCAACCTTTTTCATTGTCGACCATAGCCATGTCAGTGTTTTCCATGTGCAATTTAATTCTGGAGCTGCCGCGAATCACGGGGGGTGCCGCGAATTGCGGGAGAGGGGGGGTAGCGGGGGTGGGTGCCGCGAATCGCGGGAGGGCGGGGTTCACAGGGGTTCCGGTGGGGGGTTGCGGCGGCACCCACCCCCGCGACCCCCCCCCTCCCGCAATTCGCGGGAGGTGGGGGGTCACGGGGGGTGCCGCGAATCGCGGGAGGGGGGTTTGCGGGGGGGTGTGACGCGAATCGCCACAAGAGAAACTCAACACAGAAAGGTCAACACATGTAAATGTTGACATAACTGTGCCACTTCATTGGTGTCCATGTTGACACATGACAATGAATATGAAAACATTCAAAAAATGAAATAAATCTTCAAAAACTCATGTCAACCTTTTTCATTGTCGACCATAGCCGTGCCAGTGTTTTGCATGTGCCATTTAATCCTGGGGCTGCCGCGAATCGCGGGGGTGCCGCGATTTGCGGGAGGGGGGGGTTGCGGGGGGTGGGTGCCGCGAATCGCGGGAGAGCGGGGTTCATGGGGGTTCCGGTGTGGGGTTGCCGCGAATTGCGGGAGGGGGGGGGGGTCGCGGGGTGGTGCCGGGGTGCCGCGAATCGCCGGAGGGGGGGTTGCGGGGGGTGTGACGCGAATCGCCACAAGAAAAAAATCAACACAGAAAGGTCAACACATGTAAATGTTGACATAAGTGTGGCACTTCATTGGTGTCCATGTCGACACATGAGAATGAATATGAAAATATTCAAAAAATGACAAAAAAAATTCAAAAACTCATGTCAACCTTTTTCATTGTCGACCATAGCCATGTCAGTGTTTTCCATGTGCAATTTAATTCTGGAGCTGCCGCGAATCACGGGAGGGCGGGGTTCACAGGGGTTCTGGTGGGGGGTTGCCGCGAATTGCGGGAGGTGGGGGGTCACGGGGGGTGCCGCGAATCGCGGGAGGGGGGGTTGCGGGGGGTGTGACGCGAATCGCCACAAGAAAAAATCAACACAGAAAGGTCAACACATGTAAATGTTGACATAAGTGTGCCACTTCATTGGTGTCCATGTCGACACATGACAATGAATATGAAAAAATTAAAAAAATTAAAAATAAATCTTCAAAAACTCATGTCAACCTTTTTCATTGTCGACCATAGCCATGTCAGTGTTTTGCATGTGCCATTTAATCCTGGGGCTGCTGCGAATTGCGGGGGGGGGGGGGTGTGCCGCGAATCGCGGGAGGGGGGTCGCAGGGGGGGTGCCGCCAATCGTGCAAGGGGGGGTCGCGGGGGGGTCCTTTTTGCCGCGAATCGCCGGAGGGAGGTCGCGGGGGGGTGTTTTTTCCGCGAATCGGGGGGGGGGGTCAGGAAGGAGGGTTTACAGCGATTCGCGGGAGGGGGGGTCGCGGGGTGGTGGTTATGCCGCGAATTGCGGGAGGGGTCGTGGGGGGGTTCTTTTTGCAGCGAATCGCGGGAGGGGGGGTCGCGGGGGTCGCGGGGGTGTTTTTGCTGCGAATCGCGGTAGGGGGGGTCGCGGGGGAGCGGGTATTTTTGCCGCAAATCGCGGGGGGGGGGGGAGGTTTTGCCGCAAATCGCGGGAGGGGGGCGCTCACCTGGTGGCCGTGGAGTAGCAGTGCTGGGCAACATGGGAAGGCAGTGGGTGTCTGGCACTGTCTGTGGGCTCACTGGGCTGGTTCTCTGTCACATACATACAACATGACCCTCTCCAGGAGGGACACAATGCTCTGTTTCTAGACTTCCCCTTAATGTATGATTGCCATCACCTGTTTTAAACAGGTTAATTTCTCAGAAAGGTGTTCAGCACAGATGAAGGCAATCACACATTAAGAGGAAAGTCCAGGAACAGAGCGTTATAGACACAGACACCCACTTTGAGTGACAGATGTAGCCAAATATATAGGAGATATATATACACACACACTGTGATGCACACTGTGACAAACACACACGTAGATAAAGGCAAATGTGCAATTGCGACAGGTTAAAAACGTCAGGAAATCATTTGTAAATTATCCTCTGAAAAACTATTTACATGGTTCTCTAACGCAAACCAGATTATGGGACACAATTTTTTGTGGTTTTGGAAGACAAACTCGCCAATGGTTACACTCATTTCACCGAAAAGTGCAAGAAAAATCTCTCAAACTTCCAAATTTCTGTATGTCAGGCCATGACTAACTTTGGTATATAGATAGATAGATAGATAGATAGATAGATAGATAGATAGATAGATAGATAGATAGATAGTTAGTTAGTTCTAGGCACTGTAAAAAAAAATGAGAAAAAAAATCAACAACTTAATAAACAGAGAGAACAGTTATCTAAGTATAGGGAGTAGAGATTATTGAACGAGACAATTTGCTCTTAATTTTCCAGAGTAGATAAAATCTACAGTACTGTATCTTGTAGAGCCACCTGGGAAATTAACGCCTTGCTATCAAATCTGCTAAACAATCTACATTCTGTGAAAGGCAGCATGTTCCATTACACTATTTATGTAAACCCTCAGTGGAACAGTCAAGATAACATTTCATTAACATGGCTTTAGAAATGTAAGTAAAGATTGCAAGCATGTATTTTCCTGTAACTTTCAATTGTCCTTTGATAAATGAACAACACTTTTAGTTAAAAATGAATAATAATAATAATAATGATAATATTATTAATAATTAATAATAACTACCTGATGCGCCTGGGTTCAACAGGGCAAAGGCTTGCTGGGTAATATAGGATATATAAGGACTAATCGGGGCACAAAAAAGATAAGTAACAGCTAATGTTACCCAATCTTGCCCAATACACAAGAAAATATCAAATTAGACAGAGTAGAATAACTTTTTGAGACAGTGCTATGTAAAAGGTATCCTGCTACTGTAGATTTTTTGCTGGGTGGCTGCAAATAACTTTCAGTTTCCAGACCACCAAGCTGGTCACATGTTCCATTCCATGTCACCCAACAAGTTGCCACATAACTCCGAAACAAAGTAATAGATTACAACACCAATATTTTTATGCAAATCTACAGACTAAGAAATTTCAATTCGTGTATGATGTGCCTGCTCAGACAATGACATCATAGAAATATGTCACTCAAAGTTGTCCTTTGCTAATAAATTATTCTATTCTAAATTATATTACTACTACTACTACTAATAGTAATAATAATACTACAAGAACAAAAGCTACTTGCAAATGTAACTTTTTGCTAGCAATATAAAAAATTATAATTAGGAGTCTCTTTATTTTTTGCAATTCAAACAGCTTGGTTTAAATGTTTAAATTGATTGTGATTTTTTCTTTTTCTTTATTCAAAAATGGTCTACATTGAATGTTGAACGAAGTTAATGTTCTTATTTTAAAGTGGCTCACCATTCGATCTGCTACTAGAGCTAGGGCTGTTGAGCTTGACTGAACGTTGGACCTGAAAGGGTTAAACTAAAAAGCCCTTTATTAGAAGCCTTCCCTTTATGGATGATGTCAGCTCTAGTTCCAGGGTTTATGCCTCTCCAGGTTCTCTTATCCAGTAACACTGCCTTAATTAAACTCCCATTATTTAAACATCGATTTTGGTTTGGAAGGGGCCGGCTTTCTCATGCATGAATCCGGTTGGGATCCAGAAACACCTATAGATGGTACGATGGGATTTAAAGAATTGAATGGGAAACAATTAAGGAAAGTCTTGGGGAGATACGCTATAACTTCAATTGGTCAATTGTATTCTGAGAATGTATTTAAAACAGTATGTATTTTCCAACAGCTACAACTGGAACACACAATAACGAACACATATTTTTTCCGCATTTTATAGTTAAGGCACGCCTGTAGTGCCGAATTCTCCCAACACCCACCCCCTCCTCGAGACTCCCCAATCAAATGTCTACTTCAATCATTGGGGACATCTCACTTAATATCAATTGTTTGCTCCACATTGCTCACTTCACACCACAACAATACCCTACCGTCTTTGAAGTTAAAATGGGAAACAGACTTGGGCCCACTGTCCCAGGAATCCTGGGAGCTAGCCATGGCCAGCGCTCGACTGACATCCTCATCTGCATGCTTTCAACAAATTCAATTATATTGACTACACAGGGTATTTTTAACTCCTACTCATATATTTAATATAGGAGGCAGAGCTGATTCCAGATTTATTATTTTATTTATTTATTTACAGTTTTTTAAATAGCGCATCAGATTCCCTTGCGCTTTACAATGGTAGACAGAGATAAAACAAACTGGGTAACAACAGACAGACTTGGAGGTAGGAGAGCCCTGCTGCAAGCTTACAATCTATAGGGACATAGGAGGGAAACACAAGGACAGGCATCAGTAATAGCATAGCAGTCCCACCAAGTTACAAGTCCAGAAGGGAAGCTTTATAATACATAAGTGCCTCAGAGGGTTATGCGTGTAGAACTTAAATGTGATAGGCTTGCCTGAAGAGGTGAGTTTTCAGGGAACACTTGAAAGTTTGGAGGCTAGTGGAGAGTCTTATTGTGCATGAAAGGGCATTCCATAGGATGCAATAAAAATGTACCCTTCCTAATGCTACATTTTGGCATATGCTATGGTTATATGGTGATTGCAGACTTTTGGACGCAGGTCACGCGGGCCATAGTGTCAACAGGAATTCCCCTCGGATACACTTACACCATTACTGTGTATCCTGGCATCCATCGAGGAAGATGTCCTTGACCAAAACACTCAAAGATATGTTAACAACCTATGTATGTTGGCAAAGGTGTGCATTACGAGGGCATGGCTGGCTCCCAATGGCCCAAATGTCCACACATGGATCTCATTGACTAACGATGTTGTTAAACATGAAAAATTTGTTTATATCTCTAGAGAAGCGGAGGGGAAATTTGTCAAGATTTGGGATCGGTGGCTCTCGTCTCCCTTTATGCAACGTCCTCTACTAATTGTTTGATGTGTAAATATTATTAATAACCGAGTTACCTGACTGACTTCATATATATTATACGCAATGTCGGTTCCTCTGTATTCGTGTATCCCAGACAAGCAATGCAAACTTATTATAATTACTATATATAAAATCAATACACGTGTTTGATTAACATTATTTGTATGCTTTATTAATGTATGGCCATACATGTATTTCAATGCAGCACAAACTGTTATGGCAGGAATGTTGACTGCCGCTATGTCTTTTTTTATGTTGTTTTTGTGTTTATTAGCCATTTTCTGAAGAAACAGGCTTTTCTCAATTTATATAATAATTCCTCATTTTTATTTCTATAGTGCTCATTCTCCAGTAGGACTAAAGGCACAAATATAGGTACATATATCGTGGGCAATGCAATACAGAAGATTAAAGTAATACAACAATAGACAAGCTATATAGACAAAAAAAAAGGAATACCTCAAGCGCACAGTACGCATAGGCACTTATTCTGATTGAGTCGGATGGCTGAGTGTTCGGTTGGACGGCCGATGTATTGTGTTTGCGCATGTGCAGAGGCAGAAATGCTCATGCGCAAACCACGACCATCGGGGCAAGGGGCTAGATTCGGATACCTAAAGAAATGGGTCATGTTGGGAGGTATGCAAACTGGAAAAGAGATATTTATCTCTTCTTTTTTTTAAAGCAAACATAGCTCCATCTCCAGAAAACATATATATAACATTTTTAAGCTGGAACATTTTTCAGCTGGGGGGGGGGGTGGGTGGTGGCAGCGGTATGCACTAATGCGCGTGGGGGGGTGGCGGCGGTATGCAATAATGCGCGCCAGGGGGGGGGGGCGGCGGGCGGCTCACCTGCTGTTGCTGCTGCTGGAATGGGAGCTGGAAGGTGCTGCGCGCACATGCGCAGCAGCCCTCACGCAGCCATTTTGGATTAGGGAAAAGTGCTGCGGCCGCTGCCCGCGGCCCAGCCAGCCCAGCCAGCCCAGGGGGGAGCGTGGCTGGCCCCCTTTTAATGAGTTTTGGGCCAGCCCACCGGGAAATGGCACGGTTTCCCGGTGGGCCATTCCGCCCCTGTACATGTCAGCATCTAATATAAAGGCCACAGTAGATTTACTGCAGTGGTGCCAGTGTGATTGTGCCATGTCAGGTAAATAATAAGTTCAAAAGCTAAAGGAACATTTTCTGAAAGTACTACAATACTTATGTAAATAGCCCTTGTTTTAATTTTATCTGGGAATTAATTTACTGCTCCACAATAACTCATGCATACTTATATACCAGGCATGTCCAAACTGTGACCCTCCAGCTGTTGTGAAACTACACATCCCAGCATGCCATGGCATAGTTTTAGCATTACCTATTAGCAAAACTGTGGCAAGGCATGATGGGACTTCACAACAGCTGGAGGGCCATAGTTTGGACATGCCTGTTATATACCATAGGAGGACTAACACAGAGTGAGTAGATACACCTGAACGAGAGGGGATGCGGTCAATTTCCCCGCTGCCGAAATCCCAAAACTTTCTTCCTCTATCCACGACACCCATAGAGGGAGAATAAATTAGCGTGGCCCAGCGTAGCGAGGCAATGGGCCCGCTGTGTGGCGAGCGCAGAAAGCCCGCAAGGGGGGGTGATCCACGTCCCCCCTTGTCGGGATTTCGGCGGTCGGGATTCCGACGTCGGGATTTTGACCGCCGGGATTCTGACTGCCGGGATTTCATACCGAATCCGTCGAGTGGCATAAAGAGATATCATGCATATGCTTGTTTGCAAAGTGCCTATCATCTAACCCTTGTTACTTATGCCTAAAGAGACAGAACAGAACAGTGAAGAGGTGGGTCTGATGTAGGCTGAATATGTAGGTGAAGAGAGAAAACACGCAGAACTGCAGAGAATTGAAAATATGTCCTGTCTGTTGGATGCCCAAGAACTGGTGCCAATAGGAATGTTGTTGATGTTAACTTTTGCAATGTGTAAATAAAATGCCTTTACCTTTAGCCCTTTGAGGTCCAATGTCTAGTCAGGCTCAAAAGCCCTAGCGCTAGTAGCAGATCCAATGGTGAGCCACTTTAAAATAAGAAAATTAACAGTACTCTTTACCTAGAAGGGTGCCCATCGCGGCCATCGCGGGCATCGCGTGTACCAAAAAATTGCATGCGATGCGACAGACGCGATTACCGCGATTTCCCATAGGGAACAATGTTAAATGTCCCAATTGACCCGATTTTCTATAGGGAACAATGTTAAAAGGCCCACAGAGGCCAAAAAGCCACCCTGGAGTGTGAAATGGCCCCCCCAATTGTTAACGCCACCCCACGATCAACGTCAACCCGAAGCGTGGCGAGTGGCGGCGGTACGCGTCCTACGACCTTTTCATACCCCCACTATCCACGTCGGCGTGGAGTTGAGAATACAAAGTGTGGCGAGCGCAGCGAGCCCCGCGAGGGGACGCAGACACCTGTGAAGCCCGCGAGGGGACACGTATACCTGTGAAGGTGTCCGCGTCCCCTCTTGGGGCTCGCTGGGCTCGCCACGCTTCGGGCTCGGTGGCTAGCTGCGCTCGCCACACTTTCTATTCTCAACTCCACGCCGACGTGGATAGTGGGGGTATGAAAAGGTCGTAGGACGCGTACCGCCGCCCCTCGCAGGCTCGCTGCGCTCGCCACGCTTCGGGTTGACGTCGATCGTGGGGTGGCGTTAACAATTGGGGGGGCCATTTCACACTTCAGGGTGCCTATTTGGCCTCTGTGGGCCATTTAACATTGTTCCCTATGGAAAATCGGGTCAATTGGGACATTTAACATTGTTCCCTATGGGAAATCGCAGTAATCGCGTCTGTCGCATCGCATGCGATTTTTTGGTCGCATGCGATGCGACCGACGTGATTTTTTTACCTTACGATGCCCAAGATCAAAATCGTGGGCACCCTTCTAGGTAAAGAGTACCAAATTAACATTGTTCAACATTCAATGTAGACCATTTTTAATATAAAAGATTAGAAAAAATATAATTACTAATAAAAAATTTAAATCAGACTGTTTGAATTGCAAATAAAAAAAAATATTGTACTGCAAAGGGTTCAAGTTTTGCCAGCACCTAAGTGAAAGGGTTACGGTATAGATGATAGACAATCTTTAGGTCATGGACATTGTATAGTGTCCCCTCACACAGCGGGCTGCACTCGCCATGCTTCAGGCACAGTGCCTCGCTGTGCTCGGCACACTGTTATATTCTCACGCATTGCCCACTTGGATAGTAAAGTAAGAAAACCCATTTTTTTAAAAAAAAGGTGAAAAACTCATATTGACCTTATTCATATCCACTTCTCTTCTGTAATATAATTCGCCATTGCTGGGCATTATATTATAGTTTTTTTATTATGCAGAATGATCTAAAGACCACTTGAATTCCGGCAGCAGCATTTAAAGGTGTCCATGTCCACCTTAAGCTTGTGCCCACCTTCTGTCAATGTTTACCAAGGGTACGTCGACCATTCTTAGGTGCTGACTTAGTCACTATGGACCATTAGTTGTTGACCTAGGCATTGTCGATCCAGGGACCACATACCAGTGAAAGCTAACATCCTCCAGGCTCGGCATACAAGCATACGAAAACTCTTTTTGGAAACAACTTTGTTTGCATAAATTATACTCATTTTGTAGCAAAGTTCTTATGCTATAAGTGTTGCACCAAAGTGCTAAAACAGCAGTACATACGTAACAAAGAAAGTTTTACAGTCAATACGATAAGTAATAATTCTCTGTGCCCACCAGGAAACACAAAATTTTTGTAGCATCGCAAAATCAAATAAAAAATAATTAAAGGTAAACAATTGGGGAAAAACAATACAAGATATTTGCTGACATAGAGCGTTCAATCGTTATGGTTCCTGTTATGGGGTTAATTACAGTAAAGACTAGAATTGTCTCAATCAATGAGCTCATTCTTTCGGCCGCATCCAATTATGAGTTCAGTGTATTGGGATTTCTTGCAATAAATCAGCATATATTACATCACATTAGACAATATGCAAATTCCAACATCAAAACACAGACCTGTTATTAAATGTACGGCTTTGCCTATTACTTATGAATACATTGATAAGTAACCTGTGTCCATTCAGTAAACTATAGATTTATCTTATCAGCAGATTAAATAAAATTGGTTTTCTATAGTATACAGTATGTGTTCTTGAAACAATGGCATGAATTGGTATAAACTGGAGTCAGATGGATCTTGGATATATTACGTAAAAGTGAAATATAGGAGGACACTTACCTCATTGCTTGTAGCCCTGTAGCCCCGTCACTGCCCCAATGACTATGGGGATGTCCAGCATTTTCATGGGAACACCCTTGAAACGCTGGGTGCCCATCTCTGGTCCTAACTATGCCATGTTACAGGCTGTTTGAAAAATGACAGTTAAAGACATTTCCATGTCCAGTTTTGCTGGACTTTGTTTTTGTGTATGCATCACAGTACACTGATCATGGCATACTCCCACTGTGTATAGACTTCAAACGGTGCCAGAAGGGAGCATGTGCATGTTGCCCATTGAGTCCTACGAGAGCCGGATGCGATGTCTTGGGAGGACATGGGATAGAGCCGGGGCTTCTGTGTGAAAGTGGTATAATTCCACTATCCATGAGTAAAGAGTCCGGAAACCGGAACTGTTGCTTTGTGTATGAGACCCAACTTTGGTAAACACTGACCTAGAAGACCTAGAAGGGCAAAATCAAATTATTCAATTTTTGGCACTTTACTCCACAGGACCTGTCGTGACGGAATGGTGGAGAAAACTGATATTTTTGTTTTCATAAACTTCCTATTAGCCTCTGCTAAAATGTAGAGAACTAAGTAAATATTTTAACCTAATGACATATCTTCATTGACATGTTCCAAACATTTTAGTCACGGTTCCTTAGTAAGTACATATATTATCTAAAATGATTTATTTATTATTTATATATAAAGTGCCAAGATGCTCTGCAGTACTGTGTCATTTTAAGATTGAGATTAAAGGCATCAAATGTAGCAAAAAGTATAATATTTTTTATTACTTATAGCTGTACTGACGTCGATGTGAAAGATTTGTAAACAGACACTGGGATCCAATTTAAAATTGGATCCCAGTTGTCTCGAGAGTAGGATGTTGGCTACAGATGATAGGTCACTTAGCATGGAGAGGAGAGGCAGGAACCCCATGATAAAGTCCGCTCTCTCTGTATTAAAGTAAGTAACTGTTGGAGGAATTGCTGGGAAGAAGAAAATCAGATTAAATAATTAGTGTCAATTAGCTCCAGCAAAATCATTCTCCAAACAATTGGTCTCAAGTGCCCTGCTTAATTATGTGAGACTTTCATCGCTCCTTATCAAGGCAGCTTTGATTCATGTTTGACTCTTGAGTCTCCCAGAGGTGCAATTAATTATTGTCTAGTAAATAAACCTCTTGTAATTAATTGCTAGAGAAAACAGTATAGTACCTTAATAAAAATTAAAAAAACTTTTAAATGCTGCTGCCTGCATTCAAGTGGTCTTTAGATCATTCTGCATAATTAAAAAACTATAATATAATGCCCAGCAATAGCGAATTATATTATAGAAGGGACAAAAATGTTTACTATATTTACTGTACCTGCCGGTAACTTAGGTATCCTGTAAAATGTCCAATCAAGTTAATAGTGATCTTGTTTAATGACTTATTGCACGATGGTCAGATACGAATAGCCAGTCTTGTGTTCCTTTCCAATTAAAAGGAAATTGACATGTGTACATAATATACTAACCTCATTAATTATGAAATGGTTGTAAATGAGCATTGTCCTCAATGTGGTTAAAACTCTCTCATTAAATTGTTACAAACAAACTTGTCATTTATGTTAATTATCTGCTCTATACACTTTAAAGCTAAAATGTGGACACAAAATTAAACCTATATATAATTATACTGTAAGTTTTTTCTTCCTAATTTTAATGAGTAAAATATAATTTATTAGATTACAGCCCATCAAAATAACAGAACAACATTACAGTAATGTCAGCGCCAGTGACTGTGCGTGACTGAACGTGACTGAACGGTGCAACACTTGAATTGCTCCATCGGGCTCCATCTAGTGGCCGCCGTTGCAAACAACACTTGAAGTCCCCCTATAGAGGTGAGGAGCAGTGTTAAGGCCCTCATACATTAGGCTGACTTGTCCGAAGGACCTGATTTCCCTGGTGGCTCCCCAGGAGGGCTCACATATAATAGGCAATTGATGTGAATTTTACATCAGTGGGCCGATTTGGGTCAATATTTTGATTTCATTCACCGGAATTGGGTGAAATCAGGCCCAAATTGCATAGTGTATGGGGATCTTAAGCCTTTTATTACATATGATGTTTAGATTTTATACATTTTCTTTTTGATCTAGGATACTAAAGAAAATCCCCTTGACAATTATATAATTTTTTACAAATTCACAGATTGTAAGTAAGGAGACATAAAATAAATTAAAGATATTAATTGGGTGTAAAATTTAAGGTATTGTAGATGGATTGTATATAATGAGGGGAAATTAATTTTGCTATGCATTTATTACTCCTAGTTCACCTCTAATTATGTGGTATCTAGTGTGTTTAGTACAGCATGCAGTGGTACACAATAACGACAAAATTCTAACAAAAAAACTGGGTTTCATGTACAAAAGTAGTTTGCAATATTAATTTACAAACTAATGCACAGCATATTGGGACGGGTGATAGCTAACAAGCATGGAATAAATTAGGCATTTTGTTCTTCAGATGTAAAGGCCCATACACACTGGACGACTTTGAGCTGAAAGCCGCTCAAAACAACAAGTTTTAGCGGCTTTCAGCTCAAAGCCGCCCAGTGTGTATGCCCCGGCGATGAGCGGTGAGCGCTGCTGCACGCTCTCGCATCATCTCCGGCAAAGCCGCTCATCTGCTGGTGTTACCAGCTATGCAAAGCTATCCTCCCCCCCCCCCCCCCCCCGCTGATGGCGCCAGGCAGGTGGAAAGCCGCTCAGTGTGTAAGCACTGAGCGGCTTTCCCCCAGCAATGATAGTGTTCATCGCTGTCCATACACGCTGGGCATAATCGCCCAGTGTGTATGGACCTTAATTGGGATGCATACAGTAAACCATTATATGCACCTACTGTAGCACAAAGTATATCTAAGGACTGTGTGTATGTGTGTGTGTGTGTGTGTGTATTGTTCACATGGGCAATTGATCTAGAAGGGTCCAAACTACTCACCCTGTACCCATGTTTTCAACTGACCTCTCCAGAGTGCTGCATCAGTGACATTGACTAACAGCAGGTCTCCAAATTGTGTGGGGTCCATTATCCTGATGTTATGCACATGCACAGTCGGGATAATCACTGAAAAATGTCAACTGCACCATTTTCAACCTGCACACCACTGCTTCCGCCTGCTAGAGGGGAGGGGCATGGATCTAAAAGAGGGCCCTCCTCCTCTTTTAACACACCCTGTGACTAAGCTTATGTTTAAAAAGACCTATGAGACTGTAACAATGCAAAACCAAAGAGTTTGGTTTACATTGTGTTCGTTCATTGTATACCCTTTGACTTTCAAGCTCATTTAGGCACTTTGTAACATTAATATTAGTATTTAACAGTTTTACAATTTGTGTATCACTAATACTAGCAAATAGGTATAAAGTACAACAAACAGGAATGTATGTAGCATAAACCAAAATAGCTGAAGAAACTAACAATTACTAAATGTAACAGCAATTTATACAGCATAATGCATAAATATATATATATATATATATATATATATATATATATAAAGTAGCACTATACAGATAATTCAGTAATTTATTCCATGCCCCAGCAGAGCTTACAATCCATTTTCCCTAACTAATGCACATGCACTACTATTATTCGGATAGAAGCCAGGTAACATAAAGGGGTGTATTCAATGCTGCCGGCAAGGGACTTTTTTATGGCGAGGAAGGCTTGTTTTCGGGGATGATCAATGAAAACAAGCCATCCTTGCCGTTTAACCCTCACGCCAGCCGCTCATCCTAATCAACGTTCCGGGGGAATCCTCTATGTCAGAGGACGACAGGTGGAGCTAATTATCTCACTTTTTATTCTGTGTGGAGACCTGCAAAACATGCACTGTGTGGGGTCCTGAGAACCGAGTTTGAGAACCTGTGCTGTAGATTATAATTGTGCCTTAAATACTGCCTAGCAAGAGCAGGGAATGTCTTCTTCCAAAAACATAGTTGTACAAATAGCATTGATGAGATTGATTAACCGCAACATTGGTTGACAGCATAGGATTAGGTGAAGGTCAAGGGTCTACATACTGGGAACTAGGGAACATTTTATGATGTAAACAGTGCATATTACATAGAACATATGCGTTATTACAAATCAATTTCTAATATCACCAAGAAAGTGGTTGAAAATACAGTAGGTTGCTGGGAAAAATATAAACGTTTTCTTTTTTCCTGTGTCTTTATAACTTTAAATATTATCAGGTGCAAAATAATAATGTCTGTGTTTTTATTGTAGTCTTAAGTTGTTTTTGATTTATGATCTAATCAGCTGCATTGCTGCTTTGGGATATTAAGCACATGGCACCAAGCCTATAAATCTCTCAGGCACCATGCATATTGTCACAGTGTGGTGTTATCTTTTAGATGTATTCAGAAATATGTTATTTTTGGAGTAAGATCATCACATCCTCAATCAAACTGCAACTTACAGCACAAAACCAAGAAACGTATGTTTAAGACAATTTACAGAGTTTACAAAGCAGTCGTAGTGTTTAGAGTCCTTTTGCTGCCTTGAATTTTAAAACACACATAGAAAAGTTTACGCCAGAATCTGTTTCAAAGCCATTGTTAGATTAAATTATGCATAGGCCATTTACTGTTATTCATAAGTGAATGCATGAATGTTTTGCAGGGACACTGTTGAGGATCGAGTGCAGGAAGCACATCTATGCAAATTATACACAGGGCCATACCGAGGTGTGCCGGTCTCAGTTACTTTCCTGGGGGTGTGGCCTTATCATGGGCGGTCTGGCTACACCCTCATAAAAATGTTTTAAAAAAGGATTTTTAGCATTGCAAAGTGCACAAATCAGGGGGCAGCATTGTGCACCTCAGCCAGTGTTAAATCTAAGGTGTTGGTGATCAGTGTGGTCCCACTACTTCATTCCTCTACATAAGCCGAGGAGACTGCTGCTGTATGCTGGCGGGGCAAAGAAGCAGCTGATGCTTACAGGTGAAGGGTAGGTGGCGGATGACCCTTCTTTAGCCCCGGGACTGTGTAGTTAGTACCTATACACACAGCCCGTCTTCGGGAGGGAATAAACATATTGAACCTTAAAAGATAACACAACTGTACATATTATATCAGAGGCTCGAAGAATATTGGCGCTCTTTAGAGGGATACACACTAGAGACTAACCCTCCTCACCACAAATGACAACAGTAAAAAAAAAAAAGGCCAGAAATAATCGTACCTTATTCCTGCCTGGACTTTTTATCTGTGCGGACCTTCCTAATGTTGACATGTTTCAAGACTTCCAGTCTCTTTTTCAAGGCTCTCAAGAATAGCTAAAAAGACAACTCTGATGTCACTGAATTATTATCGATCTTTACCATTAATAAAGGAAAATATATTTCTTATACATATAGTTATATCCAACAAAGGAGCGCCAAGTGGTGCACACCATCTTTGCTTTTACAACACACCTGCTTCTCGGAGGTGATGCTATGTTGGTATCCTGATGAAGGTCACATTGTTAGCGGTCCAAATGTCGACAGATGACCTTTGTATCATACCGTGTCTGATGTGAGGAATAATGCTTCAACATTTTTACATTACAAAAGCGCTGGTGAGTGCTCTCTTTTTTGTATCCATGTTTTTACAACTAGACATATTGTTAGGAAGGGTATGTACAGTACAGGCCCTCTGTTGCAAACACCTTACTGTACTGGTTGCCTCCTGCAAACTAAGGCTTCACCTTTAACAGCCACATTCATGGGTGTAGATTATTTCCACCCCAACCCCGGTGCCGCCAGGTCTTATGGATGACAAGGCTGCTGCAGGAGGCAAGGGTGCCGCAAGAGTATATTGGCCCGAAGTACGTTTCCTCAAACGCTGGTATATATTTAAAATACCCCGCCTACCAGGTGTGGGTGCTGTGCGCTTATGCTGCTCTTTAGTAGGGAGGAAGATCTGAGCATTGCCTAGCAACGTCCCCGATGCCTCCCTGCTCTCAATTGTGGGGAGGAAGTTTGGGGCATTGCCTAGCAACGTCCACGCTGCCTGCCTGGAAGCCGCTGTCCACCACTAGCCTTTGTCCCTGCGCCTCCAGCATGAGTCTGAGATGGCGCCCTCAGGGACAGGCAGCAACGGCGCCTAACCCACACACACACAAACCCTGTCATGGTCCATGGTCATTTCACTGATGTGAAAGGGAGGAATATTCTCTGTAAAGAGCTGTACAATATCGGTGTGCTATATAAATAATGGGAAAAAAAATAATAACACCCATGTGTGCAAGTTTGCACTGGCGCATACACACACTTCCTCTCTGTGGTCATGTGTGTTGTGCAATGTAAATTTGCACATTATATTTTACGCTTGTTGGAATAGCACTAACTCATCACCATAAACTGATTTTAAAAGTATCCAACAACAAATGTATTACACATTGTATTTATTCTTTAGTAAATCTTTAAGTTTAATGCAATTTAAAGCTGGACCAACTCTCCAAACACAAATTCTTATTGATTTAGTCAGCTCTTCCTGGTGCTGATATAGATTGTGATAAGGGTTAGTGCACTCTGGAAGAATGCTTTGCTAGTGGTGCATGCTTAGGGGGTCTCCTGCCACCAGAAGGGGGTGTGGTTAACCAGAACAGGGGCGTGGTTAAGTCTATTTGCTAGTGTGAGAAAGGACCTTCACTCGACATGCTTTGGGCACGGAGGCTCGCTTCGCTTGCCACCTGGTTACTAAAGGCAACAATTGATGACGTGGAAAATGACATTGCAAGGCAACCAGCATTGCTCCTCCCCCTGGGGTGAGCTGCCAACTTTGCCCCTCCTACTGGGTGAGAAAGCCCTACAGAATTACCCTTATCCTACACAAAGTTCAAGAGCAATGCACATATAGCTAATCCTCTCAAAGAGTATCCTGTAAGTGAGACTGAAAAGAATTTAAGGGTAAGGTATCAATGGGAAGTCCTATTTTGAATGCGTGATGGGTCCAGGTTATGGACCGCCAGATGCAAACTTCCTGGACCCCTAGCTTACATAGGCTAGCCAGTGCCGGAAACCACAGTGAAATGTGACCAATGGTTATGATTGCTCTCTTTTTTGTATCCATGTTTTTACAACTAGACATATTGGGGTTTATTCTAGTTCATTCTTTCTGACAAAATCCTTCTTAGATGGACAAAACCATGTGCACTGCAGGGGGGCAGATGTAACATGTGCAGAGAGAATTAGATTTGGGTGAGTTATTTTGTTTCTGTGCAGGGAAAATACTGACTGCATGATTTTACACTTCAATATAGATCTCACTTTGAAGAAAATCCCCACCCAAATCTAATTCTCTCTGCACAAGTTACATCTGCCCCACCCGCAGTGCACATGGTTTTGTCCATCTAAGAAGGATTTTGTCAGAAAGAATGGACTAGAATAACTCCCATTGTTAGGAAGGGTATGTACAGTACAGGCCCTCTGTTGCAAACACCTTACTGTACTGGTTGCCTCCTGCGAACTAAGGCTTCACCTTTAACAGCCACATTCATGGGTGTAGATTATTTCCACCCCAACCCCGGTGCCGCCAGGTCTTATGGATGACAAGGCTGCTGCAGGAGGCAAGGGTGCCGCAAGAGTAAATTGGGCCGAAGTACATGTTTCCTCAAACGCTGGTATATATTTAAAATACCCCCGCCTACCAGGTGTTGGTGCTGTGCGCTTATGCTGCTCTTCAGTAGGGAGGAAGATCTGGGCATTGCCTAGCAACGTCCCCGATGCCTCCCTGCTGTCAATTGTGGAGAGGAAGTTTGGGGCATTGCCTAGCAACGTCCTCGCTGCCTGCCTGGAAGCCGCTGTTCACCACTAGCCTTTGTCCCTGCACCTCCAGCATGAGTCTGAGATGGCGCCCTCAGGGACAGGCAGCAACGGCGCCTAACCCACACACACAAACCCTGTCATGGTTAATGGTCATTTCACTGATGTGAAAGGGAGGAATATTCTCTGTAAAGAGCTGTACAATATCGGTGTGCTATATAAATAATGGAAAAAAAAATAAAAACACCCATGTGTGCAAGTTTGCACTGGCGCATACACACACTTCCTCTCTGTGGTCATGTGTGTTGTGCAATGTAAATTTGCACATTATATTTTACGCTTGTTGGAATAGCACTAACTCATCACCATAAACTGATTTTAAAAGTATCCAACAACAAATATATTACACATTGTATTTATTCTTTAGTAAATCTTTAAGTTTAATGCAATTTAAAGCTGGACCAACTCTCCAAACACAAATTCTTATTGATTTAGTCAGCTCTTCCTGGTGCTGATATAGATTGTGATAAGGGTTAGTGCACTCTGGAAGAATGCTTTGCTAGTGGTGCATGCTTAGGGGGTCTCCTGCCACCAGAAGGGGGTGTGGTTAACCAGAACAGGGGCGTGGTTAAGTCTATTTGCTAGTGTGAGAAAGGACCTTCACTCGACATGCTTTGGGCATGGAGGCTCGCTCCGCTTGCCACCTGGTTACTAAAGGCAACAATTGATGACGTGGAAAATGATATTGCAAGGCAACCAGCATTGCTCCTCCCCCTGGGGTGAGCTGCCAACTTTGCCCCTCCTACTGGGTGAGAAAGCCCTACAGAATTACCCTTATCCTACACAAAGTTCAAGAGCAATGCACATATAGCTGCTCCTCTCAAAGAGTATCCTGTAAGTGAGACTGAAAATAATTTAAGGGTAAGGTATCAATGGGAAGTCCTATTTTGAATGTGTGATGGGTCCAGGTTATGGACCGCCAGATGCAGACTTCCTGGACCCCTAGCTTACATAGGCTAGCCAGTGCCTGAAACCACAGTGAAATGTGACCAATGGTTATGATTGTCATGGTGGTAATCCAAGGCTGTGCCCAATAATGAGAATCTGAATGCTACAGTACGTATATCTGTGGGCACTGCCCACAGATATACATACTGTAGCATTCAGATTCTCATTATTGTTAACAGGAGCCTTCTATCTCCTACAGTCCCCTCCTGCTGCATTAGAATTTTAAATAGATGGAATTGCACACTTCCTTGCAACTATGCAATTCCCTACAAACATGAATTGGGCTCATTATTATTATAATTATTAATAATAATAATACTACTACTTCTAATAATAATAAAAGGTCTAAAAAGGTAAGTTTGTTCTAGCTCCCCTTTTTTTACACCATAGAGGCAGATTTGTTTGTTCATTCATCTATGTCATAACATACAACATATAACATTTAAAGTTATTACAATTATTTCTTTATGGTATATTTTATGTGTTAACAATTGTAAAGTGTACATACAGATGACACATATCAACTACATGAGTTACACAAATGCTATACAAGAGGTAAAGATAATTACTGTTTATATCCATGATCGAAGAAACAAGCTTAGGGGAAATGAATGAACATGAAGTAGCTGCTCTGATTGGACTCTTTATTTCCCTATAAGGTGATGCAAATCGCTGTATGTTTAATGAATGTATTAGTGTGGATTCGGGGGTACAGAGCTGGTATAACTTCCCCCAACATTGTTGTGTAGAGAGTTAAAAGAGACAGAAGGCACAATGACATGTTAAATTACCTGCATGATGTATGACTTAATGAACCCCCTTGTGTTGATCACGCTTGGCATTAATCAAGAACCATGAACAGATTCCCTTATTTTCTCAATGCTTCCCTGATAAACTGCAATTTCATTTAACCTTGGACAGCCACTTTAATAGCTTCCACGGGACAACTGTCAATACTTCCCTGAGTGAATATACAGTGATTAAACTGCACCACAAGATGCATGCTATGAATTTTCTTCATTTGAAATTAGACATTTTATTTTTGACTATTTGCATAAAATATGCTAAAAAAACATTACGACATAAAGACTCATATTTATAGCGAAATATCATCTGGAAGGATGTTTCTAGATTTGTTAAAGAAAATACCATGTATTAAAGGGAAAACATACGTCTGAGGACTTTAAAGTCATTTTCTGATTATTTTGGAATCACCCGATTCCGATGGATCTGGCTGACGGATTGGGTGAAAAGTGGCCAAATTGGACCTGTGTTGATATCCGATCCGATGCGCAGTCCCGTGAACGGAGCTGGAGATCATACGTGCATATGATCTCTTGCATGTATGGTCTCTCTGCAGCCTAGAAGGGAGTTCGCATGTAATATGTTACATGCAGAAGAACATACATACATGCGATCCTGCTGCCCGGGAAGGTCCCAGGTGGCTCAAGGGAATCAGATGCCATACACTTCTTCAAAAAGTCGGAGCAGTGTATGGCCACTATAAAAGATATCATCACAGAGTCCATGAAGAATTCCAGCCAATTCTGAAAGTAGGACTGGACGTAGGACTTAAGACACTGGTACAGTTGTAACCATAATGTGTGAATTGGTACCCTGGATTGCAGTGAGGCTCTGGCAAGGTTGCATCAGGTTCCTGGTCTAGAACCTTACAAATTATAAATGGTCAAATAGTGGCTGACAATCATAAATCATGCGGACAACTTTACACAACCACATAACTGAACCGAAGGATGACTGGTTGACTGGTTGGCACAAATTACTTGATTTAATATTTTTTTTAAATGTATCAATAAAAAACTTATTCTAGGGGTGCCATAAAAAAAAGCTGATACTGTAGGGCACTGTGATTCAAGACAGTTTGGGAACTACTGCACTAGTAGATGGCATGGAGAGACTGGGGGTTCCCACCCCCCAATATGTCATGAGCTATAAAATGCCAACAGGAAAACTTTATATGGTTATTTTATTTTTGTTTCATGTCTCAAAATGTTCACAGAAATTGTTCTGTAGTTTATATTGTTTTAATATACGGTATATAGTGTATAGAATAATCAAGTGAATTATGTAAATTGCTAGTATATACAGAGCCTCATAGAAACTAATTGAGTTTTAATGAATCTTTATAAAATTTTACTACAGTATAATACTATGTCCTCATAAAATGTGAGTTTCATTGAATGAGATTACATTTTTGGCAGTAGTTATTTATTTATTTACCGTTTCTTATATAGCGTACAAAATTCCGTGCAAATGGAGGTTATATGGGTATTCTGGAATATGATAGGCTTGCCTGAAGAGGTGTGTTTTCAGGGAACGCTTGAAAGTTTGGAGGCTAGAGGAGAGTCTTAATGTGCGTGGAAGGGCATTCTATAAGGTGGGTGCTGCATTCTATAAGGTCGGTGAAAGTCCTGCAATTGTAAATGGGATCTATTAATGAGTGGATGCGAGATTCAGATCTTATGCAGAGCATAGAGGTCTGGTGGGGATACAATTTGAGATAAGCTAATATATATATATATGTTGGTGTAGTCAGGTTAATGGCCTTGAATGTGAGTAGAAGTATTTTATATTGAATACTGTAAGATACATGCAAACAATGGAGGGACTGACAGATTGGATCAGCAGACATTGAAGAACTAACTAGTAAGATCAGCCTCTCAGCTGCTTTCATAATGGATTGTAGCGGTGAGAGTCTTTTTTTTATGAAGACTGGTAAAGAGGCTATTGCAATAATCAATGTGTGAGATAATGAGTGAATGGATTAGAGTTTATGCAGTGTCTTGTGTAAGATATGTACGAATTTTGGATATGTTTTTTAGATGCATGTAACATGATTTAGTGACAAATTGAATGTGAGGAATAAAGGACAGTTCAGTAGTTAAGTTTGTGCTCTATAAACGGCTATATAAATTATTTCTGCCAGGAACAGAGCACATAGGAGTGTACATCAGTGAACTACAGTCTCAGATATGTAGCACATAATCTATATATTTATATCAGTTTTGCCATTTTTGCCATTTTTTTGTAAAAACAATTATTCTGCAAGACAACACCAATTTTGATGGTTCCGGTGTCAAACGATATGTTGTGTGATATAGGTGTGCACAAAGGTGCAGAAAGTACAGCTGTTATGGGGCTTGGAGCTGAGAGGATCCAACCTTCCCTGTCAAAGTTATATGTGTTATACAATTTTTTTTACCATTAGGTGGTATATATATAGTCCCTTATATATTTTTGCCTTGGAGTCTACATCATATCTAGTTGTGCCCCAGGAACTGCTGATTGTAATGTGGTATAAAATTAACAGGAGGGCATTATATTATGAAAAGGGACACTGTAATGTGGCAAAATATGAGGTGGAGGTACTATAGTGTGGCATACTATGAATAGTGAGCACTGTAATGTGGTATAATCTGAACTAGGGGCACTGTATGTCCTAAAGGGAATTGAGGGTACTGTATTGCATAGTGTGAAATGGCAACTCTACAATATGAAATAATGTGAGCTAGGGTACTACTGTGGTTGATAAAATACACTTATATGGGGAATAACCTTAAATAGGTACTACTATGGTTAAGAAAATGAATAGGGCATTGTGGGCATAAAAATAAGAACTGTCACGGAGAGGTGTCTGTCTAGGAGTATTGTGATAGGGGTACCTTCAAAATGTTGCTATGGAGCCCACAAAGTTCTGGCTACACCCCTTGATGTGCAATAAGTTCACCGAATTTTGATAAGTGGTCAAATTGTTGTCGTCAAAGCCGTCCAAATAATTTATCTCAAAAGTTTTCTGTCACAAAAGTTTACACTTTCGGCATACAGTAAACTTTTGGGAAACAGATTTCAGTATAAAGTAAACTTTCGGGATACAATTACATTTTGTGATACAGTAAACTTTTATGGTGCATTGAAGGGATAGAGAAAACTTTATTTTTTTTGCTCATTTTCGAGTAACAAGGTTGACTAGCAATGATTTACCCTAATGAGATGAAGTACATGTCTGAGTTATTATGTTTTTTCTGCATTTGAAAAGTAATAATAATTATTTAGATAGAGATAAACTGAGAAAATATGAATTTAGGCAGCTGATAGATTAAGCCTGATGAAGTCATAAAGTGGCCAGTGATAACACACCAGCCAATCAGCTCCTAACTGTCAAATTACATGCTGGGTTTGCAGTGGCGTAGCTACGTTTTGGGCGCCCCCCCGCCGCTAAGCACCCCTACCCCCCCTGTCCCGCCGCCGCCCATGCAAACCCCCCTCAATCCCCCACAGCCTTACCTATAGCGCTGGTCCCGGCGGCTCCGTTCTTCTGCTGAGGACTACCAGAAAATGGCCGCCCCCATACAGCAGACAGTTTCAGAGAACTGTGTGCTATATGGGGGCGGCCATTTTCTGGTGGTCCTCAGCAGAAGAACGGAGCCGCCGGGACCAGCGCGATAGGTAAGTCTGCGGGGGATTGGGGGGTTAACTATAGCACCGCAGCCCCCGGCGCCCCCACATGCACAGCGCCCCCCCCGCGGTGGCGGGGGCTGCGGTGCTATAGTTACGCCGCTGTGGGTTTGACTTTGACATGGCAGCTAAGAGCTAATTGGCTGGTGTGTTATCACCTTCCACTTTATCGCTTAACTTTATGCTGTTCATATCATACATTTGGAGTTTATTTCCACACAAAGGGGGGGGGGGGGGATCAACACTTTGAAGCTTAGAGAATCTGGCCCTTTGTCTTTATATCTCTTTTATCTTCTGTCTCCAGTCATAAAAACTCAAATAAAACCTAAAATAAAAGTAAAAACTAAATTTTCTCTGCAGGATAGGGTAAAACTAAACACAGTATACAAGTATTAAAAATGTGCACTACCACTTAATAAAACTGTGCTGTCATAGCCATTACAGTACCTTTCTTTATGTTCTGTACCAGCCAAAACAGGAGCTGTACTGGATGCAGTGTCTCCGGACTCATAGGGCTTTCTATTGCAGTGCTGCAGGTATACACCTCCTTTATCTGTGACCATGCCTTTTCCTTATTGTATACATTTTTAGCTAACGCTGTGTACACACGGTGCAATATTGCTGGCAGTATGGTCTCTGAGCGACCATATCGCCAGTGATTTGTTTGTGCTGCAGCCAGTGGCGGCTCGTACCTTCTTGGAGAAGGGAGGCTGCCTCTGGCCGCAACCGCCATGGGGCTATCGCGATGCAGGCACACCCCCCCCCCCCCCCTCCTTTCACCGCTTGTCCTCCTGGTCCCCGCAGAGTTCTCAGCGCCTGTGCTATCATGACAGGCTCCGGGACTGGCGCATGTGCAGGAGAAACATCTGTACTGCACATGTGCCCAGCTTCTATAGGCTGCTTTGGCAACATCCCACAGTGAAGCCAGTACAGTCTCACAGACAGGGCCGGCGCCACCACTAGGCAGCTCTAGGCATTTGCCTAGGGCGCCGGCCACTGGAGGGCGGTAGTTGGGAGCCGGGACCCCGCTGGATGGAGGTGAGTAGCTGCCTGTCACTCCTCTCCCCCTGTTCCCAGTGACACGGCCGCCGCCACATCACCCCCGCCCGTCCACCCATCTTCCCTACACCCCCCTGTGGCAGCTTACAGCCGGGGAGCCCGTCATCCTGACGACACCCCGCCAGCCGGTGCGTCAGTCGCGCGGGGGGATTGTAATGCAATTCGGACACGGCAGGGAGCGTGAGAGGCCAGCACCAGGGTGAGTGAGCGCCAGGGTGCTTCCCCCCCCCCCGCCTGGCCCTGCTCACAGACTGCATCTGGCTTCATTATAGTGCCGGATTTTACCTGGGGGGGGGGGGGGGCTCATAAGTAAAAACCGTGACTCCAGCGATAAATCGCTGGGTGCGTGCTCCCGTGTTCAGCCCCTTAATGGTGTGTACACACGGTGAGATTCCCTTGCTATTTGACTTAAGATTTGAGTACTATGCAATCTTTGCTAACTCTGTACTATTTACATACAATTCATACAATCTGCATTAGATTTGCACTATATAGTCAATGCTGCCCTTTCTATCTGGGTTTCTATTTGTGCTGTCACAGGAACGCGCATCGGGATCGCAAGGTAAATAACCTGTACGATCTGCTTACGATTTTTGACGGTATAGTCAAAATCTAATGTCAAATCTCACCGTGTGTACACAGCAATAAGGTCGCAAACTCCTGCGATCAGCTTCCCTCTGCGGCTCCCCCGGCAGAGTCTCCTGTTCATCATCTCTGGTCGCTGATGAAAACTGGACACTGAGCAATATATTGCACCGTGTGTGCACAGCTTAAGAGATATTGGTGGGTATGCATTAGTGGGCTTTGGTAAAATGTGTGAGTGGGGGAAAAAATACACAATGTTCTTTATTGTTTTTTAATAAAATGATTAAACATATTTTCATACAACAAATTATTCAACTAAACGTATACCATAAATGCATAGTATCATTTATTCTATAAAAAAACTTTTTCTGTCACATTTTATGCCGCTAAAACATCTTTGTAAGAACCAGTAATGAAAGCTTAGTTGAACATAGTACTATTATTTAAAACAAAATAACATACCATAAGCAATCAATCTGGTTCATGAAATGCTCAGACAATCCACATAAACACTTCAACGCTGCATTTAAAACCATCAATTACCCATTGGAGCAGACTGATATAACATGTGTATCAAAATATATATCACACAATGGAACATTGTAGGTTCAGGCTCAGTAAGAACAATATTGGACAACAGGCTGCCATTGTCGGTAAAGTGTGGAGCACTGTGCTATATTTTACACACAGTCCAAAACAATGCTATTTTATATAAGAGACTGGCTATCATTATCAAAGAATGAATCATTCTTCTAGTCTAATTTTATATATCTGGCTTTGTCAGGTCAGTAGTTGCACAGGCCGGATACCACCTGACACTGGTGGGACATCAAGGGTGGAGGGGTCACCAATTCCATTCAACAAACTAAACAAAAGTACTCTTCCACATTCCATTTACGGACACACATTGGGATAGTCCCTAAAAGAGAATTTAAAGCCGAAGATACATTTTAATCCCAAGCATACTCCTACATGTTAGAAGACATCTAGGTGTCCACATAAGAGGAAATACATATCAGCACCTGTAAAGTCTTCCCAGGCATGGCCTTCACTTCAAACTGAACGGTGTGGAGCTTCAGAGCGGCTACAGGCTCTGAGCAAGGAGTATGCTGCAAGGTTGCTCCTCTACATGTGACTGCTCTTCCCATGATGACAGTTACAAATTCAAATAGGGGATCCACACCAACTGTCACCAACTGACAGTATTTTAACATCAAATGGCCATTGCTTGAACAGTTTAATGGTGGTTACCTGTGAAAATCTGCCACTGAATGGTAAAAATGCTGCTAGTAGAAGAAAAACATTGATGGTCTTAAACCATTGAAATTTGATGTCCAACCCTAGTGCCACCACACGGGGACCAATGCTTCTTCTATGCACATGAGCATTTCTGTGCATGTGCATTTGCAGATTGTTCGCCAGGAGCACGCAAGCAACCTTGTGGGCCTGGGCGTAGAGGGGCGTGGGGCCAGGGGCGGATTTAGGGATGAGGGCGCCCCTAGGCACAACAATAATGTTTACTAAGTAGGACAGTTTATAGGGGCAGTATCTGCATGTCCTATCCATTTACACTCTATTTAAGATGGAATATAGTACAGTACAGTGGATATTTTGCAGTTATTGGTACATTTTGGGATGACAGTACTATCACAGGCATCCAAGTGCCGCCCCCAAACATGTGCCGCCCCTAGGCCGGTGCCTCACGTGCCTAATGGGAAATTCGGCTCTGCGTGGGGCGGCAGGCTGCCCAATCACCATATGGGAATACCCAGCGTTTCATGAGAATTCTCATAAGAACGCTGGGCATTCTCGTGCTAATGAGGCATGACGGACAGGTGGGGGATGGGCAGCTGACATCACCGGATGTCAGCTGCCCGCCTACGTCCCCTCAAGCAGACACGCATCTGTAAGGTTGCTCTGCGGCAACCTTACAGATGCGTGAACCTTCGCCATCATTCGATGGTCAGCGACCATCGAATGATGGGGGCGAATCTCACCAGGCTGTTACTGTGTAACATCCATTCGCATGCCCTGTGTTTGAATTTGCAGCCTTGCAAACCAACCAGAATAACCCCCTAGGAGTGTGAATAAAGGCAAAGTTTAGGGCATTTGTCTAGGTTTCTAGACAAGCGATTAGAAATGAATAAAAGCTAAAGGAATATATACTATTTAACCTATGTACATTTATTTATGCGCAGCCTAGTAGCATTGCTGTCCCAGTTGTACAGGGAAGTGTCCTGTGTTTGTGATCTGAGAAGCAAATTACCAACAAAACACATTAATGACTGAGATGGGTTCTGCCTATGTGAGCCATGCAGAATGCTAGTGCTCGCTCTTCCAACTCCTCACTGCTCAGAGAGGGCAGCTGTATTTTCCTTGATATTGGGCCACACTTATAAAAGGGATGACAGATGTAGAGCCACCCCCGTAAAGCAGTCATGAACTCCCCCTGCTAAACAATGCCTCCTGACAGTTGAGGAGATTCATTTGTTTCTATAAAAAAGCCAGCTGCTTCTTTTGTAGCTTCTGTAACAGAGCAGGGGACTCTTATACTACACTTCAGATGTGGTCACGTCGGAATATGGAGAGACAACTGTCACCTTAATAGGGCATTTATTTCTATTTTCTCTCTACAAATAATTACAACAGACACATAAATTGATGGCAGATAAGAACCACTTGGCCCATGTGCATTCCATGCTCAGTAACCATATAAACACTTAACATATATATATATATATATATATATATATATATATATATATATATATATATATATATATAATATATATATTCTTTGTTGGTTCTTGTTCAGTTTTGTATGCAAACAGGTTGGGTAGGGTTTGGCTACTTTGTTGTGAATGATATTGGCAATAGACTTTATAAGGAATTCAGCGTCTGGAGAGTATTATCTTCCATGTAGGTGGTCCCATGTTGCTGTACTTTTGTGTGTGGCTTACAGTAATAATTCACTTATACACTGCTCTAGGAGAAGAAGACCCCTTCCATCAGGCACAACATGCTCTGCTCCAGGACGTCCTTCTAATGATTGCCCTGACCTGTAGCAAAATTATTTTCTTATCAACTAGTTCAGCACAGGTGGCTGCAATCATAAAGTAAGCAGTAAAGTAAGTCTAGGAGTAGATCATTATGTACCTGATTGTACCTGATTGAAGGGGAAGGTTGGAGAGTCTGGGGCAGAGAAGACCTTTTTCCATCTATCTTTATATCTTCAAGATGGAAACATCAATGCATGGGAAGTGCATCCACCCATCTACAGTATTCTAAAGGTTTGCAATATGATTTGATTCAAGTGCAACCACTTCCTGACTAAGCACAATGGCCTGTGTCAGCCATCTTGAAAGTGCTGTAGCCATTTGGAGCTTGAGTTTTGATTCTAAGCAAAAAAAAAGTGATCTGTCAATGTGTGGATTCTGTACACCTGGTAAACTGCACTCTGCTTAAACATAACTGAATGGCACAGCCAGATGGATAATATCCCACCCCGCCTTCCCGCAGCCACTTCAATTTATGAACAGGCCAGTGCTGTTCAGTTTCAAACATGCCCTCTAAGTGGGTGACCTGAAAAAATGATTGGGCCTTGGCATCTAGTGAGGCTCAGCATAATGCTGAATAGGACTGGGATGTTCCTGGTACCCCTGTGTAATGACCTACAGTGTATGATGGTGATAATAATAATAATAATAATAATAATAATAATTTACTGCCACTACAACTTAACATGCTACTACAACAACGTATGCCATATGCTGGCTGAGTAATAGGTGGCTGGCGTTTGTGGGCGGTACCCCAATGTTTTCTGGGAGAGTAGCGGAAAAATGCAGACAGCTCCCGGCCGTTGGGAGCAAGGGCTGCCGACAACCTCAACAGCCATCGCAGCACAGAGTATGTCTGTGCTTAATTGGCCGCTGCCCACGAGAAGAGGTAGGTGGGAAATCCATTAGATGGCGAGTAATTGTGAAAGGATTTCCCCCTCTTCGCATGGTTGAAATGCTATTTCCAACCATGCTCAGGGGTGGGACATTCATCTGATGTGGAGGCAGCTAACTGATCGCTGGGCTGCAAAAGTAATGTGCAACTTTGCCCCTCTCTTTGATGATTCATTTATTAGTGTTCATGGAGCTAATTCAGCATTGGGCAATAAACAGCAAAAATCGCTATTCTGGAAAATGCGACTGCTGTCAGAGTGATGCAGGAAGCAACAAGGGGGCGGCTATGAGTGGGCGAGAGCTGGACAATGGAGGCGTGTCCAGACTGTTTTCTTGGCGGGTCTGGTGTTATGAGCAATGGGGAGCTGCCTTGTGTAGCGTGCAACAGGGGCACTGACTGGTTTAATGTGCAATGGGGGAGCTGCCTGGCGTAACCTGCAACAGGGGCTCTACCTTAAACAATGTGTAACAGGGGCTCTACCTGGCGTAATATGGAAAGGGGGGTCCCTTTCAAGATTTTGCTATGGGGCCCACAACATTCTAGTTACACCCCTGCCCAGGGGCGGATTGGCCCACCGGGAAACCGGGCCTTTTCCCGGTGGGCCGGCACATTTTAGATCATAAGTGGCCGCTCACCAGTCCCTATCTCCGTGCTGGGCCGCGGCCGCAGCCGCAGCACTATGCCCTAATTAAAGATGGCCGCGGCCGTCCTCGGCGGCTCCCAAAGTTAAAATGGCCGCGGGAGGGCTGGTGCGCATGCGCGAGCGCACACAGCCGCTCCCGCGGTCTGGAGGAACTATGGCAGCGCTGCCTGCCCACGTGATGCTCCCCAGCAGCAGCAGCGCGCAGGAATGTTTGTGCGCTGGGCTGGGGAGCCGGACCTGACGGGCAGCGGCGGCAGCAGCAGGCAGCCAGCACCAGACTGACTGACTCTGAGGGGCAGCCACAGGTGGCAGGTAAAGTGCCACAACTAGTAATAATAAATAATACAGCCTTCCTCAGTATGTATATATATATATATATATATATATATATATATATATATATATATATAAATATATATATAGATATATCTATATAAATATATATATAGATATATCTATATAAATATCTATATATAGATATATCTATATATATATATATATATATATATATATATATATATAGATATATCTATATAAATATATATAGATATATCTATCTAAATATATATATAGATATATCTATCTATATAGATATAAATATCTATATAGATATATATATATATATCTAGATATATAGATATATTTCATCAGGACAACCAGAAACATAGCAAATACAAAATTTATACTTACATGTCAGAAGAACAAACAAACACACGATCCCCGGCCAGCTCCCACGCCGCCGCGTCCTCCGGGCCGCCTTAGGATGACGTCACATAGTGACTGGGGTGTGCGTCACTGGCATGCGCCAGGACGCTGCCTCGTTGCTGGGCTGCACGTCAAGTTCAGGCATAGACGCCGGGCGTTACTATGGTAACGCCGGCTGACAGTAGCAGGAGGCGGAAATGTATTGGCCATAACTTCACTGCGGAGTACAGCGCATAATGTTAAGTCTACCGTGGCAGAGATAGTCAAGGAGAAGGGGGTAATCGCGGCATTGGGGGGAGCTGGAAGGGAGAAATATCTCAACAACATAATAATTATAATGGTACACAGTGCACAGAGAATAATAAAATATATTACACAGAGTAAAACGAATTGAACTATAACGACTATTTCTAGTCGCCTTGACTATCTCCGCCACGGCAGACTTAACATTATGCGCTGTACTCCGCAGTGAAGTTACGGCCAATACATTTCCGCCTCCTGCTACTGTCAGCCGGCGTTACCATAGTAACGCCCGGCGTCTATGCCTGAGCTTGACGTGCAGCCCAGCAACGAGGCAGCGTCCTGGCGCATGCCAGTGACGCACACCCCAGTCACTATGTGACGTCATCTTAAGGCGGCCCGGAGGACGCGGCGGCGTGGGAGCTGGCCGGGGATCATGTGTTTGTTTGTTCTTCTGACATGTAAGTATAAATTTTGTATTTGCTATGTTTCTGGTTGTCCTGATTAAAATTGCATAACCGCAATTGTGTGGAGTGCCACTTCTCCACTGTATATGTACCTTAAGAGCACCTGCGCGTTCTCTCAGTGTGCACCCAGGTATCACTTGCAGCTGAATTTAGGTTGGAGAGCCGGCCACAACACATTTACATACATATATATATATATATATATATATATATATATATATATATATATATATATATATATATAGTGCTAACATATTATCACACGTGTATTCTTTTGATGTCATCAATTTGTGTTTCTATTTTTATTCTTATTTTATTTCTTTATTTCTTAACATCTTATTAGTTTATATTTATTCTTTATCTTTTTTTCTCACAGTTTTCATCTATATTTATTCACAATTTATTTTTATTATTATTATTTTTATTACTCCTTATGGTTAAGTTCATGCTTAATTTTCTCTAGTTGGTTACATACCATTTATTTCATCTTGATGACAGTTGTACTACCCATGATGTATCTCAGGGCTGGGCAATTGCGGCCCTCCAGATGTTGATGAACACACATCCCAGCATGCCTTGCATCAGTTTCAGCATGGCCACATAGCAAAACTAATGCAAAGCATCCTGGGATGTGTAGTTCACTAACATTTGGAGGGCCGCAATTGCCCAGCCCTGATGTATCTCCTTTGCTGTAAACTAATCAACATGCTCAGTGATATCTTTAGAAAGGTGTTATGGTGCATAGGTTTGCATGATGTACATTAGTTATGTCGTGGTTCTCAGATGCACCACTTTGTGTCCCTCACTTAGGTTGTACAGCACGGGTGCCGGGGACGGCGTCCACAAACGCTGCGTTGCTTAGCAGCGGCTGGGGGATGACGTCAGCAGCGTGCGACGGGTCCAGTACGGTGCCCAGGAAGCATGCTGCACTCGGCAGCCGGGCTGTACAAGCGGGTGGGTAAGTATATATTGAGTATCACCGCCGCCGTGCGGGTGTTTGTCTATTTGTCAGGTTGCATACAGTCTTGTGGACGGTGCCAGGAGCACCGAAACATTGACATATTTCATGTTACCTGCTGTACTACTAAAAAACTAAAACAAGTCCCCAGGAGTGACGCTGTATTCTTACTTCTTATCTGATAACTATTGAAGGCACCCAGGGCACTTATCGTCTGTGACAGTGAGTGCCGGATCTCTTCCTCTGTATTTATATAGATATAAAGATATATTATTATAGCTTTATATGGGGCAGTACGGATGGTGCAATGGTTAACATTACTGTCTCACAGCGACGAGGTCATTCGGGTTCATTTCCCATCATGGCCCTAACTGTGCGGAGTTTGTATATTCTCCCCATGCTTGTGTGGGTTTCCTCCGGCTACTCCGGTTTCCTCCCACAATCCAAAAATATACTGGTAAGTTATTTGGCTCTCAAAAAAATGAACCCTAGAATGTATGTGTGTGTATATATGGTAGGGAATATAGATTGTAAGCTCCACTGGGGCAGGGACTGATGTGAATGTTCAAATATTCTCTGTAAAGCGCTGCAGAATATGTGTGCGCTGTATAAGAAACTGTTAAGAAAGAAATATATATATTTATATATATTTACAGTATGCCTTTGATATAGGACCTTTTTTGATTGATTCGGTCCCCCGCGTGTTCGCACGGGGGACCGATGGTGTGCGTCTGCGTGTTTGCAGACACAGGGGGCCCTATTCAAGTTCACTCTTTCTGACAAAATCCTTCTTAGATGGACAAAACAATGTGCACTGCAGGGGGGCAGATGTAACATGTGCAGAGAGAACTAGATTTGGTGAGTTATTTTGTTTCTGTGCAGGGTAAATACTGGCCACTTTATTTTTACACTGCAATATAGATCTCACCTTGAAGTAAAACCCCACCCAAATCTAATTCTCTATACACAAATAACATCTGCCCCACCTGCAGTGCACATGGTTTTGTCCATCTAAGAAGGATTTTGTCAGAAAGAGTGAACTAGAATAAGGCCCAGGGTGCGTGCACCCATGGTGAACATTCTGTTTGCCGGGTGCACACACCCAGGACAGTGGGCGGGGTTGGAGAATGGCAGGGAGTGTCGGGCAGCCCCATTACCATATGCGAACACAGAATGTTTCATGCGCGTTTTCATGGTAATAAGGCAATGTCGCAGGTGAGGATTATATGTGTGCTTTACAGCAAGTGTTCTTATGAAGTGTATTGCGAACTATGACAGAGAGCAGTGCCGATAGCTCACCGTCATGGCTCAGGCTCACCCTCAGTATTTAACCAACCCCCCTTCACTCGCCGTTTCCACCTCGCTGATTCTTTTCAGTGAGGTGGAAATGGTGAGTGCGGCCATCAAAAAGGCAGAGCTCGCCACAAAATGCAGTGGGCTTGCTACATTTGCGACAAACCTCGCTATTCCAGGGAATCATCACCGTGTTCTGACAGCGAGGCCCTGGAACATTGAAGGCCATGCCCTCACACCGACAAAACGCGCATATATTCCTTTCACCGCTGCCAAAGTTGTGAGGTATGCATTAGGTGTGAGGGGCATTGCAATGTGTGCCATAATGTGTCAGGGGCATTACAGTGTGCAGCAGCATAGTATCAGTATCATAGGCATTGTGGTGTTTGGCATTATGTGTCAGAGGAATTGCGGTCTGTGGCATAATGTGTCAGGAATTACAGTGTGCAGCATATTGTGCAGGGGCATTACGGTGTGCGGCATAGAATCAAGGGAATTGGACAAATTTTAGTAGCTCTCCTGGAGTTTTTTTTTGTCTCGAGTAGCTCACGCTCAATTAAGGTTGGAGACCACTGTATTAGTGCAATGTAGCTTTTTATTATGTCATCTCCGTTTTTCTGGTGGTTGCCAAGTAACAGAGTCTGTGATGCCGTCCACTTTTGGTGAGATCTGATGACGTCACCGAATGAACACGCCTGCTGAGATTGGGAAGTTTGGTGATGGAAAGGGCCTCTGATAGCTGTGGTGGAGGTGGTATTTATGTAAGCACTGATTATGCACTGTAAAATTTCAGGAAAACGAAGTTTCCCTTTTGATACAGCTCTGAGAAGAGAGCATCCTTCCCTGTCAACAGACCCCGCCTCTCAGCAGACCCCGCCTCTCAGCAGACCCCGCCCCCTATTTGGGCTGCTTCCAAAAATTTCCCGGGCTGGTTTTCCAACCCAATCCGCCCCTGCCCCTGCCTCCTGGTATGGATATATAGACATCGATCATTTTGTGATATGCAGACTCGGTAATGCCCCTTCCCAGATCCTGGCATCCTAGGCTGCTGCCTAATGGTATCTTCTATCTCATACTACTTCTACCAATACAGTTACACCTATGCATAGGGATGCCACAATATCCTTTTAATCAGGCACAATCGTGAATTGCACAGGTTCTGTGACTGGCTGACAAGCCTGCATTTCACCTGGTTTTAGTCAGCCACAGAATCTGTGTAATTCATAGGTGTCAATGATAGACAGAGATATTGTGACAATCCTACCTATGTAACATGTAATATATTTGCAACTAAGCAAAAGCATAAATGAATTACAATTGTATTAGTTCCCTATAAACATCCAAGTGATGTCACGATGCTTAGATTAATGAGTCATGTATATAATTATAAAGTAAGCAAATGAAGGACCTCTCCAACAGAAGCCCTTTCAACTGTCCCTGCTTCAGAACTGCCCACTTAATTTACTATTGCAGATATCGGGAGCTGATTAAATTAGTTGATGTGAAGAGTGTATTGAAACAATGAATTAATGTATCAAGTAATCCAGCACAGGTGACTGTAATAGTAAATTAAGTGGGACGTTCAGGAGCAGAGCATTAAATATGGGGTGGATGGGGTCATGTGAGAGGCTAAACAGAAGAAACAAAAGGTTCAATCTTAGTAAAGATTTTTTTTTTAAAGTTAAGAAATAATAAAATGAAATAAATGAATGACTGTTATATATAATATGTGGTGGCAAACACAGGAGTTTTAGAGGGGGGTTTCCAAATGTAATCTAAAGTCTCCCACTCTGCAGCACATTGGAGTAAGTACGGGAGTCTGGGGGGTGGTAACAGCCCTTCAAATTAGTCTTTTTATGCACTGGATACAGTATGTAATACAGTATTAATTTTTAACAGTACAGATGGTCTATAGCAGCGGTTCTCAAAATGTGGGTCCTGATCCCAAAGTGGGTTCCGACCTTCTCAGCATGGGGTCCCGACTCCATGTTGTTGACCATCAGGCTGATGACTTTTCTATTACAGGTTGAGTATCCCGTATCCAAAATGCTCGGGACCAGGAGAATTTTGGATAACGGATTATTCCGTATTTCGGAATATTTTAATATTTCAATGATGTATTTTGAAGTATCTTGCATTTATGCTGTATAAACATATAATATACACACAAATATATTTTATTACCACATAAAATACACACAAACATATTTTAATTGTTCAAAAAACAAGGTTTCAAAACGTGAAACAAAATGTGTGTACTATCTCAGCACTGAATTTGAATGCCAAGCAATCATTGTCTTGCACATATATAGTGCCAGTTACATATCATGTCCCCAGTGATGCTGTTACATATGTCCCCAGTGAGTTTTTAGCAAAAAAAAATTTTTTTTTCACTTTCTGGAATGTCCGTATTTCGGAATAATTCGGATAACGGATATTCGGATACGGGATACTCGACCTGTAGTGATTCAAGGAGTCTGGAAAATCTGTTGAAAATCTGTTGAATTGTCTGTATTTTAGACTCCTCACATCATTTTGTGCCTCCACAATGTCTGCTGACTACAAATGTGATGTGATGACCTTCTGCAGTAACTTGCTGGGGTCCTGTCATTATTTTTATTGTCTAATGGGGTCCTAAAGCAAAATCATTGGAGGACCCCTGGTCTATAGTATACGCTGTTTCAAACATTTAAATACGATAATTGGTGAGGAAGAGGTTAAACATGCCATAATAAATAAATACACCTACATAATAGAACCAGTACTGCACTTTCTAAGCTCACATTCTCCCACCTCATGTTAAGGCTCCTGTCTCTTCCTCCTGGCAGCTACTCTCTGGTCTATTGCGATGTCTAAGAGCTCAGATCTACACACACACACACACACACACACACACAACAAACTTGGTAGAAGAAGCTGCTCTCACAGGGCATGTGCAGCAGCTCTGCTCTGTCCCTTACAGCGCTATTGATCATATTATATACCAGTGCTATTGTCATCATAATTTAAGACACTTGCCAAGAGGAGGGAGGTTTCTGAGCAACCAGACCCCCCCCCCCCCTTTCCCCCATGCATTTGCCTGTGATCACATGCATATTACAGGAAGCATAACATACATTGTTGTTCAATGTACACCTGAAAATGTTTTAAATGTAAATAGCCCCAGAGGGGATTAATTACACATGATAAAGTAAGGAGCGTGCAACTTTTTCTAATGTGTCGACATATGGGGCAGTACGGATGGTGTAATGGTTAGCATTACTGCCTCACAGCACTGAGGTCATGGGTTTGATTTCCACCATGGACCTAACTGTGCGGAGTTTGTATATTCTCCCCATGCTTCCGTGGGTTTCCTCCGGGTACTCTGGTTTCCTCCCACATTCCAAAAATTATACTGGTAAAGTAGGTTATTTGACAGTTACATATTATGTCCCCAGTAGTGCCAGTTACATATCATGTCCCCAGTAGTGCCAGTTACAGATCATGTCGCCAGTAGGGCCAGTTATATAAAATGCCCCCAATAGTGCTAGTTACAGATGTCACTAATAGTGCCAGTTACAGATGTCCCCAGTAGTACTAGATACATATCATGTCCCCAGTAGTTCCAGTTACAGATGTCCACAATAGTGCCAGTTACATATCATGCCCCCAGTAGTGCCAGTTACATATCATGTCCCCAGTAGTGCCAGTTACATATCATGTCCCCAGTAGTGCCAGTTACAGATGTCCCCAGTAGTGCCAGTTACATATCATGTCCCCAGTAGTGCCAGTTACATATCATGTCCCCATTAGTGCCAGTTACAGATGTCCCCAGTAGTGCTAGATACATATCATGTCCCCATTAGTGCCAGTTACAGATGTCCCCAGTAGTGCCAGTTACATATCATGTTCCCAGTAGTGCCAGTTACATATCATGTTCCCAGTAGTGCCAGTTACATATCATGTCCCCAGTAGTGCCAGTTACATATCATGTCCCCAGTAGTGCCAGTTACATATCATGTCCCCAGTAGTTCCAGTTACAGATGCCCCCAGTAGTGCCAGTTACATATCATGTCCCCAGTAGTGCCAGTTACATATCATGTCCCCAGTAGTGCCAGTTACAGATGCCCCCAGTAGTGCTTTTAGTACATTCACAAACTAGGGTTTAAGCTTTCATTAGTATTAACATTCAAGACTCCAAAAAATAATATCTGTTTGGTTGCAATAGTCCTATATTTATTGATGAACCATATTATCAGTAATGGTGACAATACATACTTCATATGTCTTTAGAATTGTTCAAAGTGAAAATAAAGAGATTTGTAAAAAAAAAAAAACAGTGACAGTTATGAGCAATAAACTGTATGCACATGCCATGAAAACTGAATTTTGCTTCACTGGAAGGGCGTGGGTTTGTGTGAAGGGTGTGACCTCATGGTCTGACCCCCTTTTTCTTCATGCTTGGGGTCCCGGAGATGCTAGACTGGCCCCAGAGACTGTCTGTAGTGCTAGCAGTTGCTCCTAAATGGTGATAGGAGCCAGGTGCTGCACAAAATGTTACAGTGTAGCACCTGTCTCCTGTCACTCCTGTCCCGGCATTTTGGTTTCTTCCTTCATTGGGGCAGATGTATCATAGCTGCGCGATAAGCGCAGCTATGATACTTCCTGCTTCGCCTCAATAGCGAGGCGAAGCAGGAAGGGACATCGACAAGATGTATTAACATCTTGTCTGCCGAAGCGGGGGAGCGCTAACTCCCCCCTCCGGCGATGTCCCTTTCTGGAGATAGCGCATCAGTTAATACTGATGCGCTATCTCCTGTCCCCCGGCCGGCCGCACTGGGCATGCGCGGGATCTCGCTGTTCACGCGAGATCCCCAGCGCAGCCCACAGCTGACAGCAGGGACAGCGCTGTCCCTGCTGTTTAGATAGGGCTTCGCCAGCCTGATGCTGGCGAAGCCAAACCCGGCTTCGTGCGGAACGGTCAGCGATGCTGACCGTTCATACATTCGGCCTGCTATCATTTTGATAGCAGCGCCGATATGGACAGGGGAGCATAGCGCCCCTGTCCATTACCGCATCCCTGGCTCCTTCATACATGGGGGAGAAGCGGTATCAGTGCACATAACGTGCGCTGATACCCCTTCTCCCCCATAACGTCCCTTCATACATCTGCCCCAATGTGTGCAACCATAGGTACAGCCTGCACACCTCGCTCCCAATTAGTGACAGTCACCACTGGATATAAAACTTTCATCAAAGCCTGTAAACAGGGATTACCATAAAGTTATGTCTCGCATGTACGGTCCAACATGATAGACACAATTATGGTCCAATATACGGTCCAACATGATAGACACAATTATGGTCCAATATACGGTCCAACATGATAGATACAATTATAAAAAAAATATATGTTTGACGTTAAATGGCGAGCTCACTGAAAGTGATAAAATGGAGCGCGGCTATCATTTGTCAAACACAGCCTGTGACATGGCAGATAGGAGCTGATTGGCTTAGTGCATCTGACCCAAAATCCCTTTAAGAGAGACCAAAAGTGCTGCAACTGTGCTTCAGTTCTAGCTTCAACGTCCCCGATATTCTTATTCTGATCAGTTCGCATTTACAATAGGATTTGTGATAGACTGCGACTATGTGGCACTAAGATACGAGTTGATTTGTTTTCCTCCTGATGGACAGCATACCCACCTAATCATCAACATAAATAGTTGTTTTGACAAGTGCCAGAGGTGACAGACTTGGTGTATCAATTGCAGTTGTTGAATCAGTCAAGTGTTGTATGCTAGAAATCTCCATGCATTAGACTCTCTCCTGCATGAAGTGATAATGGCTGGGACTCTTGTAGGCACAGGGGATTCTGTTGGTGTCAAATCCTTGATTAGTAATAGCGGTAATAGCACCTCTACTTACTAAGAACAACAATAGTCAGTCTGAATATCATTCCAAGAATTTTACTCAGGTCATTCACTATTTAGGGGAATCCCAGTATAGAACACATAACTACACGCTCCTTATGTTCTAGAATCAACACCTCGAAAAAAGAATTACATTTTCAAAATATCAAATGCTCACATGTACATTAAAATATGAAAGCTGAGATATACAAATAACTTGAAACAAGGCGTCCCTTACATAACACTGGCTCTGAATTAACAGTCTATACCATTGGTCTTCAAACTGCGGCCCTCCAGATGTTGTGAAACTACAAATCCCAGCATGCCTTGCCACAGTTTTAACACTCCCTTATAGCAAAACTGTGGCAAGGCATGCTGGGATTTGTAGTTTCACAACATCTGGAGGGCCGCAGTTTGAAGACCCATGGACTCTATACCATAGATCAAGCAAGCCGGTTGTGCTGGTACTTGCAGTACACCTGGCTGTAGCAGAGTCGTCTATGCAGTGTATCAGCTGTAGTGGACAGATAACAAGCAGGATAAGGTGTCCCTTATATCACCTGGCTCCTATTTAACAGTCTATACAATGGAACAAGTACGCTGGTTAATATCAAAAGCGTATCTATATTAGCAAAAATCTCTTTGTTGTTCCCATTGGCTGGCAAGCATTAACATCTGTGTGACACAGCAACAAACATGTACATTTAACTTCATAAGCAGCGGGGCACGGAGGAAAAAGTGGTAGCTTTGCACCGCGGAGGACACTCACGCACCCACTGAGCGGGAGGGGACTTTGCAAGGTGACCCCTACCGGCAAATATCCTCGGTTCTCAGATGCGATGTTTTGCATCTTGGGCATGCTAAAGATTACATTGCAGAGTCCAGCCGGGGTCGTTGGTGGCAGTTGGTGAGAGACTGTTTCACTGGCCAATCAGCTCCCAACTGTCCCTTTTTAAACCCAACCAGGGGCAAACGCAGGATTTTCAGAAGTGGGTTTCCAGAGGGGTGGAGCAAAGCATGGAGATGGACACTTAGGTGACCAAGTATATGCCGGGTCAGTTAAAGTATTATAGATAGACCAAATGTATATAAATAATAATAATGATAATAAAAAAATATATATATAAAAATAAAAAATAATATATATATATATATATATATATATATATATATATATATATATATATATATATATATATATATATATACACACACAGATATACACACACCCCTCCAGCGGTAGGGGTGGGGGAAGTTTTGATGTCCCGCGGTGGTAGGGGGTATTATATCAACCGCTCAGCATGTAGTACCTGGATCAGTAATTTACACTAATTACCCTTTTACTGCACAGATGGTGGGAGAAGGGGGCATTGGGCTGAATGAAGGGGCCCTGATACAAAACTTCCAGGGTGGAAGAGGATGTTTAATATGCAGAGGAGGGGTGTATAATGGAGTGGGCTTATTATTCATAATTTTATGGTGGGAGGACAGCTTGCTTGACTCCAGTTCCCGGAAATAGATTTCTTAGGTTTTTATGGAATTTCTAGAGAATCCCACCTACCAAATGGTACTGGGGACTATTGGATCAGAGTTCAGGAGGCAGAGCAATCTGCCAACGAAAATATAAAACTACATACCAGGTGTGTGGAGCTGGATCAGTAACCAGCTGCTGGAAGGCTGATATCTCTAGTTCTGGGAACAGTAGAGACAAGCTACTAGTGTCCATCAAAGGGGGAGAGTCCCAGCTTTTGGAATATACCCTCAGAATAAGTCAGAGAGAACCTGAAATATCTGACTGGGAAGAGCAATTAACAGGCTTGGATGGGGACCACTTCTTTGAAGTCAGATATCTCCGGTTCCCAAGGGCCGATTTTTAAAATTCTTGTACCCATGGAAAGAGGGGACCCTCAGCTTTCAGTCTTGGTCCCTTAGACTCCTGGGGGGTTTCTGAGTACTCAGAAAAACCCCATGCGTGCGCCACTGCCAGCCTCTACCTTACCAGTCAGGAGCTGATTGGCCGGTGATAAAGTACCAGTCACTTTATCACTTCTCCTCCCTTATCACTGCTTCATACATCTACCCCTCAATTCCCTATGCTGCAGGGCTCCTTTTCACCTTGGGAGGATACTTGCAGGTTCTGGAGCTGGACAAAAGAGCATCTTAAACACTGTTGTCAGTCTTCTATGGTGTAGTCCTTTTAGTGCTGACAGCCACAGACACCAGACCCTGGCTCTGCAATTACAATCCACCACAAGGGAAGTGGGTCCAACACCCTACTACAGTTGGTTTCAAGCAGAGGTCCTCCCAGTCTCCAGTACATAGGTGCCGATTCTGTGGGTGCTCAGGGGCCTAAGCACCCACAAAAAATTATAAGCACCCACGGGCCCATAACCTCCCAAGTCCCACAGCCAGGCCACATTTACTTGCTGATATGCATCCGCTGCACCTGCACTGCCGAACCTGCTGCCTGTGATATGCAAGGAGTGTGCTGCCTAATGTGTGTTCTTTTTGTATGCACACTGCCCTTTTTGTGTGGTATGTGTGCTTACAGTGGGCAGTAGTGGCCACTATTATGTGTTGTATATACAGTGTGCAGTATTAGCTATTGCTTATGGTGTGTACATTGTGATTCAGGACCGTTAAGGTCAGCATTTTGCAGGGCCACACCCCCTCCCCAAATTACATGCCCCTTTTCATGAGGCCACACCTCCTTGAGCACCCTCCAGAAAAAAACATAATTTGGGACCCCTGCTCCAGTAAGTCACTCCAGCTGTTCTTTCCTCCCCAGGTGTTTTTTCTGCTCTCCCTCTCCGGGGTCTCTTCCCTAGATTCTGCTGTCACATGACATTCCTTCCTCTCCAGGACACAGCACACCAGACACTCTGTGGGGGCTCTTTTATGGGTCCTGTAGAACCAAATCATCACAAAATGGATGTGTTTGACATTCCCCTCTACCCAATGCGTAGCCCTGTGCGCATCTGGTCGGACCCTACAGATTGAGTTTGCTGCAGGTTCAATCTGTTGGATGGGACCCAGCAGCAGCACATAGCGGGTGCTTTTTAGCACCAACGATTTGTTGGGTCTGATCCTAGGTGTGTGCCAGCGAGCAGCGATCTGGCCAGCGAATCCAATCGGCAGCTGGGAGGTGGTAGTGGTACATGCCGGGTGGCGGGGTGCGAGGAGCTGCTGAATTTAAAAAAATATTTTTAAAAGACTGTCCGGATGCCGATTGGCTGAGAGAATTCTCTCAGCAATCATATGGGAGGCCACTGATTGGCTGAGAAAATTATCTCAGTCAATAACTGGCTGGCCAGTCTTTTCAAAAAGCAGTGTCACTTCCACCTTCCAGCCACCGCTCAGACCCACTGGCCGGACCCCGTTGACCGCTCATTTTACTAGCCGTACAGTATTTTGCTGATTATTGCCTTTTTAAATTTGGTACATAAACACGATCAGAAGTGCCAGGTTCTACAACAAGAACGTTTCATAAATAAGCCCCATAATGTTAGTTGTTGAATAGGATAGTGGTCTATATACAGTACGAAGCCTGGAGAGAGATAAAGTGGACAGAGATAAAGTACCAGCCAACCAGATCCTAACTGTCATTTTTCAAACACATCCTGTAACATGATAGTTGGAAACTAATTAGTGGTATTTTATCTCCATCCACTTCATGTCTTTCCAAGTCTTAGGGGAGAACTAAAGGTGGCCATACATCATAAAGACCAGTCTTACAATCATGATTGTGTCCAATTTCCCTTCAATTCCCCGGCAGTCCTTGGTGGTTTTTGGACACACAATGTACTCACAATTTGTCATACAATCATACAATCCATCTGCTGCATGATTGTATGATTGCAGCTTTATTTATATAGGGGACTGGCCTACTAGGATCAAAAGGATAGGAGTACCAAAAATCCAATTTTTTTTTTTTTTTTTAATTTCCAGGTTGCCAGCAACAACCAATCTGCTCACATCTGCTGTGTTATGCCATCATTAAATAGACCGAATAAAGCAATCCTCTGAAAACTGTTTTCAGAGTAGTGACAGAATTGTGCAAAAGGACGTCCACCGCTCTCTTCAGCCGCCTTCCCGTCTGCCGCTTGGATACATCTGCTCCCAGCATCTTCAGATCAGAAGACCAATCCTCCAGTCTCTGGGAGATTGTATGATTGTGTACACACGATGTGCACACAAACTGCATACAATCCATTTTACAATCCATTGAGATTGTATGATTGGGCGCAATATCTTTCTGATGTATTATTAAGATTATTAAGATGGGAGTTCTGTTTCAGGCTGGATGTTGCTAGGGCAACCAATAAGATACTATATATTATCTTCTAGAAGGTGCTAAATAAATACAAAGTAGATTCTTATTGGTTGCCCATAGAAACATACTCAACTACTCAGCTGCAGATGCATTGGGGTAGATCTATGAATCAGGCCCAAACTCCTATTTTTAAGAACCTCTCACAGTATTTACTCCCACAATGATACAATATCCCTTAAGAGGCCATAGCTGAACAGAGTAAGCCTGAAGGATGAGGCAAATGCTTAATCATTTCATTTGAGTGGAGAATATTTTTTTCCCGCTGTAAAAACTTCTGAGGATGCTGGAATCTTGGACCTTGGCCACTCCGGCAGCCAATGCGTTACGGAGAAAATTATAAGTTGAAAAAAATGGAGTCTCTCAGGAACATGTAATTTGGGAGAACAACAGATGGCTTGTGTTTCATGATCACATGCATTATAAATATCACATATCAAACCTAGTCCACTGGGAAACTTGAAATCAAGTACATAAATAACAGAAATCCTATTCAATAATGTATGTCGATCACCAATAGTGGATGACAGAAAGATACTGAAAAACTGAGCATTGTGCTAATGACTCTAGAATATTAAATACAGGAACTGTAATACAGAATGCCCCCATTAGGAATTTTTCACAACTAATTTCATCATTGAAAATAATTGGTTTATTCAGGAAATCTTATCCCTGGGCAATACAAAATGGTACTTGTGTATTATCACGGCGCCCCCGATATGTCATTGCGCGATTTTTAATCGCATTGCATCGCATGCCATACACCCGATGCACTGCGATGCGATCTTAGCCCCCTATGCGATGAAAAATTGTATAAGCACCCTAATGGGTGCTTACAATGTTAAATGCACCCCCACGCCACCCCCCAGTATAAACGTGAACCCGAAGCGTGGCGAGTGCAGCGAGCCCGCGAGGGGCGGTGGTACGTGTCCTACGACCTTTTCATACCCCCACTATCCACGTCGACGTGGAGTTGATTTTATAAAGTGTGGCAAGCGCAGCGAGCCACCGAGCCCGAAGCGGGGCGAGCGCACGCGTATGTGAAGTTATGCGCGTCCCCTCGCCACGCTGTGCTCGCCACGCTTCGGGCTCGGTGTAAGATCAACTCCACGCCGACGTGGATAGTGGGGGTATGAAAAGGTCGGAGGACGCGTACCACCTCCCCTCGCGGGCTCGCTGCGCTCGCTGCGCTTCGGGTTCACGTTTATACTGAGGGGTGGCGTGGGGGTGCATTAAGCACCCATTAGGGTGCTTATACAAGTAATAATCGCATCCCATCGCATTGTATGGCATTGTATGCCATATACAATGCCATACAATTTTAAAATTGTATGACATTGTACAACATTGCGCAATATCGCATGGCATACCATCGCATGCCTTATGGTATGCGATGCGATGGGCGCCGTGATACTACACAAGTACCTACAAAATAGTCCACCAGGTCCCACGCGACTCTGCTAATGCATACCCTCCATCTGTACTGTTTTAGCCGATACAGTACCGTTTTTTAACAGTCTGCACCTGCTAAAATAAACTGTAACGATTGCACCAATTTTTTTAAAGCTCTAGGTGACTGATGGACTCTGGGAGATGTAGTTGATAACATCGCCGACTGCTCCCCAGGGAGTGTGATGGAGCGGTCGGATAGGACTAAATTTCCCAAGGTGCTCGGCGGTGGGATGTGGCAGGCCCGCCTCCCCCTGCTCAGGGAGAGATTCCGGTTGGGGGACGTCACGGCTGTGGGGAGACTGTGTGGCCAATCAGCAGTGCCAGTGACTAAATTTGTAGTTCTCTCCCCCATGCAACACCCAACCCAGCTGATCTTCTGGCCAGACCCTGCACGATATAAATTTTAAAATGGGATGTGTAGTGGAAAATAAAAGGGTCAAGACCAGGCCCCCCTTTGCAAATGGTCACAAAAATGCATCTTAGTCACAATGTGACAAGAATGTGAATTTTCCTCAAATTGCACATACACATGTGACCCATACTGCACATGTATATGGGTGAGAGTCCTGCAATTGTGTCTGTTTTCTATTTCTGCTGGCTGTAAGCACGGTGGTTGACAGGGAGTGGATGTGTGGGGATAGGAACTGACAGGATTATGCAAAGAAAAACGTAGGGCGTGCCAAAGAAAATGCTGAGCGCGTCAAGGAAAACGCAGGTGTGCCAAAGCCGGTAAGGGAAGGCAGGGCTGGATTAAGGATTATTATTATTATTATTATTAATATTATTATTTACCTAAAGGTTTTGTGCATGGTAGTGGGGGTAGTGCTGCAGCTTCACCCATCTGCCAATGTAACAATCATTAATGGTGCTGAGCATCGGGAGCCAAGGCACACTGACTGCACAAGTGCATTACTGGGAGTTGTCTAAGTCCCATGACATTTTGCAGGGAAGAGACTGAGAGGTTTGTGCTGAGCTCTGATTGGTGAAGCTCATCACATGCTTCTCAGGCCCATGGAGGACATTAGCAGCAGCTTCGTCATGGGGGGGGGGTAGCGCTGCTAGAGGTAGCGCTAGCCTGGGAGGTCTCCTACAGTCCTACAGAATAAGTTACAGAGGGACAAGCACAGGCTTTTCATGTGGTATGTATGTATACCCCCCTGCAGTTACCCACTGTCCAAGTTTATACTGCCTTTACTCTATATTTTGACAGTGTAATATTCTCCCATGCAGTTTGCAGCCAGTAATTACAATTGGGAGGGGGCCCCCTGTCTAAAGTGACTCTGTCCCCCCGAAGGTTTACCAGCCCTGAGGGGAGGGAGTGTGAAGTTAGTAGCAGCCCGGATGTGCCTGCATTCAGTCCTGGGCTACACAGCGGCTGTGATGACTGGTGCCCAGTGTAAAAGTCATTCAATGGTGAGCGGCTTCCGAAGTATTTTTGGACATATTCGCTCAATATACAGCCGTACACAATCATTCGCAACGCAGTATTTCACTGGAGTGGGACAGAGGCTAAACTGATTGCTGGCCTTGGGAATATGTGGCTGTGCGATCGGGTCTGAATCAGGCACTGGGCTCATTAACCCTTTCAGGTCCAGCGTCTAGTCAGGCTCAACAGCCCTAGCGCTAGTAGCAGATCCAATGGTGAGCCACTTTAAAATAAGAACCATTTTTGAATAAAAAAAAATAAAAATTAATTGAAACATTTAAACCAGACTGTTTGAATTTCAAAACACAATTTGGACTGCAAAGGGTTTTATATAAATAAATATATGTATATCATGTATGACTATGGGGTGGGGGGATATTCAATCCCTGCTGCTATTTCTGACGGGGGAAATAGTGGCAGGCATCTATTCAATGCTGTCTTCCCCAACAGCATTCAAGAGGCATCTTGTCAGAACGGGCCCAAATTTATAAACTGTCTGACTCGTTTTGCTGAGAACGGCCATGGATTGTCAATATCACGGGCATATCTTGACAATCCACAACCGTTTACGTGGACACGCCCCATTTTCACAGATTTGCAGGCGGGACATTGACCCAGGATTGAATACCACCCTAAATCGTTATACAAAGCAGAACAGAACTTGCATTCATTCCTTCTATAGATCCAGAAGGTGCCTGAAAAACATGATCTGTTGGAAGATTTTGAGGACAGGTTTGGCCACCCCTGAACTAGGGCTATATTTTATGGTTTGACATGAGCAACTTACAGTAGTTCCAGTGAAGGAGCTTTTAACCCTTCAATATAGAATGACTTTCTAAAGAAATATGGGGCATATTTAATCATGAGTCCTGCACAAACTCTACAAAAAACCCTCCTCTCTAAAAATGCCCCTGCTTGCATATAAAATTTGTCTCACAAAATAACCTTGTTTATAGAAAAAAACTAGGTAACATTACCAAAAAGTATTGTAAACCTAGGTCAAAAAGAGAAAATCTAAATGTTTTTGGTCATTTTTCAACACTATCATGTAGTTGTTTTTTACTGTGTGATGCTTTACTAATTTACTAGCTCTGTTTTCATGAAGTGTGGGGAAATTTAATAGGATGAGAGATTCAGAAAGTGAGAGACTTGGTAAGAAATCTAATTTTTTTTTAGTGCCAATCCGTTACACTTCAAAACCAGTTTGATTTTTCAGTGTCAATGATTGCCGCTTTAAAAAAAAACCTGGAGATTTCTTACCAAATCTCTTACTTTCTGAATTATAAGATTAAATGTTTTTCCCTGACCAGAAAATTTGTATTTCTTCAAAAGCTTCTAGAATTACAGATTCTTTATAATATTTATCTAAAACAATCTACGGAGTAAATTTACTAAATGGGAGTTCTATTGAATATGTTGGGTGGCATTCTATGGGATGCGGTAAAATCCGCATGTTTTTTATCGCACCTAATAGCACTTTTGAAAATCGCAAGATTGGGCCGTTTTTCGCATATTTAATGAGATGCGAAAAACTGCCCAAATAGTGCGAATAGGTGTGATTTGATGCGATTTCTTTAGTCCTGAAAATGTGCGATTTTCAGGTCTGAAAATCGCACACTTGCAGGAAATCACAATTTAAAATAAGAGGCATCTTGTCAGAACGGGCCCGAATTTATAAACTGTCGGACTCGTTTTGCTGAGAACGGCCATGGATTGTCAATATCACGGGCATATCTTGATAATCCACAACCGTTTACGTGGACACGCCCCATTTTCACCGATTGGCAGGCGGGACATTGACCCAGGATTGAATACCCCCCTAAATCGTTTTACAAAGCAGAACAGAACTTGCATTCATTCCTTCTATAGATCCAGAAGGTGCCTGAAAAACATGATCTGTTGGAGGATTTTGAGGACAGGTTTGGCCACCCCTGGACTAGCAGGGGCAAACGCAGGATTTTCAGAAGGGGGTTTCCAGAGGGGCGGAGCAAAGCACGGAGATAGACACTTAGGTGACCCAGTATATGCCGGGACAGTTAAAGTATTATAGATAGATCAAATGTATATAAATAATAATAATAGTAAAAAAATATATATACATATATATATACACACACACACACACATATATATATATATATTATACATATACATACATATATATATACATTCAGGGGCATCAACAGCAGTGTAGACCCCTGGGCATAGCAATGTATTGGGGCCCCTACCGATCCTCCATCGTTAGGGGTGGGGTAAGCATTGATGTCCCGCGGGTGGTAGGGGGTATTATATCAACTGCTCAGCATGTAGGGCCTGGATCAGTAATTTCCACTAATTACCCCTTTACTGCACATATGGTGGGAGATGGGGTGGGAGAAGGGGGCATTGGGCTGAATGAAGGGGCCCTGATACATAACTTCCAGTGTGGTAGAGGATGTTTAATATGCAGAGGAGGGGTGTATAGTGGAGTGGGCTTATTATCCATAATTTTCTGGTGAGAGGACAGCTTGCTTGACTGCAGATATCTCCAGTTCCCGGAAATAGATTTCTTCGATTTTAATGGAATTAAAAACTAGAGAATCCCACCTACCAAATGGTATTGGGGACAAGGGGATCAGAGTTCAGTAGGCAGAGCAATCCGCCAACGAGCATATAAAATACATACCAGTTGTGTGGAGCTGGAGCAGTAACCAGCTGCTGGAAGGCCAATATGTTTGGTTCTGGGAACAGTAGAGACAATCTACTATTGTTCATTAAAGGGGGAGAGTCCCAGCTTTTGGGATATATCCTCAGAAAAACTCTAAATCAGACAGAACCTGAAATATCTGACTGGGAAGAGCAATTAATAGGCTTGGATGGAGACCACTGCTTTGAAGTCAGATATCTCCGGTTCCCAAGGGCCGATTTTTAAAATTCTTGTACCCTTGGAAAGAGGAGACCCTCAGCTTAGTTTCCTAGGGGGGGTTTCTGGGTACTCAGAAACCCCCCCTGCGTGCGCTACTGGACTAGGGCTATATTTTATGGTTTGACATGAGCAACTTACAGTAGTTCCAGTGAAGGAGCTTTTAACCCTTCAATATAGAATGACTTTCTAAAGAAATATGGGGCATATTTAATCATGAGTCCTGCACAAACTCTACAAAAAAAACCTCCTCTCTTAAATTGCCCCTGCTTGCATATAAAATTTGTCTCACAAAAGAACCTTGTTTATAGAAAAAATTAGGTAACATTACCAAAAAGTATTGTAAACCTAGGTCAAACAAGAGAAAATCTAAATGTTTTTGGTCATTTTTCAACACTATCATGTAGTTGGTTTTTACTGTGTGATGCTTTACTAATTTACTCGCTCTGTTTTCATGAAGTGTGGGGAAATTTAATAGGATGAGAGATTCAGAAAGTGAGAGATTTGGTAAGATATCTAATTTTTTTTTAGTGCCAATCAGTTACACTTCAAAACCAGTTTGATTTTTCAGTGTAAATGATTGCCGCTTTAAAAAAAACTGGAGATTTCTTACCAAATCTCTTACTTTCTGAATTATAAGATTAAATGTTTTTCCCTGACTAGAAAATTTGTATTTCTTCAAAAGCTTCTAGAATTACAGATTCTTTATAATATTTATCTAAAACAATCTACAGAGTAAATTTACTAAATGGAAGTTCTATTGAATATGTTGGGTGACATTCTATGGGATGCGGTAAAATCTGCATGTTTTTTATCGCACCTAATCGCACTTTTGAAAATCGCAAGATTGGGTCGTTTTTTGCATATTTAATGAGATGCGAAAAACGGCCCAAATAGTGCGAATAGGTGCGATTTGATGCGATTTCTTTAGTCCTGAAAATGTGCGATTTTCAGGTCTGAAAATCGCACATTTGCAGGAAATCGCAATTTAAAACAAAAAAAAAAACTGCGCGGGTTCCTCCGCCAGAGCATAACCAGCCCCGGGCTCATTGAGCCTGTGCTGGTGACATAAAATCACGGTCCCCGACAAATAGGGGTCCCCTTGATTTAATGAAACCAGCACCAGGTTCAAGGTCCGGCGCTGGTTCCCAAAATACGGGGGACAAAATGACTAGGGGTCCCCCACATTTCAAGAACCAGCACCAGACCCAACCAGCCAGCAGGGTAATGCCACAGCCGGGGGACACTTATTATATAAGCATTATCCCCCTGGCTGGTCAGCATGGGCAGGGGTCCTGGGGAAGTGGGGAAGTGGGGCCCCCCCCCCAAAGAAGGGATCCCCCCCTCCAGGACTTACCAGCCCATGCTGAAAGTTCGGGGCTGTCCCCGATGCCCCTGGGCGGTGGGCATAGGGCTGATGAAAAGTGTAAAAAAAGAATAAAAACTATTGTCTTATACTGTAGAACTATGAGTCCCAGCAAGCCTACCCCGCATGCTGTGACTTGGAGAACCACAAGTCCCAGCATGCAGGGCATTAAAGGGCCCGCTGGCACTTGTAGTTCCACAGTACAAGAAATAGTTAAATAAAACACACACTGACACCCAGAAAAATAAACGTTTAATACATCCACAGCCCACACATACTGATACTTACCTACCTTGAGCCCGTGGGTTGGTCCCTGGATCTGGGGTCCGGGGTCCTGGGGTCCTGGGCTCCAGGGCTGAAGAGTCCAGTTCCGGGGCCTTGGTCCTGGTTCCGGGGCTGGTCCGGGGCTCCAGGGCTGAAGAGTCCAGTTCCGGGGCCTTGGTCCTGGTTCCGGGGCTGGTCCGGGGCTGCAGGGCTGAAGAGTCCGGTTCCGGGGCCTTGGTCCTGGTTCCGGGGCTGGTCCGGGGCTCCTGGGCTGAAGATTCCGGGGTCCTGGATCCGTAGTAATCCTAAGGGGTACCTGAGGAAGGAAATCCTACTCACCTGGTCCCCGGTGACGACCCCGGCATCTTTAGCTCCAGACGCGCTGCTCCCGGCTGGTACCAGCTCACGGACTGGAGAGACGCAGAGATGTTCATCTTCCGCGCCTCTCCTCAGACTGATTCTATTAGCCGCCTAGCGGCCAATCAGGAGCCGAGAAAGTCGGCTTTTTTCACATTTTCACATTTTCGCAGCTCATTAAATATGCGAAAATGGAAAAACATGCGATTTCGGCCGTTTTTGCAAAATAAATCGCAAAAAATAATAAAAACCGCATCCCATAGAATGTCACCGGTTATGTTGCCTAAAGCAACTAATCAGATTCTTCTTATTTATTTATTTTGCATCTTCTAGAAAATAATAGATATAGTGGGTGAGATTTAAAAGGATGAGAGATTCAGAAAGTGAGAGATTTGGGAAGAAATCTCCAGTTTTTTTAAAGCAGCAATCATTTACACTGCAAAACCAGTTTGATTTTGAAGTGTAAATGATTGCCACTTTAAAAAAACTGGAGATTTCTCACAAAATCTCTCACTTTCTGAATCTCTCATCCTATTAAATCTCACCCAGTGCATCTGTTTCCGTCCTATGTCCCTATAGATTGTAAGCTTGCAGCAGGGCCCTCTAACCTCCAAGTCTGTCTGTTGTTACCCAGTTTGTTTTATCACTGTCTACTATTGTAAAGCGCAACGGAATCTGCTGCGCTATATAAGAAACTGTAAATAAATAAATCTGGAAGTATTCACAGTGCTTCTTTTTTTCTATATTTTGTTATAGCCTTATTTTGAAATAGAATAAAAAAAATTTCCCTCAAAGTTCTATACACCATACACCATAATGACATTATGAAAAAAAAAACTGGGGATTTTTTGCAAATTTATACAAAAAAAAAAACAACTAACTTTATGATCTTGTTTTAGAAAAAGATTATGTAATCCTGGAAGCTTTTGAAGAAATACAAATTCTCTGGACAGAAAACCACATTTAATGTTATAAACAGATACACTCAGGGCTGAATTAAGCCTTCAGGGGCCTGGGGTCACTTTAGACAGGGGGAGCCCCCTCCTACTTGTCATTACTGGCCTCAAACTGCATGGGAGAATATTACACTGTCAAAACAAAGAGTAAAGGCAGCACAAACTTGGCCAATGGGTAACTGCAGGAGGGGATTAATATAAACATAAATATATATATAAAATACCACATGAAAAGCCTGTGTTTGTTCCTCTGTACCTTACTCTGGAGGAGCTCTGACAGACTTAGTGCTGCCTTTAATTCAAAAACCCTCCCATGAAGAGGCAGCTGCTGCTGCTGTCCTCCATGGGCCCGAGAAGCATATGATGAGCTCCACCAAGCAGAGCTCAGCACAACCCTCTCAGCCTCTGACCTTTTGTGCAAAGTCTCATGGAACTTAGTCAACTCCCAGTAATGCAGTGCACACTTGTGCAGTCAGTGTGCCTTGGCTCTGGATGCTCAGCACCAGTAATCATTGTCACATTGGCAGATAGGTGAAGCTGCAGAACTACCCCACTCCCATGCACAAAACCTTAAGTTTAAAAAACAAAACAAAAAAAAAACGTTATTTAAAAAAAAAACTACATGACAACCACAGGGGGCCCCTAGATAGAGGGGGACCCAGGGGTACTGACCCCCTATGCCCCCCCCCCGCCCCCTTTATCTGCCCCTGGATATACTACATGATATACTACATGAAAACAGAGCTGTAGAATCAGATTTGTTGTTTCATACAACAGTTCATATAACAGAAAAAAAGAAGAAGTGTCCCTAGGGGCACCTAGGAGCGCTGGGGTATTCCACAGGTGATTTGGGTCACAAATAATGGCTTAATATACCAGGCAAGACTGCTGTTGCTTATAAAAGAGGATGTGTGGCCTCTTATACAATACTGGGGGCAGTGTCGGAACTTACGAGTGGTTGGCCCAGGTGCAAAACTACATTTTTGGGCCCTCCTCTTCCACTCCAAACCAAGGTCACAATATGCCACATAGCAGTGGGTGGCAGAAGTGGGCCCCTTAGTCTTCAGGGGCCCCGGTGCAATGCACCTGCTGCACCAATGGTAGTTCCGCCTCTGACTGGGGGGAAAAAAGGCAAAAAGTGAGCTTGGACCAATCTGGGTCGCTGTCACTTTAAGAAGCGCAGTCTTGTCAGGACCAATAATAATAAGATCAAACGATCTATTGCAATACAGTGTATTTAATAAAAATTACTTATACATATAAGAGAAGTGCACTTCACAATTACAATAATGAATAAAACCACATACTGGACAAACAACATAAAACATATAGTGCTGGCTAATATTCTGAGGCTAATTGTAGGCTTGGAAATTAGGCACCGCAATATAGCAGTTCCTTTTGTTATGGCAATTAGTAATCCAATATAGTTACCAGTCCTGTACAGTCAATGGTCTCCTGCAGCGATATTGGAACGGGTATAACCTCCTCAAGCAAGTGCTTATTCTGTGGGTGGTACACTCCTCTCCTCCTTTACCAGTAATGTAACTGGATACATCTCATATTGCTGCCCAATGTATAGAGAATCAAGCTGGTGATAACTTGTAAGGACTGGCGTGTTTATGGAGCTCAAAAAACGCGTTTCTCCGCCTTAGGTACTGGTCAGCGGCTTCCTCATTTTTCATATAACACCCATCATAGTAAATTTACCCCTAGGTGTTTAAAAATCTACCATTTCTAAATATTTTAAGTGGAAAATTTACTACATTATGGGGGAAATGTATCGAGCAATGAGTGATGAAGATAGGTCAGCTTCTACCTATCATTTTATAGAATTTACTTGATAAATGCTACCTCTCTATTGGTCCACTCTTTTCATTGCTTAATACATCAACCCCTATATTACTGATGGGATGTAGGGATAACCTGGCCTGTCTTTACAACTATACCAGTTGTAATCCTTCTTTTATTTAAAACATGTTCTATGAACGTCCAAGGTGGCGAGTGGCGATGCGTTTATGAGAGTGGTAACTAGACATTTTTGTGCCCTGTGCCAGAAAGTGAAAGAGAGCCCCACAATTTTTCTAATAGGGACATAAGGTGCATTACCACGTGGGGTAGGGGGCATGACAAAAGTGAACCTAATGAAAGCCCATGCTATGATACCCCTTCCCAAATTGCAATATAAAAATCCTCTTTATACCACATTCATGCACTTAACTTCAGAGCTTTTTTCAGCTTTCTTCAGGTACACTACCCTTTAGTACATAACACATTTCAATATACTACCATACCTAAGATTCAAACCCATAACATTTTGCATTCCAGTCAAGCACTGTACTCATTGAGCTATTTGATCCAGCATTAAACCTATGAGAATTCTGACTATAATGAAGCTACTTTGTAAAAAACAAACATACAAGAAGTGGGATGTTTCCAAGTCTCCGGCGCAATACTTGAATAAAGGTGAATCTGAAAGTCCCCAGATATCTTCACAATTTTCAATTAGTAGTTCTCAAAGGAAGGAAAGAAGAACGCGATCAGTTGTTATACTGATTCATATTATATAAATTATCAATGAGGCATATGCACAAGATGGATAAATGGGCGTACCCCACTCACGGTAGGTATAGCAGTGTACAGGCACGTAGCGGTTTCTTTCGACCTGGTCCTTTGATCTTCCTTTTTTCCTTTTTTCCTTGTGATTTTCCTCCTTTAGATGCAGATGTCTCCACTCGGTGAGTTGTGTAAGATATGAAAATAAAAGTTCCAGATTAGTGTATGGGTCAATAGCGTAATATAACACCCCGTGTGGTCTGGAGGAAAGCTAGGTGGTCGTACCTTACTCACCCAAGAAAAGAGTAAGATACGTATATAAAGGTATCTTTATTTGGTGTATATATTAGATCCAATAATAAAACATGAGTTGTGCGTACCGCACTTACGTGAAGAAAAGCTGGGTATATGCCCGTAGCGTGTTCTTGTGTTCACTGTGTGTCCACTGTCATCATTAGAACCCCAAGGGATTTTTTTCTCAGTAGGGATGTGATGAAAAATGGATGAAAAAATGATATTAGTGTCTGAATATATGATTGAAACAAATCTATTCAGAGTAACACCGCGTGTGGTTTAAAGAGAGGTAGTGATCGTACCTTACTCACCCAAGAGTAGAGTAAGATACTTACTCACTTATAAAGGTATCTTTAAGGTGGAAATTTGGAAGATCCAAGTTGGGATGAATAAATTGTGCGTACCGCACTTACGTGTCACAATGCTGGATATATGCACGTAGCGTGTTCTTGTTTTCACTATGTGTCCATGGTCACCATAGGAGCCAATTTTTTCTCAGCATCAATTCAGAAGAAAATTTATGATAGGACAGTATTAGTGCCTAATATATAGTGTTACTACAATAAACAGGTAGGTTGAAGCCGTAGAGTTTAAAAGATGAAATAGTGGGGGTACTAGGTGGCGTACCGTGACTCACACTATGACGTGTAGAGGAACACCCAAAAAGGTTTCTTTAACAGGAAGAAGGAATTGCACCACCCTTCGTGATTATGTGGATAAGTAGAATTTTTAAATACCCAGAGATTATGCAACAGATGAATGATGTGCGTACCAAAACTTACGCATTTGTAAGTATAACACCTCCTATCAGGGTTTCTTTAACAGGAAGAAGGAATTACACCACCCTTCGTGATTATGTGGATAAGTCGAATTTTTAAATACCCAGAGATTATGCAACAGATGAATGATGTGCGTACCAAAACTTACGCATTTGTAAGTATAACACCTCCTATCAGGGTTTCTTTACAGCAATGGTAATAATTTCCAAAAAAAGGTTGTTCTTAACCACGAGGGGATGATGTTCTTAAAAAAAGTCTTTATTTATACAGTAGAAAAAACATATAAAAAATCCTCCATCCCAACAATGGAAAGGATGTACAGAAAATCCCAAAATTCTGCAGCAAGAAAAACAGTCCAAAAAGAAACTTTGGCCCAAAAAAAATTTTTTTACAAAAATTACAAAATTAAAAAATACATACAATCAGTCCATAAGGTATCCGGAATGGTGAAGGAAATGATGGCTGCTCACTCTCCACAGTACTTGTCGACGCGTTTCGGTGTCTAGGAACACCTTTTTCAAGACATGACTGTGGTGAGTAAGAGTCCATCTATTTATACCAAGAGCAGCCTATCACATTAAACAGGAAGTGAGGTTCACATTAGACTTCCTGTTTGTGTAAATTCTTAAAAACAAAACAAATTGTAACTTTATATAAAATAATCCATTCCATAAGAATACATGAATGCATAAAAACAGTACGTCATACAATATTCATATTATAGCACATTTTCATTTCATTCAAAGGAAACGGTCGCCATGACAACGCGTGTCACGCTTCCGGGATGTGCCATGGAGGCATAGATGAGGAGATCTTTCATCTAGATGGGGCACTCTAGACAATGTCCGTTGAATAGCGGTGTATCCAATATTAGAGGCACAAACCATAGAATAAATAGTAAACGGCTGGGCAGACGATGTTATTTCCTGGTTTGACGGTGTGTGAACCGCAAGCTACGGAAGCCGCAATAGGACAAACAGCTGGAGAAAGCAAAGAAGGGATGTGTCGCGTCAACGACCCGCTGGCTTCCGGTTGCTGGACCGCATACTGCGGAAGTCCAGCCTGGTCAGACGCTATCATATCCGGGGGTTGAACCGCATATTTACGGAAGTGTGGTAACGCCGGAGTCTTCGTGATGTTGTCATGGCGACGCGTTATTCTGTAACATATAGCAAAAAACAGAAACTTTATGCATATGAATTTATAGTTCAGGAATCAGCAATAAGATGTTAGTGCGATGTCTGTATCAGCAGATCGCGGGCTGAAGCGGTATTTAAAGAAACCACTTCAGCTCGAAATCGCTGTTTAAACCTCCAGGCAGCAAAGTTTTACAGTTATAAATTAAATTCATTTCTGATTTGGCTAAAGAGGAAGTATTATCATTAGATCGAATACTTTTGTTTACCACCTTCAATCCGCAAAAAGACACTATCTCACTAGGGGAACAATTATGCACATTTTTAAAATGTGCCGATAATGCATGGCATTCCAGACCTTTTTTAATGTTTCTAATATGTTCCCCTAGCCTTATCTTTAAAGCCCTGGTGGTTCGACCGATGTAGTGTTTATCACAACTACATTTGATGGTATATACAACATTCTTAACATTGCATGTTATAAAGTCCTTTATATCCATTTTATAGCCATTTATCTCGTATTTGATTATTTTATTATTCCCGTCACTCTTAATGTTCTTGCACCCAATACAGCTACCACACCGGTAGAAGCCCTTTGAGGTGATCCTTGTCATAGGGGGTTTGTTGACATAATTGCTCTTAACTAAATTGGATCGGATGTTGGGTGCCTTGCGGTAAATATGTTTAGGTATTTCAGGAATTATATTTTTTAACACAGGATCGCACATTAGAACCTTCCAATGTTTCTTGAAGATTCTTTCGATTTTTTTGTGTTCTTCCGTGTAAGTCGAGATAAATGCTAATGCATAAGAATCATTGTTGTTATTATTTCTTTTAGCTGCAATCATAGGAATGGTTTTCCTCTTTAGTGGTTCTATTTCACCTTCTAGTTTTTTATTTTCGTAACCACACGCCACAAATTTGGATTTCATATCCATGGCTTGTTCTAAGAAAATTTTGTCGTCTGAACAGTTACGCCTAAGGCGTTGAAATTGGCCCTTTGGTATGGAACTAAGCCACTGGTTATGGTGACAGCTGGAGGCAGGAATATAGGTACCTGAATCTGTTGGTTTTCTAAAGTTTTTATGCTTTAGAGTTCCTTCTTCAATATACACTGTAATATCGAGGAAATTGATGCTTTTTTCATCGATTTCAAAGGTGAGTTTTATATTGCAGACATTGTTGTTAAGAATGTCACAGAATTTGGTGAGGGATTCTCTATCTCCATCCCACACAAAAAAGATATCGTCTATGTATCTTGCGAAGGTCACCAGATTCGCCCCGAATGGGTTGTTGGCCCAGATGGTGTCGAGCTCCCATGCCCCCATAAATAAGTTGGCATAGCTCGGGGCGAATCTGGTGCCCATCGCTGTCCCTGTGCGCTGGATGTAAAAATTCTCGTTAAAGAGGAAAAAATTATTTTGCAGAATGAATGCTATACTGTCAAGAATAAATTCCTGCAGGCCCGGAGGTTTATCTGAACCAGAAAGAAAATGTTTGGCACTCTGTATCCCCAAATCGTGTTCGATTATGGTATACAGAGAGCCAACATCTGCCGTGACAAGGAGAAAATTATCACTCCATGTAATAGAGTCAATAAGTTTTAAAAAATCCCCAGTATCTTTAAGATGAGATTTATGTAGCGAGACCAAAGGTTGAAGGTGATAATCAACGAACATAGAGAGGTTACTGGTAATGGATCCTACCCCGGAGATTATAGGTCTCCCTGGTGAATCTACGAGGCTTTTATGTACCTTGGGCAAGATATATATTACCGGGGTAGTTGGACTCTCATTAAAGAGAAATTTGGCTTCCCCCGAAGTTATAATATTCTTGCCCAAAGCTGTTTTAATAAGTTCTTCTAGTTTTTGTAAAGTGTTGGAGGTTGGGTCTCCTCTTAGTTTTTTATAAGTTTGTTTGTCTTTAAGCTGTCGCATGATTTCAGCCTCGTATTTTTCTGTATCAAGTATGACGATCCCCCCCCCCCCCCTTATCGGCTGGTTTAACTATAATTTTTTTATTTTCTTTCAGATTTTTCATAGCCGTTTTTTCTTTTAAGGTGAGGTTGGACACGTTTTTTTCTACCTTCATAGCTTTAATATCCTACAACACTAAAGTAGAGAATGTTTCAACATAAGGGCCTTTGCAATGTTTAGGAAAAAAGATTGATTTGGGTTTAAATCTAGGGGTCGTGATGTCATCCCCTTCTGGTGATTTTTCCTTCTCATCATTTTTGTAAAAAAATTTTTTTAGAGCTAGTTTTCTAGAGAAACGTTGTAAATCAATATATAAATCAAAGTTGTTCACGTGGTTGGTAGGGGCGTATTTTAATCCCTTCTGCAAAAGGTTGATTTCATCTGATGAAAGATCATGGGAGCTGAGGTTAAAGATTTTAGTGGTAATAGGATTGTTCTGATTTTCATCAGCATCAATGGTCATTGGAGTGGTTATTTTCTTTTTTCTCCTATTTTTATAGGGTTTAGATTTTTTTACGATGGTCTTTCTATTGCCACCTCTTTTACCTCTATACTGATATGGTTTTGTTATCTGTTGGGAGATGAGGTTTGGCTCAACTCTAAAAAAGGGGAATAGCATGGGTCAAGATTTTTCAACAATGAATCCTCCTGTAGCAAAGGGCTATAACTATTGTGAGTTTTAAAGATAGTAGGATTTTGTCTATCGTGATTAGCCTCTCTATGGGGGTTATTCTAGTCCATTCTTTCTGACAAAATCCTTCTTAGATGGACAAAACCATGTGCACTGCGGGTGGGGCAGATGTTACTTGTGCAGAGAGAATTAGATTTGGGTGGGGTTTTTCTTCAAAGTGAGATCTATATTGCAGTGTAAAAATAAAGCAGCCAGTATTTTCCCTGCACAGAAACAAAATAACTCACCCAAATCTAATTCTCTCTGCACATGTTACATCTGCCCCCCTGCAGTGCACATGGTTTTGTCCATCTAAGAAGGATTTTGTCAGAAAGAATGAACTAGAATAAACCCCTATGTGTTCTGGAGGGGATTCTCCATTCAGGGGTTCTTTTTATTTCATTCTTGTGGTAATATCTCTCTGTTCTATTTTGGGGTTGTTTCTTCCAATATGGGGTATAATTGGTCTCCCTTCTATTGTGAGAATTATATCTCTGTTGGGGAGATTGATTCCTGTTGTATTTATAACGTTCTCTGTCATTAACGGATGTTCTTTCTCCATAGCTGTTTGCCCCCTGTCTATAAGGCTCATAGCCGTGATTTTTTTTCCCTTGATTCCTTCTTTGTCCTTGTGTGGTTTGTCTGGTCTCCTTTGGGATTTTAATGGGTGGTATAGATTTAGTTTCCTCTAGGCCATTAATTGCTTCCTCTCTATCTCTTTTGAATTTCTTGACTTTCCTTTGTATTATGGCTCTTTCTGCTCGCCTTACATTTGAAGTGATGGTTTGTTCTAATACTTTGAAATCTTCATTTTTTATATAAGGTAAGGCCAATGATTTGTACATTTTAATTTCCTCTTCCACTTTCTCTAATTCTCTTTTCCTTTCCTTGATGATAAGAGTCATCAGGGAAAAGGAACAGTCATTTATGATGGTTTCCCACTGTTTTTTAAAATCTTCTCTCGCAGTAGAGAATGTGGAAGTTTTATTAATCTTTAGACCTTTAGGGATGAGTTTTTGGGCTAGGTATTTTTCTAATGTAATGACCTCCCATAATATTTTACTTTCTTTTAGGAGCATGGTCTCTAATTTCTCCATAATCCCCTCTAGGTCCTCATCGATTAATTCTATTTCATCAGCATTATCTTCAAACATTTTTTCAAAATTAGAGCGTCTTTGCTCTCTAAATTGAAACATTTTAAATGGCAGCCTTGACAGGTCCTCTTAAGGAGGTGAAAAAATACAATTGCAACAAGATTTTTAAGATATGACCTGAATTGGCGCCCTGCAGCCTGAGTGTCTGTACTAATCCCTGGTTATCACCCTATAACCACAGAAAATACCAAACATACAAGAAGTGGGATGTTTCCAAGTCTCCGGCGCAATACTTGAATAAAGGTGAATCTGAAAGTCCCCAGATATCTTCACAATTTTCAATTAGTAGTTCTCAAAGGAAGGAAAGAAGAACGCGATCAGTTGTTATACTGATTCATATTATATAAATTATCAATGAGGCATATGCACAAGATGGATAAATGGGCGTACCCCACTCACGGTAGGTATAGCAGTGTACAGGCACGTAGCGGTTTCTTTCGACCTGGTCCTTTGATCTTCCTTTTTTCCTTTTTTCCTTGTGATTTTCCTGCACTCACCGAGTGCAGATGTCTCCACTCGGTGAGTTGTGTAAGATATGAAAATAAAAGTTCCAGATTAGTGTATGGGTCAATAGCGTAATATAACACCCCATGTGGTCTGGAGGAAAGCTAGAAAAGAGTAAGATACGTATATAAAGGTATCTTTATTTGGTGTATATATTAGATCCAATAATAAAACATTAGTTGTGCGTACCGCACTTATGTGAAGAAAAGCTGGGTATATGCCCGTAGCGTGTTCTTGTGTTCACTGTGTGTCCACTGTCATCATTAGAACCCCAAGGGATTTTTTTATCAATAGGGATGTGATGAAAAATGGATGAAAAAATGATATTAGTGTCTGAATATATGATTGAAACAAATCTATTCAGAGTAACACCGCGTGTGGTTTAAAGAGAGGTAGTGATCGTACCTTACTCACCCAAGAGTAGAGTAAGATACACTTATAAAGGTATCTTTAAGGTGGAAATTTGGAAGATCCAAGTTGGGATGAATAAATTGTGCGTACCGCACTTACGTGTCACAATGCTGGATATATGCACGTAGCGTGTTCTTGTTTTCACTATGTGTCCATGGTCACCATAGGAGCCAATTTTTTCTCAGCATCAATTCAGAAGAAAATTTATGATAGGACAGTATTAGTGCCTAATATATAGTGTTACTACAATAAACAGGTAGGTTGAAGCCGTAGAGTTTAAAAGATGAAATAGTGGGGGTACTAGGTGGCGTACCGTGACTCACACTATGACGTGTAGAGGAACACCCAAAAAGGTTTCTTTAACAGGAAGAAGGAATTGCACCACCCTTCGTGATTATGTGGATAAGTAGAATTTTTAAATACCCAGAGATTATGCAACAGATGAATGATGTGCGTACCAAAACTTACGCATTTGTAAGTATAACACCTCCTATCAGGGTTTCTTTAACAGGAAGAAGGAATTACACCACCCTTCGTGATTATGTGGATAAGTCGAATTTTTAAATACCCAGAGATTATGCAACAGATGAATGATGTGCGTACCAAAACTTACGCATTTGTAAGTATAACACCTCCTATCAGGGTTTCTTTACAGCAATGGTAATAATTTCCAAAAAAAGGTTGTTCTTAACCACGAGGGGATGATGTTCTTAAAAAAAAGTCTTTATTTATACAGTAGAAAAAACATATAAAAAATCCTCCATCCCAACAATGGAAAGGATGTACAGAAAATCCCAAAATTCTGCAGCAAGAAAAACAGTCCAAAAAGAAACTTTGGCCCAAAAAAAATTTTTTTACAAAAATTAAAAAATTAAAAAATACATACAATCAGTCCATAAGGTATCCGGAATGGTGAAGGAAATGATGGCTGCTCACTCTCCACAGTACTTGTCGACGCGTTTCGGTGTCTAGGAACACCTTTTTCAAGACATGACTGTGGTGAGTAAGAGTCCATCTATTTATACCAAGAGCAGCCTATCACATTAAACAGGAAGTGAGGTTCACATTAGACTTCCTGTTTGTGTAAATTCTTAAAAACAAAACAAATTGTAACTTTATATAAAATAATCCATTCCATAAGAATACATGAATGCATAAAAACAGTGCGTCATACAATATTCATATTATAGCACATTTTCATTTCATTCACAGGAAACGGTCGCCATGACAACGCGTGTCACGCTTCCGGGATGTGCCATGGAGGCATAGATGAGGAGATCTTTCATCTAGATGGGGCACTCTAGACAATGTCCGTTGAATAGCGGTGTATCCAATATTAGAGGCACAAACCATAGAATAAATAGTAAACGGCTGGGCAGACGATGTTATTTCCTGGTTTGACGGTGTGTGAACCGCAAGCTACGGAAGCCGCAATAGGACAAACAGCTGGAGAAAGCAAAGAAGGGATGTGTCGCGTCAACGACCCGCTGGCTTCCGGTTGCTGGACCGCATACTGCGGAAGTCCAGCCTGGTCAGACGCTATCATATCCGGGGGTTGAACCGCATATTTACGGAAGTGTGGTAACGCCGGAGTCTTCGTGATGTTGTCATGGCGACGCGTTATTCTGTAACATATAGCAAAAAACAGAAACTTTATGCATATGAATTTATAGTTCAGGAATCAGCAATAAGATGTTAGTGCGATGTCTGTATCAGCAGATCGCGGGCTGAAGCGGTATTTAAAGAAACCACTTCAGCTCGAAATCGCTGTTTAAACCTCCAGGCAGCAAAGTTTTACAGTTATAAATTAAATTCATTTCTGATTTGGCTAAAGAGGAAGTATTATCATTAGATCGAATACTTTTGTTTACCACCTTCAATCCGCAAAAAGACACTATCTCACTAGGGGAACAATTATGCACATTTTTAAAATGTGCCGATAATGCATGGCATTCCAGACCTTTTTTAATGTTTCTAATATGTTCCCCTAGCCTTATCTTTAAAGCCCTGGTGGTTCGACCGATGTAGTGTTTATCACAACTACATTTGATGGTATATACAACATTCTTAACATTGCATGTTATAAAGTCCTTTATATCCATTTTATAGCCATTTATCTCGTATTTGATTATTTTATTATTCCCGTCACTCTTAATGTTCTTGCACCCAATACAGCTACCACACCGGTAGAAGCCCTTTGAGGTGATCCTTGTCATAGGGGGTTTGTTGACATAATTGCTCTTAACTAAATTGGATCGGATGTTGGGTGCCTTGCGGTAAATATGTTTAGGTATTTCAGGAATTATATTTTTTAACACAGGATCGCACATTAGAACCTTCCAATGTTTCTTGAAGATTCTTTCGATTTTTTTGTGTTCTTCCGTGTAAGTCGAGATAAATGCTAATGCATAAGAATCATTGTTGTTATTATTTCTTTTAGCTGCAATCATAGGAATGGTTTTCCTCTTTAGTGGTTCTATTTCACCTTCTAGTTTTTTATTTTCGTAACCACACGCCACAAATTTGGATTTCATATCCATGGCTTGTTCTAAGAAAATTTTGTCGTCTGAACAGTTACGCCTAAGGCGTTGAAATTGGCCCTTTGGTATGGAACTAAGCCACTGGTTATGGTGACAGCTGGAGGCAGGAATATAGGTACCTGAATCTGTTGGTTTTCTAAAGTTTTTATGCTTTAGATTTCCTTCTTCAATATACACTGTAATATCGAGGAAATTGATGCTTTTTTCATCGATTTCAAAGGTGAGTTTTATATTGCGGACATTGTTGTTAAGAATGTCACAGAATTTGGTGAGGGATTCTCTATCTCCATCCCACACAAAAAAGATATCGTCTATGTATCTTGCGAAGGTCACCAGATTCGCCCCGAATGGGTTGTTGGCCCAGATGGTGTCGAGCTCCCATGCCCCCATAAATAAGTTGGCATAGCTCGGGGCGAATCTAGTGCCCATCGCTGTCCCTGTGCGCTGGATGTAAAAATTCTCGTTAAAGAGGAAAAAATTATTTTGCAGAATGAATGCTATACTGTCAAGAATAAATTCCTGCAGGCCCGGAGGTTTATCTGAACCAGAAAGAAAATGTTTGGCACTCTGTATCCCCAAATCGTGTTCGATTATGGTATACAGAGAGCCAACATCTGCCGTGACAAGGAGAAAATTATCACTCCATGTAATAGAGTCAATAAGTTTTAAAAAATCCCCAGTATCTTTAAGATGAGATTTATTTAGCGAGACCAAAGGTTGAAGGTGATAATCAACGAACATAGAGAGGTTGCAGGAATTTATTCTTGACAGTATAGCATTCATTCTGCAAAATAATTTTTTCCTCTTTAACGAGAATTTTTACATCCAGCGCACAGGGACAGCGATGGGCACCAGATTCGCCCCGAGCTATGCCAACTTATTTATGGGGGCATGGGAGCTCGACACCATCTGGGCCAACAACCCATTCGGGGCGAATCTGGTGACCTTCGCAAGATACATAGACGATATCTTTTTTGTGTGGGATGGAGATAGAGAATCCCTCACCAAATTCTGTGACATTCTTAACAACAATGTCCGCAATATAAAACTCACCTTTGAAATCGATGAAAAAAGCATCAATTTCCTCGATATTACAGTGTATATTGAAGAAGGAATTTTAAAGCATAAAAACTTTAGAAAACCAACAGATTCAGGTACCTATATTCCTGCCTCCAGCTGTCACCATAACCAGTGGCTTAGTTCCATACCAAAGGGCCAATTTCAACGCCTTAGGCGTAACTGTTCAGACGACAAAATTTTCTTAGAACAAGCCATGGATATGAAATCCAAATTTGTGGCGTGTGGTTACGAAAATAAAAAACTAGAAGGTGAAATAGAACCACTAAAGAGGAAAACCATTCCTATGATTGCAGCTAAAAGAAATAATAACAACAATGATTCTTATGCATTAACATTTATCTCGACTTACACGGAAGAACACAAAAAAATCGAAAGAATCTTCAAGAAACATTGGAAGGTTCTAATGTGCGATCCTGTGTTAAAAAATATAATTCCTGAAATACCTAAACATATTTACCGCAAGGCACCCAACATCCGATCCAATTTAGTTAAGAGCAATTATGTCAACAAACCGCCTATGACAAGGATCACCTCAAAGGGCTTCTACCGGTGTGGTAGCTGTATTGGGTGCAAGAACATTAAGAGTGACGGGAATAATAAAATAATCAAATACGAGATAAATGGCTATAAAATGGATATAAAGGACTTTATAACATGCAATGTTAAGAATGTTGTATATACCATCAAATGTAGTTGTGATAAACACTACATCGGTCGAACCACCAGGGCTTTAAAGATAAGGCTTGGGGAACATATTAGAAACATTAAAAAAGGTCTGGAATGCCATGCATTATCGGCACATTTTAAAAATGTGCATAATTGTTCCCCTAGTGAGATAGTGTCTTTTTGCAGATTGAAGGTGGTAAACAAAAGTATTCGATCTAATGATAATACTTCCTCTTTAGCCAAATCAGAAATGAATTTAATTTATAACTGTAAAACTTTGCTGCCTGGAGGTTTAAACAGCGATTTCGAGCTGAAGTGGTTTCTTTAAATACCGCTTCAGCCCGCGATCTGCTGATACAGACATCGCACTAACATCTTATTGCTGATTCCTGAACTATAAATTCATATGCATAAAGTTTCTGTTTTTTGCTATATGTTACAGAATAACGCGTCGCCATGACAACATCACGAAGACTCCGGCGTTACCACACTTCCGTAAATATGCGGTTCAACCCCCGGATATGATAGCGTCTGACCAGGCTGGACTTCCGCAGTATGCTGTCCAGCAACCGGAAGCCAGCGGGTCGTTGACGCGACACATCCCTTCTTTGCTTTCTCCAGCTGTTTGTCCTATTGCGGCTTCCGTAGCTTGCGGTTCACACACCGTCAAACCAGGAAATAACATCGTCTGCCCAGCCGTTTACTATTTATTCTATGGTTTGTGCCTCTAATATTGGATACACCGCTATTCAACGGACATTGTCTAGAGTGCCCCATCTAGATGAAAGATCTCCTCATCTATGCCTCCATGGCACATCCCGGAAGCGTGACACGTGTTGTCATGGCGACCGTTTCCTGTGAATGAAATGAAAATGTGCTATAATATGAATATTGTATGACGCACTGTTTTTATGCATTCATGTATTCTTATGGAATGGATTATTTTATATAAAGTTACAATTTGTTTTGTTTTTAAGAATTTACACAAACAGGAAGTCTAATGTGAACCTCACTTCCTGTTTAATGTGATAGGCTGCTTTTGGTATAAATAGATGGACTCTCACTCACCACAGTCATGTCTTGAAAAAGGTGTTCCTAGACACCGAAACGCGTCGACAAGTACTGTGGAGAGTGAGCAGCCATCATTTCCTTCACCATTCCGGATACCTTATGGACTGATTGTATGTATTTTTTAATTTTTAAATTTTTGTAAAAAAAATTTTTTTGGGCCAAAGTTTCTTTTTGGACTGTTTTTCTTGCTGCTGAATTTTGGGATTTTCTGTACATCCTTTCCATTGTTGGGATGGAGGATTTTTTATATGTTTTTTCTACTGTATAAATAAAGACTTTTTTTAAGAACATCATCCCCTCGTGGTTAAGAACAACCTTTTTTTGGAAATTATTACCATTGCTGTAAAGAAACCCTGATAGGAGGTGTTATACTTACAAATGCGTAAGTTTTGGTACGCACATCATTCATCTGTTGCATAATCTCTGGGTATTTAAAAATTCGACTTATCCACATAATCACGAAGGGTGGTGTAATTTCTTCTTCCTGTTAAAGAAACCCTGATAGGAGGTGTTATACTTACAAATGCGTAAGTTTTGGTACGCACATCATTCATCTGTTGCATAATCTCTGGGTATTTAAAAATTCTACTTATCCACATAATCACGAAGGGTGGTGCAATTCCTTCTTCCTGTTAAAGAAACCTTTTTGGGTGTTCCTCTACACGTCATAGTGTGAGTCACGGTACGCCACCTAGTACCCCCACTATTTCATCTTTTAAACTCTACGGCTTCAACCTACCTGTTTATTGTAGTAACACTATATATTAGGCACTAATACTGTCCTATCATAAATTTTCTTCTGAATTGATGCTGAGAAAAAATTGGCTCCTATGGTGACCATGGACACATAATGAAAACAGGAACACGCTACGTGCATATATCCAGCATTGTGACACGTAAGTGCGGTATGCACAATTTATTCATCCCAACTTGGATCTTCCAAATTTCCACCTTAAAGATACCTTTATAAGTGTATCTTACTCTACTCTTGGGTGAGTAAGGTACGATCACTACCTCTCTTTAAACCACACGCGGTGTTACTCTGAATAGATTTGTTTCAATCATATATTCAGACACTAATATCATTTTTTCATCCATTTTTCATCACATCCCTATTGAGAAAAAAATCCCTTGGGGTTCTAATGATGACAGTGGACACACAGTGAACACAAGAACACGCTACGGGCATATACCCAGCTTTTCTTCACGTAAGTGCGGTACGCACAACTCATGTTTTATTATTGGATCTAATATATACACCAAATAAAGATACCTTTATATACGTATCTTACTCTTTTCTTGGGTGAGTAAGGTACGACCACCTAGCTTTCCTCCAGACCACACGGGGTGTTATATTACGCTATTGACCCATACACTAATCTGGAACTTTTATTTTCATATCTTACACAACTCACCGAGTGGAGACATCTGCATCTAAAGGAGGAAAATCACAAGGAAAAAAGGAAAAAAGGAAGATCAAAGGACCAGGTCGAAAGAAACCGCTACGTGCCTGTACACTGCTATACCTACCGTGAGTGGGGTACGCCCATTTATCCATCTTGTGCATATGCCTCATTGATAATTTATATAATATGAATCAGTATAACAACTGATCGCGTTCTTCTTTCCTTCCTTTGAGAACTACTAATTGAAAATTGTGAAGATATCTGGGGACTTTCAGATTCACCTTTATTCAAGTATTGCGCCGGAGACTTGGAAACATCCCACTTCTTGTATGTTTGGTATTTTCTGTGGTTATAGGGTGATAACCAGGGATTAGTACAGACACTCAGGCTGCAGGGCGCCAATTCAGGTAGGTCATATCTTAAAAATCTTGTTGCATTTGTAAAAAACAAGCAGCGACACTTCCAATCTTATACAGTCACATGCTATATAGAGCTTCTCAGTTCAAAGTTAGCTTCAAATAGTTAGTATTCTCTAGGTGTCTGACTGTCATGCAACAGGCATTGGGTTTGAATCCTGGGTATGCCAACATCTTGAAATGTTGTAAAGGACAGTGTTACTGAATTACAAAAAGCTCTCAAGTAAAGTTCATAAATGATGTATAGGTTGGTTGGTGTGTTCAGGAGATGCTGTGCCACAAAAGGAGGGAAGCTACAAGTGAAAGTAATTAAAATGGATAATTGACATCAGTGCCTAATACCACACAACACTGTGCAGTGGGACACTCCGCACCCCTTGTAGAAAACTGAACTTAAAATTTAGCTATGCTTGGTTATGCTGTTATTGTTTTCTCTTCCATCTGGTTCTCTTTCCATTGTAAATACATATAACTATGCTTGTCTCTGGTCTAGCTATAAGAATAATAACATCTAGAATCCTGTATGACCAGCCATAGTCCATGGAAGACACAGTTCCTGATAGTATAGGCAGCAGGGTAATTGGCTGTTCAGGATAAATAATTAGCCAGGGTCAACGTTAATGAATAATGATTCATAGTCAAAGTAGGGGTCAGGGTCTGGAATCAATAGAAATCAATACATATAAAATGTTGGAAATAGTTGCACAAGACAAGGCTGGACTGGAGTGTAGGAGCTCACAGACTGGGACATCTCATCATCACAGACTAAACTGAGGCAAGGGTTAACTGGCAGCTATGATCAATATGTCACATACAGTATGCTTCTGTCTAATATAAACATTTGTGATGTCAAGGGTGTGACATGTTATGTTGGCACGGCATGAGATTGCACCTTGGGGGAGAAATAGTGTCTGATAACTGATATGCAGTCATTAGATCTACAGTGTTTAGTTTAACAGCCAAAAGGTCAACAACTATTAGTTGACAGTGAAAAGGTTGACATGGTCGAAAGACTTTTGTGCTAGCCAACTCGCACTTCACATTAGCTTCCATGTTGACCTTTTGAAGGTCGACCTTGTGACTGTCGAACTTTTGTTCCTGTTGCCTTTTTTCACTGTCGACCTTTCTACCATACCGATCAATAGTGGTCGACCTTTTGACTAATATAGTTTATGATGGTGTGTTGATAATGGGTGCAGTGTGTGCGGTGCACACGGTTCCCCAGGGTCCAGGAGGGCCCATACCGGACACACTGCACACATATTGTTTTCAACACATAACCTCCAGAGTCTTGCATCACAGCAGCGCTGCAAATAATCTGTGGGATAATGGCAGGCAGACATTTCCCTGGTGTTTTACGCATGCACAGTAGGAAGATCACCGGGAAAATGGCCACCATGCCATTTTCACAGAGACCTGCACATGTGCACTAGACTCTGGAAAAGCTCCGGTGTCCCCTTGTGACCTTAGTGCCCAGAGTCATGAGCGCTGCTGGATAGAGAGGAGGGGCCCCAGAAGAAGAGTGCACATGGGTCAAAACCCTGGGGTGTTTGCAGTGTAAATGAGTGGACCTTGGTCAGGCTTATATCGGAAAAAGGGTCTGACCTTGGCTTACAGTACTACCCTCCACAACCCTGCAACTGGCGAGGGTTATTCCTGGAACTCGCATCCTAAGTTAGTGATCTGGCTTTTGTATGAAAGGTATGACTCCGGTCTTGGTGACATCATCTCCATGCACCCATTGCAACCTTGAAAACCTGTCAGTGGAAAACACTGGTCTGATTTGAACGGTAGCAACCCGGCAATGGCCACCTCCCGTGATTAGGCCATGCCCCCAAAATGTTTAGGGGGTGAAAAAACCCTAAAGTTGAGTGTGTGTGTGTGTGTGTGTGTGTGTGGGGGGGGGTTATGCCCCCCCACCCTCCGCAGCAGCAGTACACACATACAGCATGTGCAGCAGGCTCAGCATGAGCTCTCATGCTGTCAATGAGACGCTCATGCTGAGCATGCTGTCAGCACAGGTGGTAGGTGTGTGCTGCTGCTGATGCTGCCTGGGAGGGGGTGGAGGGGTCAGACCCGGGCTCCTTCCAGACCCCTCCAGCAAGCCAGGACCCAGGTAATTAGTGGTGGTATTAAAGGTAAGAGGTGGCTGTTGGAGGCGGAAAGATGATAAGTTTTGTTTTGGACATATTGAATGTTATTTAGCATTAGGATATCCATGTGGAGATAACACAAGATATTCTAGAACCCTTTCTGAAAATGGCCGCTGTGCCTGAGTGGTCAGGGGGACTGCACATACACAGTAGTCCCACTGGCCACACAGAGCACATCATCTCAGGGTAGGGCTTGTATGCTGCAGCATACATACTGTATGGCCATTATAACCACATATTGTAATGCGATCCTGTGAGCTAATATCACGCCCAGATTGCATGGAATATGTGATTCATTATAAAGAGACCCTTAAATCAGTCAATTATTTCCCACAAAAAGAAGTGGGTTTAAGGAGAACTGTGGTCCTAGAAGAGATTCTTGTCTGACCCCAAATACGATTATTTAAAAAAAAAAAGCACAGCTTACCTGGTATTAGTCCACGTTTGGATCAAAATGTAGATTCCAAGGTGCAGAAGGTATCGGTCCAAGTGCAGCTTGTCGACGTTGACTCTGAAGTATCCATAAACAGTTATGTGTCAACATGGTTACAATTCTGACATTATGAATGTCGACAACTGTGAAATGTTAACATGGACAAAATGGTTAGGATTAGGTTTAGGGTTTGTGTTAGCATTTGGATAAGACTAACCTAAAAATGAATTGTCTACATTCTGAAAATGTCAATGTTTAATCAATATCAACATGCTGAATGTTGACATGGTGAATTTGGACATTATATATTGAACCCAATGCTGAGTTCATTGTGGATATGCCGTGTGCTAAGCAACCAATGAATGATCGCATGTACAGTACATCTAGTGGCAACAACAAACAGGTAGTGGTAATACAGTGGGCTACTAGTTTAATAGGCTACTCTTTGCACAGCAGCGGTAATCCTGCCCCTATATATCTTTTAGGTCTAGATTGAGGAAGGACCGCGCTCTTTTTGTTATGGCAGTTTCGCTATTTATACAAGTAGTGAAAAACGGGGGTAATGGAGCGCTCTATGGTTAGGTGTAAATTAAAATAAAAATAAACTTTTTTCACAATTTTTTCAATTTTTTCCAATGAATAAACGAGTGGCACCGTGAAGACTAAGAACCCATGAGGTTCCCACCAAAAAAATGAGGACATCCGTCCAGCAACTTCCTGTTTTTCCAATAAAGTTTTTAGAATAAAAAAGCGGAACTTTTAAACAGACTGCATCCTTGAAAAAGTGCCCTAGCGGCATGAAACGCGTTGGAGCAGACCCAGCAGACCCAGAGCCCACCTGCCTCATCCCCTTCGAGTACCCAGCAGCCAGCAAGAACATCATCAGAAGCCGTGCCGGGATGCCGGCGAACAACAGGATCTGACAGCTGCATCCCCGCTGCCATACGGGAGAAGGTACACATAGCCGCGGCTATACAATGCAGCCTCCGTGCTGTGCCGCCGGCTACTAGTTAGGGTGAGATAGGACGGGCAACTCCACACCAATTCACGCAAAGAGTGTAAACATTGGAATTTCCAATTCTTAACCCATTATTTCCTTTACAGGTGTCCACTCGTTATTCTATTTCTTTCCGTTTTTTTCATTCATTTTTGCTATATATAACTTTATTTCCATTTTATTCTTATTTTATTTTTATTTTTATTTTTATCTTTTAGGTCTGATTGGCTAAACCCGCTCAGTTCTTGTGTAATCCCGTGGTTTCCAAAACTTCTTGACTCACAGTACATTAGCGCAGGGGTTCCCAAACTTTTTTGAATCACTGTGCAATAGTATTGAAATTGTATGCATGGAACCCCAAAAAGTTTTGTATTAAGAATGTTTATGTAAAATATTTAAAATATTAAATTAAGTAAATTGTGTTTATATGTCATTCTTAGGGTTATTTATGTGGTGAGGGACTAGATATGCTTCCGTTTGTCCACATATGTTATGATTGTAAACCACAAACATTGAATTGAATTGGTCCAGGACCTCCAACTCAGGGCACCCCTGCTATTGTAGCGAGGCACCCCAGGGACTGAGACTGCTTTATTTTTACACTGCAATATAGATCTCACTTTGAAGTTCAAACCCCACCCAAATCTAATTCTCTCTGCACAAGTAACATCTGCCCCCCTGCAGTGCACATGGTTTTGTCCATCTAAGAAGGATTTTGTCAGAAAGAGTGAACTAGAATAAGGCCCCTAGTGTGTATGGAGCTTTAGCTCTAACACTCCAATTGACATTTTAGCAGTTGACACTTTAAATCAAATTAATTTCTCCCTAGAATTGCAACACTTTCCAAAAAAAATGTAAAAAATTCCATTTGGCCCTAAATGGTAGTGCTAAAATAATGCTGCCCAGTATTTGTGTGCCATAAAAGTAAGCTTAGGCGGTATCCCCCTGGATGCAGCCCTAGCATCGCTATATATGGTTTCAAATCTGGCCCATTTAGCTGATTTGCTCCTGTCTCTACATGAAGCCCCAAAACAGCATTTGGATTGTACAATGGAAGAAACTATTACATATGAAGTCATGTAGTTCCACATACAAAATCTACAATCTGCTTAATGGTAATGCAGAGGCAAATTTATGGATTATACCTGGGGAGAGCCATTAAGATCATTCCAGTGTAAAAGGATATTACAGCTTCCAAGCTATACATTTGAAAATATAAAACAGCCTTGGGAGATTACAAAACAACTATATCCTTTCACCTCCACACTTACATCAGTAACAAGGCATTCTGTTCCATCGGAAGCAGACACACTTTAGCATTCATTGAAAGTGGTTCATTTGTATCTGGCATTAGGAAATACGTTTTAGAAAATACGTATATAGTTGCGAAATCATGCATGTATGTATGTACAGTATGTATTTGCTAAATCGTATATACTTACCATACGCATCTAAATATGTATTCTTGTATATAACAAAGTCAAGCATTACAAATTTAGCTTAGACTATAACTCTATAGTTCTACAAATATAAGGTAATCAATTAGTTTGTATGTATATCAGTAAATGTGTATTACTTATTCATTACATAGTCAGCACAAGAAGAGACACTACACTTATATAAATCATCGTTCTCTCTTCCACTCTTGGTCATGCTGCGAAGTGTGTACTTGTTTAACCGAGCAGGCAGAGTATGACTGACAACCCTGTATCCATGCTCTGCAGAAAACACACAGTTAGATGCTAAATTCAAAGAGGGAGATATACTGAAAACTGAGTGTCTACACTGCTTGCCTGCATCAGATCCCATTAGGACACAGTCGTAAAAATGTGAGAACTCTGTAACTGACCCTTAACCCCCTAATCCTCTCTCTGACACCCATCCAGGGATTTATCTTAGCAATCGCATGGAGCATAGGTACAAAACATCGCAGCATCCCTCCATATCATGTATAATGTATAGACATTATAATACTAATTCCATTTGATAAGGACTTAGCACAGTGGGGTACTAAAATAAACTATAGATATATATAGATATAGAGAGAGGGAGAGAGAGATACAATGACAACAGCATATTATCTCCCTGAGGAACTCAAAATGGGGCAATGAGAACCCATTATTTGTTGGACTCACCCCCCCCCCCCCTTTATTTATGTATTATTGATTCTTCACTTTATTTTGTTTCTCCAGGCTAATTGTCTAATGACTGAAATATTGAAAGTGGTTCATTTATATATATATATATATATATATATATATATATATATATATATATTGGGGCAGTACGGATACGTACACGCGGGGGGATATATCGCTTGGCGATATATTGCTCGCGATGAGCGATATATCGCTCAGTGTCCCATTTGCATCAGCGACCAGAGATGGTCGCTGATGAAAAAGAAACTGCCGGGGGAGCCCGGCAGTGGAAATCAGCTGGTTTCAGGAGCATGTACCAGCGATCACTACGGATGAGAAAACGGGAGCGCACACCCGGTGATATATCGCCGATGCACACTCCCATTGCGGGGCATATGGTCACGATAATTCCTGCGATATTAGACAAAATCGCCCCCATGTGTACACAGCTGTAGGGAATATAGATTGTAAACTCCACTGGGGCAGGGACTGATGTGAATATTCAAAATATTCTCTGCGGAATATGTGTGCACTATATAAGAAACTGTTAATAAATAAATATATATATACTGTATATGTGCACTTCCAGAATTATGTAGCACTCAGGAAATAACATGCTGAGATGAAATTGATAACAAGCTAAAACAATAAGGCTTACAATAGACATTGTTTTGGTCAGAATCTTGTTAATATGCAGAGGGTTCCACTAATAGAATCCAGCATTGCTTACAGTGTAGCATGGCTGCAATAGGATGGGGTCTGATAAATAGGATTGTATTATGACAACAGGGTTGAATGCCAGATGAACACTAACATTCAGCGAAACAGCTGCACAGCTCCAACAGCCTCACATTTACCAATAATAGCTGCAATCTAGAACTTCGCTTTGGAATATTCTGCCATTTAAACCAAGGCAAAATATGCTCAACAGATGATAGTAAAAATGCAGCCAGAAATCTACTCCAGCTATTGAAACTGCCAAATGTGACATAAAACTGCATTGTAAAAATCATCTGGAAAGCAGGTTCAGCCATTGAAGTATCTCTGTGTTAATTACTGTGATCTGGAAGAGCTGTGTGTCTGACTATGTAAATGCTGCTGGGGCTGAATCCCAGCCAGGGGTGTCATAGCCCGGTCCTCTCCCTCTGTATATTCTGTATGTGCAGAGACATCATTGTGTAAGGCTCAGCCTGCTGTAGCCCCACGTCCTGGGCTCCTCCGAAATTATTCGCATTATGTATGCTACATTGAGCCGTCTAATTCCTTCCTGAGACTCAGCTAATTGCTCTGGCAGGTAATTAGGACTGGTTTAGAAAGCAAAGGAATTCTTTTTCCCTTTTGCCCCTTAGATCTTTTAGGGGTGATCTTCCAAATGTTTTCCATAGGTGGAATATTATTTCCAGAAAAAGTAAGGGGAGAGAGAGAGAGAGGAGAAAGGAGAACAGAAAAAGAGGGAGAGATGAGAAGAGAGAGAAGAGAAGAGAAGAGAGAGAGACAGAAGAGAAGAGCAGAGAAGAGAAGAGAAGAGAAGAGAAGAGAAGAAAAGAGAGATTTAAAAAGAGAAAGGGGAAGAAAAGTAGAAATGAAAAAAAAAAGTTATTTATATAATATATTTTTATTTACTGAAGTTATACAGAACAAGGGGAAGAAGGAAGGTAATTAACCCTATTTACTGTCCGCTTACACCATGGGTCATAGGTCATCTGGAACTTTAAACAGTGACACCTGTCCAAAGATGCTAGATATGTCAGTACTATCGTAGTAATGTCACCATTATCCATAGCAAGACATTTGTTTTGTGTGGCAGAGCTATTGCAGAAAGCACAGTTTCCCTTGTACACTCTTCTCCCCCCACCTGGAAGGATGATTGGCATTATACAGGTGTGTGCTAGGACATCTCAGTTTGCCTTCATAATTCTCTCTCCCTTTAATGACAACTGTGTTACTGTGTTAGAAAGCCACGCATTCCCATGTGATACGGAACTGGAGTCTGACTGGTGATGAGCAACTTTCCTTATTTCTTAACCCCTTCCCGACATTTGACGTACATTTACGTCATGGTCGGGAAGTACTTCCCGACACATGGCGTAAATGTACGTCATGGCATTTAACTGTCACCGCGTCTATAGACGCGGTGACAGTTTCAACATGTCTGCTGTCCCTGACAGCAGACATGTCCGTGCATGCCCAGGGGGGGCTGCGATGCCGCCCCCCCGTCGGCGATCGCTGTGATTGGCTGTTCAGTGTGAACAGCCAATTACAGCGTTTTCCTGTGTCACCGGCGAATAACGTTCGCCGGTGACACGGGATCAGAGGTGATTGGTGCTGTAAAGTACAGCACCAATCACCGGGGGGTGTAAGGGTGACACTGGTGTCACCCCACCGCACCCCGCCCGCCCCCAAAGGCCGTGATTGGTTCGTCGGACCGAAGGACCAATCACAGCCAAGGAGGGGGATTTAAACTAACGGTGACTGCACTGCAGACGCCATTCCGGTCTGGAATAGCGTGCAGTGCGGTCACCGTACCTCCCTGCCGCCATACTGACCAGAACCTTGCTCCATAGCTTGCTCCATACTTACCTGATCGCTGCTTCATCACTGCTTCCTGGATCCTGTTACTACTTGTGCCTTCCTGTGAAATTGTGCTGCTGCAGTGTACTAGCTAGATAGATAGAGAGATAGAGAGATAGATAGAGAGATAGAGAGATAGAGAGATAGAGAGAGATAGAGAGAGATAGAGAGAGATAGAGAGAGAGATAGTGTCAGAGAGTGCTGATCGCTGCTTCATCACTGCTTCCTGGATCCTGTTGCTACTTGTGCCTTCCTGTGAAATTGTGCTGCTGTAGTGTACTAGCTAGATAGAGAGATAGATAGAGAGATAGAGAGAGATAGAGAGAGATAGAGAGAGATAGAGAGAGATAGAGAGAGATAGAGAGAGAGATAGTGTCAGAGAGTGCTATATTTTGTGCTGCTGCAGTGTGATATAGTTATAGATAGAGAGAGAGAGATAGAGAGAGAGAGAGAGATAGAGAGGCCTAGTGACAGAGTGCTATATTTTGTGCTGCTGCAGTGTGATAGTTATAGAGAGATAGAGAGAGATAGAGAGAGATAGTGTCAGAGAGTGCTATATTTTGTGCTGCTGCAGTGTGATATAGTTATAGATAGAGAGAGATAGAGAGAGAGAGATAGATAGAGAGGCCTAGTGACAGAGTGCTATATTTTGTGCTGCTGCAGTGTGATAGTTATAGAGAGATAGAGAGAGATAGAGAGAGAGAGATAGAGAGAGATAGTGACAGATTGTGCTATATATTTTTGATATAACTGACTGCTGCCCCCTCCTTTTGTGCTGATCAGTATAAATTAACTGATCAGCAACTTTTTGGGGGCGCAGGTTTTTTTTTATATATAGATATACCTGTCAGTGCTGCTGCTGCAGTGTCATAGAGTGATAGATAGTGAGAGATAGAGAGATAGAGAGAGATAGTGACAGAGAGTGATAGAGAGTGCTAAATTTTTTGTCTGCTGCCCCCGCCTTTTGTGCTGATCACTATATCTGAGGTGATCAGCAACTTTTTTGGGGGTACAGAGGTTTGTTTTTTTTTATATATATACCTGTCAGTTGCACCAAAGGTTGTGCACCTGCTGCACCTCACTGGTAATCAGTGTCGCATCACTGATCACCTTTTTTTTTTTTGTGTGTGTGCTGTGGGGTCTTTTTTTAATTTTTTTTTTACACACACAGTGATTTTGTGGGTGTCCTGTGGCCGCTGTGCGCTGATCAGTGACGTACATCACTGATCATCTTTTTCGGTACAGGGTTGATCTATATATTTTTTTTTTTTATCAAATTCCTGTTGCCTTTGAGCGCTGTTCAGTGACAGACGTTACTGACCAACATCTGTGCTCAATTTTTGGCGCAGGACCTTTTTTTTTTTTTTAACCCCTTAAATTTTTTATTTTTAACCCCTTCATTTTTTTTTTTTTTATTGGTATAAAGTATTTTTTTTTTTCTGCACCACATACACACTACACACTACATACCCCCCGGATTGAAATAAAGTTTGTACCCCCCCCCTACACTATACACGTGTTGAAACATTTCACTACCAGTAACACAAAAATAAAAATGGCATCCCAAATGTCCTCCCAAATGTCCTCCCAAATGTCCTCCCAGTCATCCAGGAGAATGTATTCAGCGGAGGAGGCATATGCCCTGCTTGCTTCTGACTCTGACACAGCCAGTGATGCAAGCGGGGAATTTGAAGGATTCGCCTTAAGCTCCTCTTCCTCCTCTGGTGATGAGGGACCCCCTCAAAGACGCCCCCGTAGAGCAGCTGAGACCCCCCCCCCCAATAATTGATCTCGTATGGACCCCACCACCAGACAATTTTGAGCCCCAGGTTCCTGAGTTTTTGGCCATGCCAGGAATCCAATTTGATTCCACAGGTCTCAGAGAAATTGACTTTTTCAAATTATTTTTCTCTGATGATTGTATAAATTTAATGGTGGACCAAACTAATTTATATGCCCAGCAGTTTATTGCTCAAAACCCCACGTCATCATTTGCTAGGTGGACCCCTGTAGATGCAGTAGAGATGATGACGTTTTGGGGTCTGGTGTTTCATATGGGCATAGTAAAAAAGCCAGAAATTAGGCAATATTGGAGTACAGATGTTCTGTACAGTACTCCATTTTACCGTATGGCCATGCCCCGGACTCGATTTGAGACAATTCTTAAATTTATACATTACACCGATAATGCACAGTGCCCACCCAGAGATGATCCCACCTTTGACCGGCTATTCAAAGTCAGGCCGGTCATTGATCATTTCAGTGCCAAATTTGAAGAGGTGTACATCCCTGAAAAATTTATTTGTATCGACGAGTCCCTTATACATTTTAAAGGAAGGGTTAAATTCCGCCAGTACCTTCCCAGTAAGAGGGCAAGGTATGGCATAAAAATGTACAAACTGTGTGAAAGCACCTCAGGGTACACCCACAGGTTTAGGGTTTATGAAGGGAAGGATTCAAGAATTGAACCGCCAGAATGCCCCCCCTCCCTCGTAGGTGTTAGTGGGAAAATTGTCTGGGATTTAGTGCACCCCTTCCTGGATAAAGGTTATCACCTCTATGTGGATAACTTTTACACCAGCATCCCCCTGTTTAAGGCCCTTGGTTCAAGAGGTACAGCAGCTTGCGGTACTGTGCGCAAGAACCAAAGAGGCCTCCCAAAAACGCACATTGCCCAAGTAATGAGAAGGGGTGAAAGCAGGGGAATATGCACCGAAAATATGTTGTTGGTCAAATATAAGGACAAGAGGGATGTCCTTATACTGACAACAATTCACGGAGACAGTACCACCTCCGTCCCTGTACGAGGTACCAGTACCCACACCTCAAAACCTAATTGTATCCTGGATTACAATAGGTACATGGGCGGAGTGGATCTTTCAGATCAGGTACTGAAGCCGTACAGTGCCCTGCGGAAAACAAAAATCTGGTACAAGAAGGTGGCCGTGTATATCATCCAGATGGCACTGTATAACGCTTACGTGCTATTCCGTTCTACCGGCCAGAGGGGGACATTTATGCACTTTCAAGAGGAAGTCATAAAGGGCCTAATATTTGGGAACCAGCAGGCAGAGGGCCCCAGTACTTCTAGTACTGGCCCCCGTATTGTACCAGGGCAGCATTTTCCTGATGAAATCCCCTCCACTGGAAAAAAGGGCAGGACACAAAAAAGGTGCAAAGTTTGCTATAAAAAGGGAATAAGAAAGCAAACTATTTTCCAGTGTGACACTTGCCCCGACAAACCCGGCCTATGTATAAAGGAGTGTTTTAAAATATACCACACATCTATGGAATATTAGGTTCATAATTTCACCGTGCTTCGGGGGTCTTGCTAATGCCACATAGCACCCACCATTCATTCCACCAGAATCTGAGCCGCAAAATCCAAAAATCACTCCTTCCCTTCTGAGTCCTGCCATGCACCCAACTGGTATTTTTTGGTCACATGTGAGGCATTGCCGTACTCGGGAGAAATTGGGGCACATATTTTGGGGTGCTTTGTCTCCTTCATTCCTTGTGAAAATGAAAAATTTTGAGCCAGAACTGCATTTTTGTGTAAAAAAATGTAATTTTTCATGTTCACTGCCCACTTGTATCAAAATTGGTGAAACCCCTGGGGGTTTGAAATGTACACTATACCCCTAGATGAATTCCCTGAGGGGTGTAGTTTGCAAAATGGGGTCACTTGTGGGGGGGTTCCACTGTATTGGTGCTTTGGGGGTCTTGCTAATGCGACATAGCACCCACCATCATTCCACCAGAATTTGTGCTGCAAAATCCAAATATCACTCCTTTCCTTCTGAGTCCTGCCACTTTTTGGTCACACATGAGGCATTGCCGTACTCGGGAGAAATTGGGGCACAGATTTTGGGGTGCTTTGTCTCCTTCATTCCTTCTGAAAATGAAAAATTTTGAGCCAGAACTGCATTTTTGTGTAAAAAAATGTAATTTTTCATTTTCACTGCCCACTTGTATCAAAATTGGTGAAACCCCTGGGGGTTTTAAATGTACACTATACCCCTAGATGAATTCCCTGAGGGGTGTAGTTTGCAAAATGGGGTGACTTGTGGGGGGGTTCCACTGTATTGGTGCAACATAGCACCCACCATTCATTCCACCAGAATATGTGCTGCAAAATCCAAAAATCACTCCTTCCCTTCTGAGTCCTGCCATGCACCCAACTGGTATTTTTTGGTCACATGTGAGGCATTGCCGTACTCGGGAGAAATTGGGGCACAGATTTTGGGGTGCTTTTTCTCCTTCATACCTTCTGAAAATGAAAAATTTTGAGCCAGAACTGCATTTTTGTGTAAAAAATGTAATTTTTCTTTTTCACTGCCCACTTGTATCAAAATTGGTGAAACCCCTGGGGGTTTGAAATGTACACTATACCCCTAGATGAATTCCCTGAGGGGTGTAGTTTGCAAAATGGGGTCACTTGTGGGGGGGTTCCACTGTATTGGTGCTTGGGGGGTCTTGCTAATGCGACATAGCACCCACCAAAATTCCACCAGAATCTGAGCTGCAAAATCCAAAAATCACTCCTTCCCTTTTGAGTCCTGCCATGCACCCAACTGGTATTTTTTGGTCACATGTGAGGCATTGCCGTACTCGGGAGAAATTGGGGCACAGATTTTGGGGTGCTTTTTCTCCTTCATACCTTCTGAAAATGAAAAATTTTGAGCCAGAACTGCATTTTTGTGTAAAAAATGTAATTTTTCTTTTTCACTGCCCACTTGTATCAAAATTGGTGAAACCCCTGGGGGTTTGAAATGTACACTATACCCCTAGATGAATTCCCTGAGGGGTGTAGTTTGCAAAATGGGGTCACTTGTGGGGGGGTTCCACTGTATTGGTGCTTGGGGGGTCTTGCTAATGCGACATAGCACCCACCAAAATTCCACCAGAATCTGAGCTGCAAAATCCAAAAATCACTCCTTCCCTTTTGAGTCCTGCCATGCACCCAACTGGTATTTTTTGGTCACATGTGAGGCATTGCCGTACTCGGGAGAAATTGGGGCACAGATTTTGGGGTGCTTTTTCTCCTTCATACCTTCTGAAAATGAAAAATTTTGAGCCAGAACTGCATTTTTGTGTAAAAAATTTAATTTTTCTTTTTCACTGCCCACTTGTATCAAAATTGGTGAAACCCCTGGGGGTTTGAAATCTACACTATACCCCTAGATGAATTCCCTGAGGGGTGTAGTTTGCAAAATGGGGTCACTTGTGGGGGGGTTCCACTGTATTGGTGCTTGGGGGGTCTTGCTAATGCGACATAGCACCCACCAAAATTCCACCAGAATCTGAGCCGCAAAATCCAAAAATCACTCCTTCCGTTCTGAGTCCTGCCATGCACCCAACTGGTATTTTTTGGTCACATGTGAGGCATTTCCGTACTCGGGAGAAATTGGGGCACATATTTTGGGGTGCTTTTTCTCCTTCATACCTTCTGAAAATGAAAAATTTTGAGCCAGAACTGCATTTTTGTGTAAAAAAATGTAATTTTTCATTTTCACTGCCCACTTGTATCAAAATTGGTGAAACCCCTGGGGGTTTGAAATGTACACTATACCCCTAGATGAATTCCCTGAGGGGTGTACTTTGCAAAATGGGGTGACTTGTGGGGGGGTTCCACTGTATTGGTGCAACATAGCACCCACCATTCATTCCACCAGAATCTGTGCTGCAAAATCCAAAAATCACTCCTTCCCTTCTGAGTCCTGCCATGCACCCAACTGGTATTTTTTGGTCACATGTGAGGCATTACCGTACTCGGGAGAAATTGGGGCACAGATTTTGGGGTGCTTTTTCTCCTTCATACCTTCTGAAAATGAAAAATTTTGAGCCAGAACTGCATTTTTGTGTAAAAAAATGTAATTTTTCATTTTCACTGCCCACTTGTATCAAAATTGGTGAAACCCCTGGGGGTTTGAAATGTACACTATACCCCTAGATGAATTCCCTGAGGGGTGTAGTTTTCAAAATGGGGTGACTTGTGGGGGGGTTCCACTGTATTGGTGCTTGGGGGGTCTTGCTAATGCGACATAGCACCCACCAAAATTCCACCAGAATCTGAGCCGCAAAATCCAAAAATCACTCCTTCCGTTCTGAGTCCTGCCATGCACCCAACTGGTATTTTTTGGTCACATGTGAGGCATTGCCGTACTCGGGAGAAATTGGGGCACAGATTTTGGGGTGCTTTTTCTCCTTCATACCTTCTGAAAATGAAAAATTTTGAGCCAGAACTGCATTTTTGTGTAAAAAAATGTAATTTTTCATTTTCACTGCCCACTTGTATCAAAATTGGTGAAACCCCTGGGGGTTTGAAATGTACACTATACCCCTAGATGAATTCCCTGAGGGGTGTAGTTTGCAAAATGGGGTGACTTGTGGGGGGGTTCCACTGTATTGGTGCTTGGGGGGTCTTGCTAATGCGACATAGCACCCACCAAAATTCCACCAGAATCTGAGCTGCAAAATCCAAAAATCACTCCTTCCCTTCTGAGTCCTGCCATGCACCCAACTGGTATTTTTTGGTCACATGTGAGGCATTGCCGTACTCGGGAGAAATTGGGGCACAGATTTTGGGGTGCTTTGTCTCCTTCATACCTTCTGAAAATGACAAATTTGGAGCCAGAACTGCATTTTTGTGTAAAAAAAATAATTTTTCATTTTCACTGCCCAGTTGTACCACAATTGGTGAAACCCCTGGGGGTTTGAAATGTACACTATACCCCTAGATGAATTCCCTGAGGGGTGTAGTTTGCAAAATGGGGTCACTTGTGGGGGGGTTCCTAACTTTTAGCATCTTATGGTGCCTTGAAACCTACATGGTGCCTAAAAAATAATCTCATAAAAAGGAGGCTCCAAAATCAAGTAGGTGCTCCTTCTATTATGAAGCCTGTGGTTTGGTCACCGTGCACACTAGGGCCACATATAGGATATTTATGAAAACAAAAGAATTGGGGGAATCAATTTTTAGTCACATTTCTCTAGTAAAATGTACTGTGTTCCTTATAAAAATGTATTAAAATTGCAAATCTGCAAAAAAAAAGAAATTTTGAAATTTCACCTACACTTTGTTTTATTTCCTGTGAAACACCTAAAGGGTTAACAAACTTCCAAAATGCTGTTTTGAATACTGTGAGGGGTGCAGTTTTTGAAATGGCATCATTTATGGGGGTGTCTCACATACAAGTCCCTCAAAGTTACATCAGAACTGAACTGGTCCCTAAAAAAATCAGTGTTTGAAATTTTCTTGAAAATTTGAGAATTTGCTATTCATATTGTAAGCCTCCTAGTGTCCCAAAAAATTAAAAGGAAGTTGAAATAATGATGTCAACATAAAGTAGACATATGGCCTATGTTAGTTATTCACTATTTTGAGTGGTAAGATTATTTGTCTCACAAGCAGAAAATTTAACATTTTGCAAATCGCTAAATTTTCCATTTTTTCACGATATTTTGGTATTTTTCACAAAAAAACACAGACTGTATCGACCCAAATTTACCACTAATTTGAAGTACAATGTGTCACGAAAAAACAATCTCAAAATCACTGGGATAAGTAAAAGCAAAAAAAAGTTATCCCCACTTAAGTGAGAC